>NC_041392.1:395427774-395429200 GCF_002162155.2 Triticum dicoccoides
GGACGAACGGGCTGCGTATCCGGGTTCGTCTCGTCGTTCTGAGCAACTTTCATGTTGAAAATAATTTAATCCGAGTTACGGATTAAAAGATATGATTTTCTAAAGATTTTATTAATTTCTGGGATTTAATTAATTATTTAAATTAATTCGAAATTGGAATTATGACATCAGCATGATGTCATGCTGACGTCAGCAGTCAACAGTGGTTGACTGGTCAACCTGACCAGTGGGTCCCACTGGTCAGAGACATATGTTAATTAAACATTTTTAATTAACCTAATAAGTATTAATTAGGAGGGTGGGCCCCATTGTCATTGATTGATTAATTAACTAACGGTTAATTTGGTTAATCTAATTATGATTAATTAACTTAATTAATTCCTTAATTAATTAATTAATTTAATTATTATTATTTACTTATTTATTTTTATTATTATTATTTATATTATTATTTTTTAAAATTCCTTTTTTTAATAAAACGTTCTGGGGGGTGTGCCCCACTTGTCATAGGGCCAAGGGGGCCAACGTGGGTCGGGCTAACGGGCACGAGCCCACGGGGAGTGGGCGTAGCCCGCCCGAGTGGGACGTGGCCGCCGGGCGCCACGGGCAACCGTGAGGGTGAGCGGGCGGCACGAGGCCGTGGATGGTGCGGCGACAAGCCGCGCGGGCCGGGGAGTAGGGCGCCGTCGGGCGGCGCGAGGAAGCAGGGCAGTGGCATGGCGAGAGCGGGCGAAGATGGGTGGAGGCCGGCGAGGCCGCAGCAGAGCGGGGAAGGCGGGGTGCGTCGTCCGGGCGTGAGCGGGCGCTGGTGCGCAGGCCAGAGCGCGGCACGTGTGGCCCCGAGGCCGGAAGGGGAGGGGCGCAGGGAGGCGGCAGCAAGCACGCGGCGGGGCAAGGTCTCGCGCGAGCGCGTGCGTGCGCGAGCGAGGCGCGTGCAAGGCGCAGCTGCCGTAGGGGAGGGAGCGTCGCGGGGTGGCAGTGAGCCGCAGCGGAAGATCGGCGGGGGAAAGGTGGCGCCGCGGGCGCGAACGGGCGGCAGCCATCGAGAGGGGGGTCCGGGCGGCCGTGGTTAGTGCGAGCGCCCGTGGAGGTGCTGGACGTGGCCGGCGCGTGCGGGTGATGGGCGTGGGGCTGCGCAGGCAACCGCACGGGCGAGGCGTGCGGAGCAGGGTGTAGGCGCGCGCAGGGGCATGCGGCGTAGCGGACGACGGCGAGCGAGGCCGGCGCGTGGCGCACGCGAGCGCGCGAGGGAGAGGAGGGCGCGGCTCACGAGATGGTGTAGGGACGTGGCAGCGGGGCTCGGGGAGGTTGACGGGGACGGCCGGCGCATGGGAGGAGGCAACGACGTAGAGGACGACGGGGAGGCAGTCCGGGCGGCGACGACGTCCTGCTTCGAGGTGGCGAGCGGCAAGGTCGTCGCGGCGAC
>NC_041392.1:395429562-395433910 GCF_002162155.2 Triticum dicoccoides
GGGGGGGCGACGGGTGGTTAGGGTTTGGGGGAGGGAGTGGGGGCGCGAGGTGGGCCGGCCCATTCGGGCGGCTGGAGGCCCGCGTGGATGGCCAGCTGGGCCAAAAGGCCCAGCGGGGGGGCTTTTCCTTTTGTTTTTTTCTTTTCTGTTTTCTGTTTTGCCTTTTCTTTTATTTTCTTTTCTGTTTTAGTTCTTTTTTAAATCATTTAGGCATTTTATAAAAATGTGTTTGCTTTATTATAATTACCCAGGCATTTAACTGCACACGCCGAACATTTTAGTTTAATATTTTGAAAACTTTTATAATTTGACTTATTTAGAATTTAAACATGAAACGGGTTGCACTAATGTGAGATTAACAACAGTAACTTCGATGACGTGGCATGATTAACAGGCAGTTACTGTAGCACGATTATCCGGGCGTTACACCAGATACCCTTAACCATTGGTAGCCATGGTCTTTCGTTCGACCTAATTATCTTGGAGTCACAAGGATTGGATGTGATATTAGGAGTGGACTGGATGTCAAACTACGGAGGAAACATTGACTGTGTTAGTAAGTCAATTTATCTCACCACCCCAGAGGGAAAAAGGATCAAGTATATCTAGGCATGCACCATGAAGTAGCCAAGTAAATACCCTCACGGGAGTTGTTCAGGAAGAAGTGCCTGTAGTAAAGGATTACCCAGATGTTTTCCCAGAGGAGTTACCAGGCATGCCACCGGATCGAGATATTGAGTTTTTGATAGAGCTATTGCCAGGCACAGGGCCAATATCCAAGACACCCTATAGGATGCCCGCGAATGATCTGGAGGAGATTAAGAAATAGATCAAGGAGTTATTGGAGAAAGGTTACATTCGACGGAGTTCATCACCATGGGGAGCCCCAGTGCTATTGGTTGAAAAGAAGGATAAATCCCTAAGAATGGTTGTTGACTATCGGGCATTGAATGAAGTGACGATTAAGAACAAGTACCCATTGCTGATGATCAATGATCTATTTGACCAGCTGCAAGGAGCTAAGATGTTTTCGAAGATCGATCTACGATCAGGATATCATCAGTTGAAGATACGAGAGAAGGATATACCAAAGACAGCCTTCACCACATGGTACGAGCTATACGAATATATGGTCATGTCATTTGGACTGACTAACGCCCCTGCCTATTTCATGAGCATGATGAACAAGGTATTCATGGAATATTTGGATAAGTTTGTTGTGGTGTTCATTGATGATATAATGGTATATTCGAAGAATGAAGAGGAACACAAGGAGCATTTGCGTTTAGTTCTCGAGAAACTCACGGAACATCAGTTATATGCCAAGTTCAGCAAATGCGAGTTTTGGTTGAAGGAAGTCGGATTCCTTGGACATGTTATATCAGGAGAAGGTATACCAGTAGACCCCACCAAGGTTCAGTCAGTCACTGAATGGTTGGCACCCACTTCAGTTAGCGAGATCCGCAGTTTTCTTGGACTCGCAGGATACTACCGTAGATTCATTGAGAATTTTTCGAAGACTGCAAAGCACATGACGGAATTATTGAAGAAGGATACCAAGTTTAATGGACGGAATATTGCGAGGCAAGTTTCCAGGAGCTGAAGAAACGTTTGACTACAGCCCCAATGCTGACACTGCCAGATATACGTAAGGATTTTCAAGTGTATTGTGACGCCTCTCACCTAGGACTTGGAAGTGTGCTTATGCAAGATGAAAGAGTTGTTTTGTATGCCTCACGACAACTAAAACCACATGAGTTGAATTATGCCACGCATGATCTGGAGTTAGCAGTCGTAGTGCATGCGTTGAAGACTTGGAGACATTACCTTATTGGAAACCATTGCGATGTGTACACAGATCATAAGAGTTTGAAGTACATTTTCACCCAGAAGGAGCTGAACCTTAGGCAGAGGAGATGGTTGGAGCTTATAAAGGATTATGACATGAAGCTGCACTATCATCCAGGAAAGGCCAATGTCGTAGTCGACGCTTTGAGCCGGAAGAGCTATCCTAATACCCTAATAAGCACGGGATTGCCGAAGGAGTTAGCAGAGGATCTCCGGGAACTTCGATTGGAGATTGTTCCTAGAGGTTTTGTTGCAACAATGGAGGTGCAGTCTACATTGTTGGGAAAAATTCGAGAAGCTCAGAAGGATGACAAAGAGATTGCCGAGATAAAGGAGAAAATGAGCGAAGGAAAGGCCAAAGGTTTTTGTGAGGATGAGCACGACACCCTATGGTTTGAGGACCGTGTTTATGTGCCCAATAACACAGAGATCAGGAAGTTAATACTTCAGGAGGCACATGACTCACCATACTCGATACACCCCGGAAACACCAAGATGTACTTGGATTTGAAGGAACGTTTCTGGTGGATAGGGATGAAGAAGGATATCGCCGAGTATGTGGCCATATTTGACGTATGTTAGAGAGTGAAGGCAGAGCATCAAAAGCCAGCAGGATTGTTACAGCCTATGCCGATACCCGAATGGAAGTGGGATAAACTTGGCATGGATTTTATCACCGGATTGCCCAGGACCAAATCAGGATATGATTCTATATGGGTAGTAGTTGACCGTTTGACCAAAGTGGCCCACTTTATCCCAGTGAAAACAACTTATACTAGTGCAAAGTTGGCCAAGATATATATGACCAGGATCGTATGCCTGCATGGAGTTCCGAGGACCATCGTATCGGATACAGGAACATAGTTTACTTCAAAGTTTTGGCATCAGCTGCACCAGACTTTGGGAACAAGATTGGAGTTTAGTACAACATTTCACCCGCAGACGGATGGACAGACCGAGAGAGTCAATCAGATTCTGGAGGACATGTTGAGAGCCTGTGTGCTAGATTACGGATCTAGTTGGGATGAAAATCTGCCATACGCAGAGTTCTCATACAACAATAGTTACCAAGCCAGTTTGAAGATGGCACCGTTCGAAGCCCTGTATGGACGAAGGTGCATAACACCATTGATGTGGGATGAAGTTGGAGACCGACAGTTGTTTGGACCAGACTTGATTGAAGAGTCTGAGGAGAAGGTTAAACTGATTCGGGATAAACTGAAGATAGCCCAGTCCAGGCAGAAGAGTTATGTAGATTCAAAACGCAAGGAGGTAACCTATGAAATTGGAGATCGAGCATATCTGCGAGTATCGCCTTTGCGAGGAGTGAAACATTTTGGAGTTAAGGGAAAGTTAGCCCCGAGATTTGTAGGACCATATCGTGTTTTGGAACGGATGGGAGAAGTTGCCTACAAGTTGGAGTTACCTGAAGGACTGTCAGGAGTTCAAGATGTGTTTCACGTTTCCCAGTTGAAGAAGTGTCATGCTGAGATGGCCGACATACCACTAAGAGATACCGTACCCTTGGAGGCGATTCAGTTGGACAATGACTTGACTTATGAGGAGAAGCCAGTCAATTTGGAGTTTGCTAGTCGAGTCACCCGCAGCAAGGTCATCAAGTTTTGCAAGGTTCAGTGGAGCCACCATACCAAGGACGAAGCCACATGGGAACGAGAGGATGATATTCGCAAAGACCACCCACACCTATTTTCTAGCCAACCCGAATCTCAAGGGCGAGATTCATCTTAAGGGGGGTAGGTTTGTAACATCCCAAATTTTCAATTTGGAATGTTATACATCGATCATTCTTGCATATCATATTTTATTGCATTTTGTCTCGTGATCCTTGAAATCCTAAGCAACTCAAGGACCCTCGGAGAGAGTTGGGGATTTCCTCGGTTTTCAAATTTGATTTTATCAAATTTTGAAAACGAGGATTTTGGTTTTAATTATTTTTCTCTCCAAAAATATTTCATATTAAAATATATGAGAGGAGATAATATGACTTCCCCAAAATAAATGAAATATTGGAGGAAAAATATTAAAATCAATTTTTGCTTTTATTTGGATTTTATTGCAATTTTGTTTGCATTAGAAAAATTGCACATTTTTCAAAATTGCATTTTAGGGCCAAGAAAATGTTCATCTAGTTATAAATATTTTATTTAGATGGGGAAAATTTGTTTTGGCATTTTTAGAATTTTATTTTATTTTCTATGATTTTTCTAAGTTTTGGCAGAATTATTTAAAAAAACGCGTCAAGGCCTAACTGGGCCGAAGCCCAGCCGTCGGCCCACCTCCCCGCCGCCGTCTCCCGTGCGGAGACCGCGCCGCCGCTGCCGACTCGGACACGAGTCCGAGCCGGACTCCTCCGCCGCCGCCTTGCCCCTCCCCCAAGGCACCACCCCCCCTCCTTATATACCCACCCCGCCCCCGCCACCACCACCACCACCACCCGCCGCGCCGCCCCGCCCGCTGTCGCGCCTCGCCGCCCGCGCCG
>NC_041392.1:395434654-395437942 GCF_002162155.2 Triticum dicoccoides
GCCTCGCTGCTGTCGCGCCTCGCCCTGTCGTCGCCGCTGCCTCGCTGCTGTCGCGCCTCGCCCTGTCGTCGCCGCCGCGTCTCGCCGGACCGATGAGGTAGCCGCCGGTTTTTTTTAAAAAAATAAAACTGATCCGGTTTTTTTAAGAAAACCCTAGTTCGTTTTTTTCTTCGATTCGCAGGTTTTTCCCGATTTTTCTTTTTAGCTGACGTTCGTCCGTATGTTCGTTTTAACGAACGGTTTTCTCACGTTAGTTATAGACAACGAACGCTCGTTCCTTAGCATGTTCGTCAGTTTTCTTTTATCGCATTAATCCGCGACTATTTCTGATCGCGATTTCTGATCCGATTTTCGTTCTAGTTTATCTTTTCGCTCGTTAGTCGGAATCAGGCGATTCAAGCGCCTAGATCTTCGTCTCGAGACCCTCTTTCCGCTTAACCAACTTGCACAAGTTTTTGCTACTATAAAATTTGACCTAGGTCCAGATTAGTAAACGGATCTTGTTTCTTTCGCCGTTTGAGTTTCGTTGCTCCGTTCGATTGATTCTTTTTGCAAACCAGAGTTCTTAAGTTGAACTTTCTGGTTAAATCCTTTTATTTGAGTTTTACCCGTGTTTCTTAGCTTGATTGCTTATGTATGCTATTGTTTGTTTGCGATAGAATTCCCGGAGTGTGAAGCATGTTATTTGGAGTCTCTAGGTTACGCGGATCGTTAGCAAGGCAAGTAACACTTTGATCATACCCCTTTATCACCCAGTTTTTATGCATTAGTTCCAATCCTCAAACATTGCATGGTTAGGATGTCATTAACATGTGGTTGGGAAGTAGTTGATGAGATAGAACCTATTACCCTGTTATATTCAAACCCTTGGGAGTTACTTCTACGCATTGCTTATATTGCTATGCTATGCTCGTAGACGTGGTTTGGGTGAATGAAATCCATGACAGATGTGAGATTGTTAATTAATGGTTCAACTTAAGGTGGCAACTTAAATACACATCTGGGTGGATTGAGGCACCTAGAGTACCCAGTGTTGCCTGTATGTTTGGAAATCCTGGAGTACCCATGTGATCTTCCTATGGACCGCCACCCAGGCTCAAAGGGAACTGAGATTATTCATGCTAGAAACTTCCGTGTGCAGCCACAAGCTATTATGGGCTCTAGCATAGTTGAGTAAGTTACGTGAAGCTCTTGAAGAGGTGGATCAGCAGGTAGTGGGATTGTAGGTTTGGTATGGTCTACCCGGAGCAATGTTGGGGATATCGCTTATCGGGAACTTATCGGTCGACCCATGATAAGGGGTAAATCAGCCAGTTTATCGGCATATCGGCCGATTTATCGCCATATCGGCTGATTTACCGGTCAATTTATCTTATCGGTCTGACAACGGTAAGCGATAAATCAGCCGATTTATCGGCATATCGGAAGATATCTTGAGCAGTGGCCCGGAGTAGTGAGTTAATGTTTCTGAAAGACTGTGTCTCGGTCATTCGTTTCTCAAACACCATGTAGTGCGAGAAATCCAATGAAGGAGATCGAGTCTTGTGGGGAAAAGTGCGCAAACCTCTGCAAAGTGTAAAAACTAATCATGGTTAGCCATGTCCCCGGTTATGGACAAATCTTGAATATCTAGTACTTGGAGTATCTTATGTATCTCATCACTCTAAATTAATATCGTTGGGTTGATAATTACCTTAATTGGGATTGAGTTGGAGGAACCTTCTCAATGATGTTTCAACTACCATGATAGTTAAAATAAATTCTATTCCTTTGTTGTAGGGAAAAATTGGCTTTTCGCAAAAACTATAACCATAGAGCTTTTCACCAGCCAAATATGCATGTAGTGATAGCATTATTCTGTTCTTGCTCTACTGTGTTATTTTGCCAGCATATTCCATGTGCTGACCCGTTTTGGGCTGCAACGTATTATGTTGCAGACTTTTCAGACGAGGAGTAAGGTTCGTTAGGTCGTTGCCGTGCAGCTCAGCTATGCCATTGGAGTTGATGGACTCACTTTATCTTCCAAGCCTTCCGTTGTTATCGTATTAGATGGCCTTAAGCCATATTTATTGTAATAAGTTCTCTTTGGAGACATTCGATGTAATAAGTGTGTGATTGCTACTCTGTTATAAATCCTCGAGTACTGTGTGTGTCAGCATTACCAATCCAGGGATGACACTGAAGCACAGAGACTTGACCTTTTGAGGTCGGGTCGCTACAAGACTGCTGCTAGTGCGACACAAAGCAGCTACACAGATCATAGTGTAGATATAACGGAAAACCGTAAGCATCACAGATAAAATCAGGAAAGTGGAACTTGCTGGAAAATAAGGCCTACTATTACTGGTACGGCTAGAAAGGCTTCGGATACCATCTCTCTTCAACTGAAGGTGCAATACTCTTAATATCAGTGTAACTCTCAAAGGTGACAACTCCCTGCATTTCCTTGCTAATCTTATAGGATTCAAGTGGGCAGGCCACTACAATTCCTATTCCTATGTTTACAATATCCTACGAATCAAAGAGGCCTGAAGCGTTGAAAGTGTCCATCACAACCGACCGAATAGACCTCTACACTACAAATGTCCCTGGACCTCTTCACTACAAGGAACATATTGTACTACTATCATACTCCCTCCGTTCCAAAATATAAATCTTTGTAGAGATTTCCACTATGGATCGCATACAGATGTATATAGATACATTTTAGAGCGTAGATTCACTCATTTTGCTCCATATGAACTCCATGGTGGAATCTATACAAAGACTTGTATTTAGGAATGGAGAGAATACTTATTAAAGAAGAACGAAACAGGAACATGCTAAAGAAGAGCAAGCAGATTTTGGATAATAAAATGTTCGTTGCGCAGTGCCCACACATGATGAACTAGAGCGCATTAAGAATGCAACTCCTTGTTGTCTCTCTATATGTGGTGCACGTGCTTTTCGAAAGTAAAGTAGGAACATTAGCTGACCAATTAAACGTTATCTGTTTTAGTAATATCAACATCATATCAGATTCGTATTTGAGCAACAAGTTTGGAATTATGAGTGGCACGTTGTTTAGCTTGATGGATTGAGGAGCAGTGCTAAGCAGCTACGATGATGGTACTCAATATAAAGGAATGTCTGCATGCAAGTCGCGTGACTTTTTTCATTTGGGTCAGTCGACCATTTCAGGCAGTTGGATGAAGAGCCTACGTCTCCTAACCCTTCTTATTCCTTGTCTTTGATTCTTCCCCTACCCTACATAACACCGCACGGGTCGCCGGCCGAACCACCGGCCAC
>NC_041392.1:395438517-395543077 GCF_002162155.2 Triticum dicoccoides
CCCCCATCGTGTTTTCTTCATTCGGCAAGGCCCCACCACCACCAGACAACCGCCCCACACAACCATCGTCCCCACCCGAGCCCCTTCTGTAACGCCCCGGACACACCCGCTGGTGGTCGTTACTCCTGGCGGGATCTAGAGTGGCCCCACAGATCAATACTAGTCTTTTCTGCACACTTTGTCCTCACTTGTGCGCACCCGGGAGCAACTTCCCAGTCAGTCACCCATCCTAAAACTACTCCAGGCTGAGCACGCTTAACTTTAGAGTTCTGTCCAAATGGGCTCTCGGAAAAGAAGGAATTCCTTATTGATATGAGTAGTCTATCATCCGTAATAAGTCAGGCTATCACATACACCCCCACTTAGAGGAATCGACGTCCTCATTGGTCCGCAGGAACGTTCCCTCTTGGTACATGTGTCTGTGCATCCAGTCCGGTACATGTGTCATACCGTGTGCCACGACGGGTCACAAACGTCATGAACAACATGACCGCGCACCTATCTACAAACATCCGTGTAACCGCAAGGGTCGGCTCTGATACCAACTTGTAATGCCCCGGGCACGCCCGCCGGTGGTCGTTACTCCTGGCGGGATCTAGACTGGCCTCACAGATCAATACTAGTCTTTTCTGCACACTTTGTCCTCACTCATGTGCACCCGGGAGCAACTTCCCAGTCCGTCACCCATCCTAAAACTACTCCAAGCTGAGCACGCTTAACTTTGGAGTTCTGTCTGAATGGGCTCCCGGAAAAGAAGGAATTCCTTATTGATATGAGTAGTCTATCATCCCTAATAAGTCAGGCTATCACATCGTGTGATTGAAGTTTTCAAGTTTTGGATGAGATATCGATATGAGGAGAATAAGGAGTGACAAGACCCTAAGCTTGGGGATGCGCAAGGCACCCCAAGGTAATATTCAAGGAAGATTCAGGCAACTAAGCTTGGGGATTCCCCGGAAGGCATCCCCTCTTTCGTCTCCAACATTATCGGTAACCTTACTTGGGGCTATTTTTTCGCCACATGATATGTGTTTTACTTAGAGCGTCATTTTATTTTGTTTGTATTTGCTTGATGTTATTTATAATAATGTTTTTCATCTCTTACTTCAATAAAAGTGTCAAGTATAGCCTTTATCATGCTTATTTTGCAAGTCTATATGTGGCTGTTTGAAAACAGAAAGTTGCACGCTAGTGCGTGAATTCTTGAGAAAAATAGAATGTGATAAATGTTGAAAAAAATCCACAGTAAGATATGATAAATGTTCTACAATGTGGTAAATTTTCAGATTTTTTGAGTTAAATAAGTATGGGTCCTTCTTCATCCTTTACAGATTGTCCTGTTTAGATAGATTGCTGCTATGATTGCATTGTTTGCATATGTTTGCTTGTTTAATGATTCTATTTGAGGATAGAGTATTAAATATGCAGAGTCATTTAGTATGCAATGTTAAATAATAATTTTAGTGATTTGCTACAGTAGAGAATGATAAGGTTATTGCATTGATTTATACTAACTTATCTCACGAGTTCTTGTTGAGTTTTGTGTGGATGAAGTTTTTAAGATTTAGGGAAACCATGATATAAAAGGAATTAAGGAGACATAAAAGCTCAAGATTGGGTATGCCCAAGGTATCCCAAGTTAATATTCCAAGAATACTCAAGCGTCTAAGCTTGGGGATTCCCGAGTAGGCATCCTACCTTTCTTCATCAACAATTATCGGTTAGCCTTGGTTGAGCCTAAGTTTTTGCTTCTTCACATGATGTGTGCCATTGTTGGAATTGTTGGGGAACGTAGCATGCAATTTCAAAAATTTCCTACGCTCATGCAAGATCTATCTAGGAGATGCATAGCAACGAGAGGGGAAGAGTGTGTCCACATACCCTCGTAGACCGAAAGCGGAAGCATTTCACAACGTCGTTAATGTAGTCGAACTTCTTCTAGATCCGACCGATCAAGCACCGAACGTACGGCACCTCCGAGTTCTGGACACGTTTAGCTCGATGACGTCCCTCATCCTATTGATCCAGCAGAGGGGTCGAGGAGGAAGATGAGTTCCGTCAGCACGACGGCATGGTGGCGGTGATGGTGAAGTGATCCGCGCAGGGCTTCGCCTAAGCACTACGAAGATATGACCGGGGGCGTAAACTATGGAGGAGGCACCACACACTGCTAACAATTGTTGGTGTGTCTTCTAGGCGCCCCTCCCCACGTATATATAGGTGGGAGGGGAGGGGAGCAGCCTTGGGGTGCCCCAAGTAGGAGGAATCCTACTTGGGGACCTCCCCCAATTCGGCCACCCCCCCCCCCTCCTTATTTCCGGAGAGGGAAGGAAAGAGAGGGGAGAGGGAAGGAAGGGGGAATCCTATTCCCTCTTTTTCCTTTACCTTCCCATCTTTCCTTCTCCTTCTTAGCCGGCCCATATGGGGGCGCACCAGCCCCTTGTGGCTGGTGCATTTCCCCTCTTGGCCCATAAGTCCCATATCTTTTCCAGGGAGTGTCCGGAACCCCTTCCGGTGACACGATATGTACCTGGTACCCTCCGGAACACTTACGGTGTCCGAATACCATCGTCCTATATATTAATCTTTACCTCTCGACCATTTTGAGACTCCTCGTCATGTCCGTGATCTCATCCAGGACTCCGAAAAACATTCAGTCACCAAATAACATAACTCATATGCTACTATATCGTCATCGAATGTTAAGCGTGCGGACCCTACGGGTTCAGCAACTATGTAGACATGATCGAGACACCTCTCCGGTCAATAACCAATAGCGGAACCTGGATGCTCATATTGGCTCCTACATATTCTAGGAAGACCTTTATCGGTCGAACCATTATGACAACATACACAATTCCCTTTGTCTGTCGGTATGTTACTTGCCCGAGATTCAATCGTCGGTATCTTCATACCTAGTTCAATCTTGTTACTGGCAAGTCTCTTTACTTGTTCCGTAATACATCATCCCGTAACTAACTCATTAGTCACTTTGCTTGCAAGGCTTCTTATGATGTGTATTACCAAGAGGGCCCAGAGATACCTCTCTGATACTCGGAGTGACAAATCCTAATCTCGATCTATGCCAACCCAACAAACAACTTAGGATATACCTGTAGAGCATCTTTATAATCACCCAGTTACGTTGTGACGTTTGATAGCAAACAAGGCATTCCTCCGGTATTCGGGAGTTGCATAATCTCATAGTCGAAGGAATATGTATTTGGCATGAAGAAAGCAATAGCAATAAAACTTAACAATCAATATGCTAAGCTAACGGATGGGTCTTGTCCATCACATCATTCTCCTAATGATGTGATCTCGTTAATCAAATGACAATACATGTCTATGGTTACGAAACTTAACCATCTTTGATTAACGAGCTAGTCTAGTAGAGGCTTACTAGGGACACGGTGTTTTGTCTATGTATCCACACATGTATCAAGTTTCTAGTTAATACAATTCTAGCATGAATAATAAACATTTATCATGATATAAGGAAATATAAAATAACAACTTTATTATTTCCTCTAGGGCATATTTCCTTCAGGAATGATATTTTATTTTGTTTTGCTTGTTGTTTTAATAAAATACTTAGATATGAAAGTTTTTAAATAAGAGAGAGTCCTCAAAATAGCTACCCATTTACTTAACTACTCGCTTGATCTTCACTTATATATTTTTGGAGTAGTTTGTCATTTACTCTTGTGCTTTCACTTATATCCTATGAGTAAATTGTTGAATGAATTGAATATCATGAAGTTGAAATTATATGTTCATCTCATGCCTAGTAGTAGCTGCACATTGGGTTTAGAAAGTGAAATCTTTTGAAGCTTGACAATCACAATATTGGTCATACAAGCAATTCATGAATGATTGGTATAAGGAAGAAAACTTTACCATACAAATATATTATCTTGGACATCTTCTATGATTTTGAATACCCATTAATTATTTTCAAACTTGAGCAAATTAGTTGAAGTTGGACAAGGAAGATAACGTAATGAGTTATGGTTGTGTATATTTGCATAGAAGTTATATTGTTATGGATCCTCCAACATGTGGTCCTTGCTAAGGATCTTTTGCTAGCCAAAAATTCGTACTAAGTAGAGATACTACTTGTGCATCCAAAAACCCTTAACCTAGTTTCTTGCCATGAGTGTCCACCATACCTACCTATGTATTGAATAAGATCCTTCAAGTAAGTTATCATCGGTGCAGAAAGCAATAAAAATTACTCCTAAATATGTTTGATCTTTTATTGTAAGGGAAAATAAGCGTTGTACAAACTTGTGAGGGCAAAGTAATAAAAGCGACAGACTGCATAATAAAGTTTTCTATCATAAGGGGCAATATAACGTGATGTTCCTTTGCATTAAGAGCTTGCGCATCCAAAAATAAAACACGCATGACAACCTCTGCTTCCCTCTGCGAAGGGCCTATCTTTTACTTTTCAGTATTTAATTTTATGCAAGAGTCAATAGTATGCATTCTCATTTCAACCTCAATTATTCTCTAGTTGGCAAGCATCATGTGGTGGGGGAAGATCTAGGCACATATGGCCAGTCAAATATATTTGATCATGAGTTATTATTGTTGACAATTATCTCTATGATAAATGAGTTGGGAGGCGAAACATTAAGCCCCTATCTTTCTCTGTGTTCGATGGATGCAATTTATTCTAAAAATATGCTTTGAGTACTAGCAATCATAGAAGACTATATGATAATTGAGAATGTGGAGCTCTTACTTAGACTTTGTTGAATAAGTTGAATTGCAATTGCTTGGTGACTGAGAACATAGGTTGTTAAGTTTCAAGAGAAGGCATTGTTTGATCTGTAACATGTGAATTGATTGCTACTTTACCATGATAAGTTTTATGAGAAAGATTTGATGTTATGATGCTAGGAAAAGTGATTGAAATTATCATTGATCAAACTTATGCACTATGCTAGCATTCACACTTCATAAATTATTTCTTTTATCATTTACCTACTCGAGGACGAGTAGGAATTAAGCTTGGGGATGCCGATACATCTATAATGTATCTATAATTTATGAAGTACTCATGTCATGTTTACAACAATTCTATATGGTTTTGGTATGATTTGAATGGAACTAACCTCGACTGACGCTGTTTTCAGCAGAACTACCGTGGTGTTGTTTTTTGTGCAGAAATAAAAGTTCTCCAAATGCAACGAAACTTTTTGATGATTTTTTTGGAACAAAACAGGCACTAGAAGCTTCATGGGAGGACCAAAAGGTGAATGAGGTAGCCACTACCCACCAGGGCGCGCCAGAGGCCTTGGTCGTGTGTTGGTGGGTAGTGGGCCCCTCGAAGCCCATCTGGACGTGATGAAAAAATCCTTTAAATACAGAACCCACAGAAATAACCCTAGATCGGAAGTTCCGCCGCCGCGAGCCTCTGTAGCCATGAAAAACCAATCTAGACCCTGTTTCGGCACCCTGTCGGAGGGGCAAATCATCACCGATGGCCATCTTCATCATCTCTGCGGCCAACATGATGAGGAGGGGTAGTCCATCCTCGGGGTTGAGGGTTTGTACCAGTAGCTATGTGTTTAATCTCTCTCTCTCTCTCTCTCTCTCTCTCGTGTTCTTGAGTTGGCACGATCTTGATGTATCACGAGCTTTGTTAATATAGTTGGATCATATGGTGTTTCTCCCTCTCTATCTTGTTGTGATGAATTGAGTTTTCCCTTTGAGATTTTGTTTTATTGAATTGAATACTTTTATGGATTTGAGAGCACTTGATGTGTGTCTTGCTATGAATACCCGTGGTAACAATGGGGTATCATATTGATTCACTTGATATATGTTTTGGCACTCAACTCGCGGATTCCGGAGGTGACATTAGGGTAATCTATGCATAGGGGTTGATGCGCGTTTTTGTCCTTGTTTCTCCGGTAGAAATCTTGGGGCACTCTTTGAGGTTCTTTGTGTTGGATTGAGTATTATGAATCTGAAATTGTTTGATGCATATCGTATAATCAACTCACGGATACTCGTGGTTACATTGGAGTATCTAGGTGACATTAGAGTTGGTTGATGTGTATCATATGGTGTTATTTTAGTACGAACTCTTAGATAGATCGATTAGAAAGGATAGCTTTGAGGTGGTTTCGTACCCTACAAACAATTTCGTCTTATGTTCTCCGCTAGATAAGAACTTTGGAGTAATTCTTCATCGCACGTTGAGGGATGGTTATATGATCCAATTATACTAGCATTGTTGAGAGATTGCACTAGCGAAAGTACGGACCCTATGCCTCATTTTCAAGCATTGCAATACCGTTTGTGCTCACTTTTGTTACTTGCTACCTTGCTCTTTTTTATTGTTCCTGTTACAAAAATCAATATCTACTATCATTACTACACTTGTATCACCATCTCTTCGCCGAATTAGTGCACCTATACAATTTACCATGATATTTAGTGTGTTGGGGACACGAGAGACTCTATGTTATTTGGTTGCAAGGTTGTTTGAGAGAGACCATCTTCATCCTACGCCTCCCACGGATTGATAAATCTTAGGTCATCCACTTGAGGGAAAATTGCTATTGTCCTACAAATCACTACGCTTGGAGACCCAACACGAGTCTACAAGAATAAGTTGTGTAGTGGGCATCAATAGTTCACTTGGGCGAACGCTTTACCGAATTCCACATATGAAAAGTTAGACAGGGTGCTCACCAGTGTTGATTGGGAACAAAAATTCCCCCTTGTAACGGTGCAGGCATTACAAAGAGCTATCTCTAATCACACCCCTTTACTGGTGTACTCAGGAGAAGTGACTCATAGGGGTAACAAGTACACCTCCTCTTTTGAACTAAGTTTGTTTGAGAAAGAGGGATTCCTAGATATTGTTGCTACGGAATGGGCTAAGGATTGCAGTGGGCGCTCGAGTATCGAAAGGTGGCAAAATAACTTTAGGCATTTGAGACAATTTCTAAGGGGTTGGACCACAAATGAAAGCGGAATATATAAACAAGAAAAAGAAAGACTTATTTGTATAATCAAAGCGTTAGATCTGAAAGCGGAATCTAATGTGTTATGCACGATTGAACAAGCCACTAAAACTGAGGCTGCGCAGAAACTTCTTAGAGAAGAAGAAATGAAATGGGCACTACGGGCTAAGGTTCTAAGAGTTGTCCAAGGGGATGACAATACTCAGTTCTTCCATACGATTGCGAATGGCAAACATAGAAAAAAGAAAATCATCCAACTCAAACAGGATGAAGGTATAGTGGTGGGACACAATAATCTCAAGATGTACATCTCAAATTACTACAACAACTTTTCGGGCCACTTGAGGACAGTTTCGTGTCCCTTGACGAGCTCACGGTCGGGGATATTCCCCAACTCAAGAAAGACGAAAATGAGATTTTGTTTGCGCCATTTATAGAAAAAGAGTGTTTGAAGCAGTATCACAGATGAAACATAATAAGGCACCTCGACCAGATGGATTCCCGACAGAATTCTACAAGAAATGCTGGCACATCATAAAGGGTGACATCATTCTGGTGTTCCATGAATTCTTTAATGGCCACCTATAGCTTTTCCACCTTAACTTTGGAACAATAAGGTTGTTACCAAAGAAGGTGGAGGCAGTGCGTATTGAGCAGTTTAGGCCTATATGTCTTGTAAATGTGAGTTTCAAAATCTTTACAAAATTAGGCACGAATAGATTGACACAAATCCCCCATTCGGTGGTACAACCGAGTCAGACATCATTCATGCCAGGCAGACATATCCTTGAAGAGGTTGTTGTCTTACACAAAACTCTACATGAAATCCATTCGAAGAAACTAGTTGGGTGATCTTCAAGGTGGATTTTGAGAAAGCGTACGATAAGGTCAAATGGCCCTTCCTCCAACAGGTAATGCGCATGAAGGGATTCAATGAAACCTGGAGGAAACATGTGGATTCCTTTATTCAAAAGGGTAGCGTGGGGATTAAAGTGAATGGTGACACGGGTCATTATTTTCAGACTCATAAGGGCTTAAGACAAGGGGACACGATGTCCTTATACTGTTCAACATAGTGGCAGATATGTTAGCAGTACTTATTGATAGGGCCAAGGAGAATGGCCAAGTAGGAGGACTAGTCCCTCATCTTGTTGATGGGGGGGGGGGGTCTCCATACTACAATGCGTAGATGACACTATAATATTCATGGAACATGATATCGCAAAGGCTAGAAATATGAAGTTAGTACTTTGTCTTTTTGAACAATTGTCGGGGTTAAAAATAAATTTTAATAAGAGCGAATTGTTCTGTTTTAGAAGAGTCAAAGAGGAACAAGATGTGCATAGACAATTGTTCGGTTGTGAAGCTACCTTAGAATCTGACATATAAAGAATGAAAATGTATTAAGGATCGATTTGAAAAGAAGCTAAACTGCTGGAAGGGCAAGCTTATGACTTATGGAGGTCGGCTGGTGTTAATAAACTCAGTACTAACTAGTATGTGATGTTCCTATTATCTTTCTTTGAAGTACCTATAGAGGTGCGAAAAAGGTTAGACTTTTACACATCCCGTTTCTTCTGGAAAAGCGATGAAGTAAAGACGAAATACAAACTTACTAGATGGGATATTATCTACAGACCCAAAGACCAAGGGGGGCTTGGGATTGAGAACTCGGAGATCAAAAACAAGTGCTTATTAAGTAAATGGCTATTTAGGTTATCGGTTGAGACTGACGGTATGTGGGCACGAATCCTACGTAACAAATATCTACTATCAAAGTCTCTAGCCCAGGTTACCATGAGACCTAATGACTCGTCATTCTGGAAGGGGCTAATACGAACAAAGGATGCCTTTCTCACAGAACGGAATTTTTGGTTGGAAATGGTACTACAACCAGATTTTGGGAAGATACATGGTTAGGGGATGCGCCTTTGGCCTTGCAATATACCACTCAGTATAAATATTGTACAATGTAAGGAGGTTTACATTACTACAGTATTACAATCATCCCCCTTGAACATCCAGTTCAGAAGATCCCTAGTGGGGGCGGTGGAACTCCTGGTTGCATCTTGTGCGAAGGTTGATGGATGTTCATCTTTCTAATCATCCTCACTTGTTTCACCGGAAATTAACTAGGATCGGGGTTTTCACGGTAAAATCTATGTACTTGGATCTGATTGATTCTGGCCCAATCTCGAGATCAATTCATATTTGAAAAATTAAAGTTCTGTTGAGAATCAAGATATTCATGTGGTTCCTTCACAAGCAAGTGATATTTACCAAAGATAATCTGCTTAAGCACAGTTGGGTAGGCAGTTCATGTTGTTGTTTCTATGATAATGATGAAACGATACAACATCTTTTCATCGATTGCCCTCTCGCTGAGCTTCTTTGGCGTACGATTCATATAGTCTTTCAATATAAGCCTCCAGTTAGCATCGGCATGTTATTTGGGACATGACTTACTGGAGTGAAACCAGCTACTGCGGGACATATTTGAATAGGAATATGTACATTTCTTTAGGCTATATGGAATTGCATGAATGATATGGTCTTTCATAGACATAACCTTTTAAATTTCTTGTAGGTTATCTGCAGAGCATCCACTTGGATCAGTACGTGGTCGTTACTCACTCATACAGACTCCAGTGAGCTTTTGGTTACTGGATGCAACCGATGGGAGACGGTAGCACGGGCTATACACAACCGATTTGGACGACGGTCCACTAATAGAATAGATGTTTTATCGTCTTATCCTGTTCATTGCCGATTGTGGCTTTTGTTCATTGCCGATTGTGGCTTGTTGTGCTCTTTCTACAAGTTGTACTGCTATGGACCTTGGTTTGCTAGACTTTTAATAAAATGGCCACATGCATTGTTCTGATGCAGAGGTCAAGGTCTTTCCTCTTTTAAAAAAAATGTTCCCGTTGCAACACACATGCAGAGGCCAAGGTCTTTCCTCTTTTTTAAAGAGATGTTCCCGTTGCAACACAGGCAAATTTCCTAGTATAATTTTTTTTAAATGCCGCCATGGGCTAGTCCTGGGTGGCCTCTTTTTTTATGATGATTTAATTTGCACAGCCAATTCAAACTACAACCTAGCGCGAAAGAAATTTTGTTAAACACCGAACATGCATAGCTGTTTGATTTTAGGGAGCAAGAGTTGACAACCCTCTGGTTCAAATCTGAAGGAAGCCGTGCATACACGAGCAGGATTCAAGTTGTAAAGTAAAATAATGCACGAGGACGGCGATGTATAACAATATAACGAAAGAAAGGGTAGATAAAAGACCCAGCAACAAAGGACACACGAAAATGGTCCTTGTACAAGCATCATAACTACCCGAAGGTTAAGAGAGAAAGAGGGCAGTAGCTAGGACCCTTCACTACTGCTCATCCTCAGGCTTGCTTGAATCCCTCATTTCATCGCCAGCGTCATCCTGCTGACATAAATTATTGAGCATTATTTAAAAAAATGTCTACTGCTATGTAAACATTTTTCCTTGTTACTGGTCAGTACACTACCTGCATATCAGAGGTCCACAAAGTGAGATTGTCACGGAGAAGTTGCATGATCAGGGTGCTGTCCTTGTAGGAATCTTCTCCGAGGGAATCCAGCTCAGCGATGGCTTCATCGAAGGCCTATAAATATTAGAGAGTGTGATCACATGCCAAAAAGAAAACATGTGTTAAAAATTTGCAGAAAAGCTTTTACAGGACTAAGCAAACCGAACCTGAAGGGTATCAATTTATGACATAACAGACTTGGAAGAAAAATACGTGCATCATTAGATTCATCACCTTAGTAAAATGTGCCTTGTGGAGTTGACTTGAGAGAATAAGATGCATGAAAAAAACTACAGATTTATTGTCTACAGGCTTAACAAGTGGCCAGTCCAGACAGATGAGCATTATGCTACTGCACTACTTATTTATCTGAATCAAGCAGTTCATGTCATGACAGCAATCAAGCATGTGGATATCGTTTTCCCCAAAATGGCACCTTTTGAAACAGTACTTTGGTGGTCCCTCGCTTTTTAAGAGGATGTGACGCCATCCGCATTTATGTTTTTAAAGCCACGCCCCGTCAACTCGCGCTTGCAGATGTCGTCAACTCGCTGGGGTGTGTGCAGAAGAATAGCACGGCGGTAACAAGAGCAGTTGGTACCTCAGTAGTGGGTTGGGTTAGTAACTTAATATATAGTGGCACGACAGGTTTGAATCCGCAACACTACCTTTTTCTGTTTCTCTTCTCTTACAGTTCTTCCTTTTCTCTTGTCTCCACGTTTTCGTTTTCTCTTCTCTTAAGAGTTTTTCTTTTTCCTCTTCTCCCCACTGCATTTTCTTTTCTCTCTTGCAGACTACGTATAGTATAAAATGTAAACTATATCTCATGCAATAAAAGTACTCTTCTCTTACAGTTTTCCTTTTCTCTTCTCTCCACTTCGTTTTCATTTTCTCTTCTCTTACATTGTACCCTATATTATAAAAAGTAAACAATATCTCATATGTCATGAAATAAAAGCACATCATTGTTTTGCTTTTTTACCTACGATCTTCTCCTTCAACCCCTTTACTAGTTTTTTTTTTGTGTGCACACATCAACTCTTTAAAGACAATCCAATATAAAATAAAGAAATATTAAAGAAAGGAAAGAAATTTTGGACTACTTATAGTATAAAAAGTGAACTAGATTGCGTGGTAGTCACCTTTTTTGCATTTTTCCTTTAACTTTTGGATTTTCGTATATTTATTTTTAAGGACGTGAATAACACTGACATTCCCTCATGTAGGCCAACCGAGCGAACTATCCTTTCTCCAGCCAGGTAGGTAAGAACGAATTTTTGTTCGCTAAGAAAAACACTCCAAACGAATGCTACAGAATTCATGCGAAAGCACATAAATTTGTCATGTTGTTGTGTAAATATTTGCCATGTTCTAGAGTAAAAATTGTCGTGTTGTACAAAAAGATAGTCCAAAAAATGCCATGCCGCAGCAGAGTAGTTGCAGTGCGTTTTCAGGTATTTGCCATGATCGAAGCATGAAGAATTGTTAGTCTACAAAAAAGAAAATGGTGAAATTGCCATGCTGACGGAAGGGAATCGCAAATCAACAGATAAGGTGAAAATTGCCATCCCGGATGTGCTGGCTCAGATTGCCATCCTGAGTGAACCATTCAATACTACTTGACTCTGCCTTCGTGCATGCATAGGTTTGAGCCAAGCACCACACATGACGAAGAGTGCAAGCACAAGAGTACTCCTGCCCATGAGTGAAGCGTGGAAGCGGCGACGGAGCAACGGAAGAATGGGTGAAAATTTGCACTACCGGATAGTTGACATCACGACCGGACAGTTCAGCCGGCGTCTACGCGAAGACCGAAACCTTCTGTTGCCTGCGAGCAAAGTTTGGGCATGGCCCTTGTATCTTTTCCTTTTTGCCCAACTTACCTCTTCATGCCTTGGACCCATATATACCTCTTCCCCTCCTCCATTCTAGGGTTAGCTAAGATAGAATTCTAGGGTTAGCTAAGATAGAACTCGAATCATAGAGCTTAGCTCATGTATCTCCCCTTGTGGGATTCCTCTTGAGGGAGGAAGGGTCAAGACTCCAAGGAGTTCAAGGCCACCTAAGGGTGTAGGCTCTTTGAGCACAAAGCCTCTATCCATGGAGAAGATTCCCCATGTGGAATTCAAGCCCTCCTTGTCTTAGGACATGGGGAAGAACTCTATCTTGTTCCATCTCTCTTGTGGATGATTTGGATCAAGAATATAGTTGTGTGTATCTTTTATTGCATCTATGTGTTATGGCGCTGCTAGAAGGAGGGCGCGAGAGGGCCGGCCGGGGGCCTTTTTGCCCACGGTCGGGCAAGAGGGAAGGGATTTGAGTTTTTCCATTGTGTTTCCTCTTGATCCCCTCCGTGTTCTTCGTGTTTTTCCTCAAATCCACCTCCAATTCGTTAAGATTGGGCCACCATAGGGTTTGCCTCGTATCGTTTGGTATGAGCAATGTTGCTATGATTTGGAGCCCTCGCCCCTCTTATTTTGTTTTGTTCTTGTCCAATTTCGAAAATCCAAACAAAAGAGCCATACCCAAAAAATTTGTGATTTGTTGGATTTCTTGAGATTGCCATGGATCTCATGCAAAATTAGTTGATCTGCCTTCCTTTGCGTTCCCTGGCCGCATTTTTGTTCTTTCCCCCCTTCATTTTTTTACCATGAAATCACAATTTCCCACCTTCGAAAGTCAAAATTATGCCTTCTAAGGTACCACCAGATTGTCTGGTAGATTAGAACCACAGTCTGGTCAGACCACTTGTCCGGTCGCATAAAAAAATAGGTCAAGGACCGGACTGTTTTACCGTTGTTGCCATAACTTCCACACCGGAACTCCAATTTGACTTTTTTGGCTCATTTTGAAGTTATCAGTGTTTCCAAGGCCATCACCTAGGTTTCCACATCATTTGGCCAAGACAAATTTGGAGGAACTACATCAAAACCGGAACACCTCCACCAACCATCACACTCGAGTCTTTGCTTCATCGCCCAAGTAACATTCGAGTGACCATTGGGTACCGTCTACATTGACAACCACCAAGATCGTCGCCAAGAACTTCATCATCGACGACAACAACTTCATCCTTCAAAACCACAACTGGAAGCAAAGTCGGTCCCATCAACTTCGACGAAGGTACAACTTCATCCTTTGAACCCACAACCAGAAGCAAGGCCGGTCCCCTTCGATTTCAATGAAGTTGTTGTGTTGACGAAGGTATCTCCATTCTATCAAACACTTTGCCTTCCCTTGACATTACCCGTGTGAGCCCTACCGTTCTTTGTGAATACCTTGTCCTATTGAGACTAGCTCTTTGAGTATTGTCGGGCATCATACACTTGATCACCATAGTGACATCAAGCATCGCTTAGTGAGATTTCATATCTACTTTGCACATCACTTTGGTATCTTGTGCACATGTTAGTTAAATCTCGTCACCGATAGTCTTGTATCTTTGATTTGACACAAGCGAAAGGCAAAGGGAGAAAAAGGTCCAAAAAAGGGGAAAAGAAGAAAGATCAAAAGCTTATAAGCAAAAGAGAAAGAGCTAAGAGATACATGTGCAAGTATACATCATATAGTCGTCAAATATGTGAATCAATAAAATGGTGCCAAGTGACAAAACATTTGCCCTTTACGTGCAATCAAGCTAACGTCTCTCCTTGTGTTTGTGCAACACGAGATTAGTCTTCGTTAGGCAAAATCTTGTATTCTCATTCCTTTGGTTGCACAAGCCCCATTATCTTTGTGTGTGTGTGTTCTATTGTTTCCTTCCTCTACATTTGAGACCAACTTGCATACTCTGAGTTCGTTTGGATCTTGCCCAATCATTCATTTGGTCCGCTAACCTTATCGAGGCCTTGTTGGGAGCTGGTAGGTGTGCATTGGGAACACGTATCAACACAATTTTGTTCTATTGGTTCACATTGGACAATCTTTGATCCTTTTCATCCAAGGAGTAGAGAATGTAGAGTAGAGAAGGTAGCTTGATATTGTCCATTCCTTTAGCCACTTACTATTTGCCCTAGTGCCATGATGTATAGGGAGTGTGGAGCAAACATCGATGGACATGCGGCGAAGCCTCAAAAACTTCATCGCCACCACTCTAGCGGAGAGTGCCACACAAGCAATAAGGATGTTGGTGGCCATGGCGACTCAGCCAACAAGCACAATAAGTCAAGTACCTCTGCATCAAGAAGGTGCAAAGACAAGGGCCACCATCGAACTCATCGACAAGGGTAGCACCCTCCGACGATGTAGAGAGGGGGGGAGGTGGCTGGAGCTAGTGTTTCGCCCAGCCGCTGCCCACGGGAGTGACGAGCGGCGAGGGGAAAGGGGTCAGTATCCAGCGTTCTCACTTATGATTGTTGCCACTTGCTATGACCTATACCATGCGTACACCATTTATCGTTGTCCATATTTTGTGTTAACAGTGGTGTGCAAGAGAAGAGATGCATCACAATGGATGATGCATTTGTGTACCATGCACACAAATTCTTCGATTTTTTGGTGCATGTGTAGGTCTCAAGTACATGGTGAGCGTCCAATACCACATGACGATGCGATGTCTTTCCCATGGTGATGATGACCTTGATCCGATGACGGATCTTCCAAGGGGGTGATGCAGAGATCCCATGGACATCACCATGTCAAGTGTCCCATCGTCAAGAGACACGCAACATCTAATTCATACATGTAAAGGTGAATCTTCACCTATATGCGTGTTTACTTGACAATCTCATGGATGGTACACTACTTGACCCTCCTCCCTTGTGCATGCATAGGTTTGAGCGGAGCATCACACGAGTCTCCTATATGTGTGTTTACTTGACAATCTCATGGATGGTACACTACTTGACCCTCCTCCCTCATGCATGCATAGGTTTGAGCGGAGCATCACACGAGACGAGGAGTGCAAGCACAAGAGTACCCCTACCCGTGAGGGAACCCTGGAAGCAGCAAGGGAAGATGGGGCAATGGAAGAAGGGGTGCAAGCCGAACAACCAGACAATCAGGTAACCGTCTGCGCGAAGGTTGAAACCTTTTGTTGCCACCGGACTGTCCGACCCCCTAACCAGACAGCCCGATAGTGCTGCATGTGAGCAGAGTTTGTGCATGGCCCTTGTATCTCCCCTTTTTGCCCCTCACTTACTCGTTCATGCCTTGGACCTATATATACCCCTCGCACTCCTCCATTTTAGGGTTAGCTAAGATAGAACTGAAATCATAGAGCTTAGCTCATGTATCTCACCTTACGGGATTCCTCTTGAGGGAGAAGACTCCATTAGAGTACAAGGCCACCTAAGGGTGAAGACTCCAAGGAGTTCAAGGCCACCTAAGGGTGTAGGCCCTTTGAGCATTAGACCTCCATCCATGGAGAAACTTTCCCATGTGGAATTCAAGCCCTCCTTGTCGTAGGACATGGGGAAGAAGAACCCTATCTTGTTCCATCTCTCTCTTGTAGATGATTTGGGTCAAGGATCTATCTCTGTATATCTTTTATTGCATCTATGAGAGTTGATTTGTTTCCTCTTGATTCCCTCTGTGTTCTTTGTGTTCTTCCTTAAATCCACCTCCAATTTGTGAAGATTGGGCCACCATAGGGTTTGCCCGTATCAAACACCTTACAATCTAAGCTAATATATGGTTGCGAAATAAGTGGACAGGGTAGTTTATTATACCATATTGTAGTGCCAACTCTACTCCGACAAACAAAAAAGATGACAACATCCACTAGATGCGCCAATCACATATGACGTGACATCCTCTTAAAAACGCCAAAACGAGTGGCCTGACTAAAGTGTTTTAAGTTTCAAAAGGGGCCACCGAGGTAAAATAATGCTAATAGTCACCTTTTGACGCATGAGGCAATTTGAGCCGGCATGCCATGGTTCACAACTACAACTAGTAAACTATCACTGAAGAACGTGTCCCCTATTTGTTTCTCTTGATGGTCTTTCTTCTCTAGTTGAGGAAGGAATATCAAATGTAACCCCGGTGAAGGTGTGTCGATGAGCGTCAGGCATATCGCACCTATTATTTGCAGACGGCACCTTACTATTCTTTGAGGCTAAACATGAGCAAGCAGTCCCAGTTAAAAATATTTTGAACAAGTACGCTTTGGCCACAAGTAAGCTAATGAATAACATTAAGTGCTCAATTATGCTTGGCTCCAACTGCCCATTGGTTCAATAGATTGATATCCATGATACCCTAGGGACAGAGACAATTGATTTTGAAGAACGATACCTTGGCTTACCCACTACTGATGGACGTATGGTGAGAGGCAAGTTTCAAAACTTTAAAGAAAAGTTGACCAAGAGATACTATTATGGGGCTGCCTGTCACAAGGTGGTAAGGAGGTTTTTATAAAATCTATAGCGCAGCCCATATGCGCATTCATCATGAGTGTCTTTAAGCTCCCGCCAGGCCTATGTGATGATGCAAACCAGATGGTTAGGAACTATTGGTGGGGCTCTGAGAAGGGGAAAAGAAAGGCTATTTCTGAGACAACGACAACAACAAAGCCTTCAGTCCAAACAAGTTGGGGTAGGCTTGAGCTGAAACCCATAAGGTCTCGCAACCAACTCATGGTTCTGGCACATGGATAACAAGCTTCCACGCGGCCCTGTCCATGGATAGTTCTTTGGTGATATTTAGCTCAGTCCATATGCACATTCATCATGAGTGTCTTTAAGCTCCCGCTAGGCATATGTGATGATCTAAACCATATGGCTAGGAACTATTGGTGGGGCTCTGAGAAGGGGAAAAGAAAGGCTCTTTCCGAGATTTCTATCTATTTAATCAAGCTCTTTCTCAAAAACTCGCTCCAACAACAACAAAGCCTTTAGTCCCAAACAAGTTGGGGTAGGCTAGAGCTGAAACCCATAAGATCTCGCAACCAACTCATGGTTCTGGCACATGGATAGCAAGCTTCTACACACCCCTATGCACGGCTAGTTCTTTGGTGATACTACAATCCTTCAGATCTCTCTTTACGGACTCCTCCCGTTAAGTAAAAAACTCACTCCAGCATCCGCAAAGTCCAACCGAACTATCCTCGCTACTTCGTTGCTAGACAGACATGGCGGCTACTTGCATTCCCGGACAGCCTATGTATGTTGAGAGTAAAATACTACCCCCATGGCAAACTAGAGGACACCGTACTCTCAGGGAACCATTCATCTTCATGGCAAGGCATAGCTCATGGGCTTCAATTATTGAATAAGGGCTTGGTTTCGGGCATTGGAAATGGCACACAAGTTAGAATTTGGTGGGGCAGATGGATTCCATGAAAGTATTCATAAAGTGATTTCACCAAAAGGAAGATGCAGACTTCATTGGGTTTTCGAGCTAATGGACATCAATGGTGCTTGGGACACAAATATTGTTCGCCCACTTGACACTGAGGAGATTTTGAAAATAAAAACTTGCTCCCGACACGCTAAAGATCTCATTGCTTGGGCAGGCGAAAAATCTGGCAACTTTATGGTCCGGAGTGCACATCGGATGGCATTGGAAGAGAAAAGTCACGCTGCTCAGAGTTCTTTGAGCTCCTCGCCCAGCGGCGACATGTCTATGTGGAAGCGGGTTTGGGCAAGATTAGCACCACCAAAGGTCAAAGTTTTTGCCAGGAAACTTGCTTCAAATTCGCTGCCAACTTGGGACATTAAGCTCTCTAGGAACTTGGAAGTTAATGATGGTTGTCCGTTATGTTCAGCTGATCGCGAGGACTCCTTTCATGCCATGTGCCGTTGTACTTTGGCTAGAGCCCTATGGAAGGACATGTCGACCTCCTGGTCTTTACCGGATGTATCACGCTAGTCGAATACAGGACCTGAATGGATTTTCCACCTGCTATGTGACTTGACAAAAACCATGAGACTCAAGGTTCTAATGTTGTTTTGGAGAATATGGGTATGTACAAAATGAGACGCATGGGAAGGTTGTACCACTTGTTGATGTATCCAGAAGGTTTCTTTGCAGCTTTGTTTCCTTGATCCTCAACATCTCTCAAAACCATGAATATGATCTAGTGAAAGGGAAGGGTGTTCTGGACGAATGCGAAGCACCTGGGCTCGCTGTGGCACATCCTGCTGCTTCGCTCATAGAACTCAAAATGGGAACCTCTGGATGTTGGTTGGATCAAGTTAAATACAAATGGACCGTATCTGACCTCGGAGGGTTCAGCGGCAACCCATAGGGTGCTCAGAGACTCAAGTGGAGCGATCATATTTACAGCATGCCGCAACCTAATCAAATGTGATAATGCCCTTGAGTTAGAACTGTCAGCAATCTCTCAAGGTGTATCTTTAGCTCTACAATGGAGTAATCTGCTTATCAATGTAGAATCGGGCTGACTTGACTCTTGAGACTGTCAACTTGTTGAGAAGCAATTAAATTGGTAGGTCAAAGAAACTGAAACTCAATCCCGAGATATGCCAGCCAGAATGCCGCAGGCTTGGAAGGAGGTAACATGAGGCAGGGTTGACAGATTAACCCCGAGCAATCTAGTTTTCTATTCCTCCTAGCTTCCGAAATTCCGATCTGCACCTCGGATTCGCAATAGCAGCAAAGAAAAAGGAAGGGGCGGGTTGGCCTTCACCTTTTGAGACTTCGGCCCCGTCTGGTAACAAAGTATTTCCTAAGTATTCTCAAAATACTACAGTTTTTATTACTGTAGTTTTATTTACAAAGGGTTGTTTGGCTGCCTCTAAAAAACTGTGATTTTAATACTGCAGCTTTTGCCAAACCACAGTATTTTCTCTGTATATAAAAAAGAACCCCATACCTCTTTTTAAACAACTGAGCAGCCAAAAAGAAGGGTCGGATGGAGCTTAGGCAATAGGTAGGGTGCAAGTACAAATTGTCTCAGCTGAGGTCTGTTAGTTGTTCATTACCTGCGGCTGCAGTACTTGAACACTCTGCTTTCTTTCATCAGCACTGGCAAAAAACTGACATGGGAATTTTTCTCTCTTCCTTGATGTCTATATGATGATTCAAAGGATGTTTTCATCACATTTTACTAGGTGGTAAATGTTTTGTTTGATTTTCATAGACCAGCTGTGTGTGGTGCTTATGTTACACAGAAGAATGTTTGAGCCAAAATCTATATGTTCGATTCATGTGCCCTCTCCTTGCAAATGTCTGGTATGAAGGTTTTTAAGTACCTAAGATTGCTCAAAGGTCATCTGCTAATTACTCCGCCGCCGTCGCTGCTGCTAATCATCATTAGTCTAATCGATCCATATATTACAGCGTTTTGTGACGGCTAGCCAGGCGATCCACGATGGCTAGCTAGCTTCAAATGCATGCATGGCTAACGGCTAGCCAGGAAATTTTACAGCGTTTTGTGACGTAGCCAAACAAGTAGTCTGTATCGTGAATACTTCAAAAAACGTTGTTATATTAAAACCATGGTATTTTGTACCTACAGGCTAAATTATTGTAGTTTTTGATACTTTGGTTTTTATAGTACTTTGCTATCAAACAGGGCTTTCCTCTAACTTTCTTGATCCGGGAGATCCAAAGGAAACTACTTGAACAGATACTGGTATTACTCATATACGTCGCACTCAAAAACAATGTAAGCCATTCTATGGCAAGTTATTGTAGAGTTTAGAGCCGCACGGTTGTTTGGTTAGGTTCAGGACCTGATGAGGTCAAAAAACTTTGTGAATCTGATTGTAACCCTACTGTTTGAGTAATACAAGTATCTCCACGCAAAAAAAAAAAAAACTGAGCATGTCTACAACTAATGACCAAATATGCAAAGCAGCTGAATATTGCCAAAAGTGATTGTAACTGAAGAACATTCTACTGCCTAAGCAGCGCAAAAATCTACAACTATTTCACATGAAACTTAATAATATATATGCGGATGCAAACAATTAGAATATGTCCACTCCCTAAGCTGCACAAGAATCTACTTCATATGAAAATGAAAAATATTGTATATGCGGATGCAAAGAACTACTCCCTCCGTCCCATAATGTAAGACGATTTTTGACTCAACAATGTCTTCCATTATGGGTCGGAGGGAATAGGAAAAAAGAGGCTGAGTGCATTGGAGAAGAGGAAAAACAAATCGTGTTCTAGCATCTTCTGCGACTCTCATCTGTGCCAAGTTATAGAACTGCCCAAAGTTCATGAATTAGCAAACTTGCTCAAAAGGTGAGAAAGTAACAGCAAAGTACCTGTTTGGCGAGCGAGCACGCACGATCAGGCGAGTTGAGGATCTCATAGTAGAACACGGAGAAGTTGAGCGCGAGGCCCAGCCTGATGGGGTGAGTCGGTGGCAGCTCCTTCATGGCTATGTCCTAGAGCAAGGAACCACCCAAGATCCAAAAAAAAAAAAAAGTCAAACCGCTCATCAGAGGAAGGGAGAAAAGCTAGTTAAAGATAGGGGGATACCTGAGCGGCCTGGTAGGCACCGAGGGTGGAGTCAGCGGCATCCTTGCGCTCGGCGGCCGACTTGAACTCCGCGAGGTAGCGATGGTAGTCTCCCTTCATCTTCAGGTAGAATACCTTGGCGTCGACGGCGGCAGCGGCGGGGACTAGGCGTTCGTCGAGGAGACGGAGGATCCCCGCGCAGATGTTGGAGAGCTCGGCCTCGACAAGTGCGCGGTACCCGCGCGCCGCGGCGGCGTGCCCCGCCGCTCCACGCCCTTCCTCCTTCTGCTCGATGGAGGACACGATGCGCCAGGAAGCACGACGCGCCCCGATGACGTTCTTGTACGCGACTGAGAGCAGGTTCCTCTCCTCGATGGTGAGCTCGACGGTCCCCGCCGCCGCCACGACCTTCTCCATGAACTCGACCATCTCCTCGTACCGCTCGGCCTGCTCCGCCAGCTTCGCCAAGTAGACCATCTCCTCCCTCGTTGCCGCTGCCTTTGCCATCGCTGTCGACGATCTGGTGTGTGCGCGTGGGCGTGTGGCTGTGGCTGTTGCTGTTTCTCGGCGGAGTGGGTGGGTGCAGGAGGGGAAGTGGGGAGGAGGAGCGGCTGCGGTTTTAAAACGAGGGGAGGGGAGGGGAGAGCATCTACAACCGGACCCCACTTCCCCGAAAACGTTCGCGTGTGGCTGTTGCGGTTTCTCACCGGAGTGTGGGTCAGGGCAGTACCGGGGAAAATGGAGGCCCGGTGCAGAAAATGGGCCCTCGCCATCCCATCCCATTGTTATATTGTGAGCTAAAATGGAGCCTTGTCTAAAAAAAATGCTAAAATGGAGCCATCTCATGGCACAAACATTCTCAACCGTCGGATTGAGTGTCCAAACTAATCCGGACCATCGGATCTTCAGATGGCTTGATCTGGGCCGTTGGATCGACTTTGATGTGACAATCAATGAATAGTGTTGTTTCGTTTTTACTTTTGATTTTTTTTCTTTGGCTCGCTGACTGGTGGGCCGAGAGGTGGGCGGTCCACTACTGTCAGTGACTCTGCACGATCGGTGCTGGTCCATATGAGTGCGAGGGTCATGCCACCACTAGTAAAATCTGGTGGCTGCCGAGGGTCGACCTAGGAGAGGGGTGTCGATAGGGCACTGACCGCATCATCCTCTCTTCGTCTCCTCACTTCCCCCATTCTCTCCTTGTTCCCCTAACCCTAGCTTTTCTCTACGCCGCCGCCACCACCCGTCCTCCCGCCCCTAGCGCCGCCACCATGCCTTCTCTCCTCCCGTTACTCACCACCACTGGCCCTCCTCGTCCTTGCCTTCGGTTGCGATGCTTCTGTCTCGTCAAGCTCACCGCCCCCGTCCTGGGCCTCGAAGCGTCGTCGGGAGGAGCAAGCGGACTGCCTCTCGCGCGCCGTCACCATCGCCTGGAGAAGGCTCGCGCGATGGTCGCCGGCATGCATCCTCTCCGTGTGGCACAGGTTGAACTCGCATCCCTCTTCCATCCCTCTCATCTCTCTCTGCCCCTTCCGTTGCTGCTCCCCTTTCTCCTGTACAAGTGCGGGCACTTTTTGGTCGGAGCCGAGCTCCCGGTCATGGCCGGCGAGGCCATGGGAGCTGCTCCCCTCGTTGTTATACAGGTGCGAGGGCACCCACACACACACATGCTCCCCTCGCTCCTGGAAGCCAAGCGGGGCCTTAATCGCAAATTAATTTACATCAACAATTGTTCTGTGTGCATCTAGATCCACCTCGACATCATGTCTTCTCACAACAAGGTTCTTAGATTTGGTGGTGGCTTCGCAGGCTCCGGTGACCATCCAAATCACCTCTTCAGTCCATCTATCTTCTCAAGGGGGGCGCAGGTCACTTGTTTCAATGAGGACATGCACGACATCACGCTCCATTTCCAGATCATAAGCTTCTCTAAATAGGTATATAACCACAAGGTTTCACTTGTTACTTATTGCCAAGATACTCACAACTCACAAGGTTTGATGGGGCTTCCAAGCAAACTTAAGTCGTCTAAGTTCGTTCTGAAATGTGAACAATGTTTGGTTGGTGACTCTTGTCTACAGTTTTGGAGTTCTTTGCGTCGTACTGACTGACTAAAAATTCAATTGTTTGTGTTGAGCTCTGTTGAAAACTATCTAATTGAGAGACATAGCTTGGTTTGTGTTCCCTATTCCTCACTTCTGGATTTGGGCATTGGACCGAATTTTGCAGCAAAATGTTACTCAAACAAAGACACTGGAATAGAAATCTTACCCACAAAACCGGGGGTGGGGGCTTCTTGCAAGGCTGTGTAGGAATCTGGAGGGCTGGTCTTCGGCAAGGTCACAACACGTGTGAGCTCCTCCTTTTGATATCTTGACCATGATGTAATTTGGATTTTATATGGCTGCTCCTTATCAATGTGGTTTCAAATTATTCTGCTACTCCAAAAGGTTCTATTTGCAGGTATTGTAATGTTTGCTTGCACCTAGCTCCTAAACACACATGGATCCCGCATTTTATTTCTTTTGTTGTCTCGTGTATTTTCATATGATGATATAGTTCATCATTGATCTGAATGCTTAAATGAAACTCACTCCGGGTGAGAACAGGGTATACTTTTTGTGATGCATGGTGGATTGTCCTTTTAGCTTCTTAGTCATTGTGTATGGATGGTTTGGTTAATGCCAGTTTTAATCGTTGACATGATCTTGGAGGTTTGGTTCAATTAAAAATATCATGTCATGTTGCTAACATAGATGCTATTTTATTATAACTACCCCTTTCTTCCTGTCACAGTAGTGCTACTTCTTAAGCTTGTGTTGGTTTTTCCCTTGAGGGTGATGCAGCATAGTAGAGATAAGTATTTTCCTCAGTTAAGAACCAAGGTATCAATCCAGTAGGAGAAACATGCAAGTCCCAAATAGATGCACCTACACAAACAATCAAACACTTGCACCCAACGTGATAAAGGGGTTGCCAATCCCTTCACGGTCACTTGCAAAGGTGAGATCTGATAGAGATAGATAAAACTAAATTAAATATAAAATATTTTTGGGTTTTTGGTTTATAGATCTAGAAAAAAAAAGATTGCAAAATAGTAGATCGGAAACAAATATGATGGAAAATAGACCCGGGTGTCGGTGTCAAAACTGGCCGATCTCGGGTAAGGGGTCCCGAACTATGCGTCTGAGGATCAAAGGTAACAAGGGACACAGGGAATACGATGTTTACCCAGGTTCGGGCCCTCTTAATGGAGGTAAAACCCTATGTCCTGCTTGATTGTATTTGATGAGTATAGGGGTTATAAGAGTCGATCTACCTTGAGATCGTAATGGCTAAGCCCTAGATGTCTAGCATATATGAATTCTGATGATCCCTATGGACTAAACCCTCTAGTTTATATATACACCAGAGGGGTATAGAGGCGGTTTACAAGGGAAGGAACAATACATCCGGTCTCCAATCTTGCCTTCCACGCATCTAGGAGTCCTATTCGAACACGAGGAATAATCTTTTGTTCTATCTTCACGGCCTATAAGCCCGGCACATGCTTGAATAGGCCGGGCACCTAAGGACCCCTGAATCAAGGTCTCCCTCAGTAGCCTCCGAACTTGCCTTCAATGATGACGTAGTATCCGGCTTATGTCTTCAGCTTTGCAAGGCGGGTTCTTCATTATACTCCGGACCAACGACAACCTGATTCTGACCTCTATGTGAAAGGATCGATATGGTTGACTAGAGGAGGGTGAATAGGCAACTAACAATTTTTAGCTTTTCTTTTACCAAATTAAACTTTGCATCAAAGTAGGTTGTCTAGATGTGCAACTAGGTGAGCAACCTATATGATGTAACAACAACAAGCACACAAGCAAGCAAGAGAAGTGACACTAATAAGCTTGCACAAGTAAAGGTACGAGATAACCAAGAGTGGAGCCGGTGAAGACGAGGATGTGTTACCAAAGTTCCTTCCTTTTGAGGGGAAGTATGTCTCCGTTGGAGCGGTGTGGAGGCACAATGCTCCCCAAGAAGCCACTAGGGTCACCGTATTCTCCTTACGCCCTCACACAATGCGAGATGCCATGATTCCACTATTGGTGCCCTTGGAGGCGGCGACCGGACCTTTACAAACAAGGTTGGGGAAATCTCCACAACTTAATCGGAGGCTCCCAACAACATCACGAAGCTTCACCACAATGGACTATGGCTCCGTGGTGACCTCAACCGTCTAGGGTGCTCAAACACCCAAGAGTAACAAGATCCGCTAGGGATTGGTGGGGGAATCAAATTTCTCTTGGTGGAAGTGTAGATTAGGGCCTTCTCAACCAATCTCGAGCAAATCAACAAGTTTGATTGGCTAGGGAGAGAGATCGGGCGAAAATGGAGCTTAGAGCATTAATGGAGCTTTTGGGGGAAGAGGTGAGTCAACGAAGAAGAAGAGGACCCTTTATAGAAGGGGATCCCATCCAACCATTACCCCCAAAACAGCCCCGCACATGGCGGTACTATCGCAGGTGGCAGTGGTACTACCGCTGGACCCAGCGGTACTACTGCTCCCCCTTGCGGTACTACCGCCCAGCCTGGGAGGGCTCGAAGAGAGAGCAGGAAACGTGCCCAGCGCGGTACTGCCGCGGTGGTAGGGCGGTACTACCGCCCTCTAGCGGTACTGCCACTTCTACAACCACTGCAAAGTGCCGCTCAACCCGACACGAGAGGCGACCCCCTTGAGTCGACGCGGTAGTAGCCCGGTACCGCAGCGGTACTACGACTGAGAACCTTAGCTATTAGGCATGTCGCGGTCTTAGTGGGTCGCTCCGAAAAGTTAATCACATAGAGACCGTTCTCGACATGCCCAACTGATGACCCACAAGTATATGGGATCTATCGTAGTCCTTTCGATAAGTAAGAGTGTCGAACCCAACAAGGAGCAGAAGGAAATGATAAGCGGTTTTCAGCAAGGTATTCTTTGCAAGCACTGAAATAATAGGTAACAGATAGTTTTGTGATAGGACAATTTGTAACAAGTAACAAGTAACAAAACTAAATAAAGTGCAGCAAGGTGGCTCAATACTTTTTTTAGCAAAGGACAAGCCTGTGCAAACTCTTATATGATGTAAATCGATCCCTAGGACACATGGGAATATCATCAAGCTAGTTTTCATCACGTTCATATGATTCGTGTTTGGTACTTTGATAATTTGGTATGTGGGTGGACCGGTGCTTGGGTACTTCCCCTACTTAGACAAGCATCCCACTTATGACTAACCTCTATTGCAAGCATCCGCAACTACAACAAAAGTATTAAGGTAAACCTAACCATAGCATGAAACATATGGATCCAAATCAGCCCCTTACGAAGCAACGCATAAACTAGGGTTTAAGCTTCTGTCACTCTAGCAACCCATCATCTACTTATTACTTTCCAATGCCTTCCTATAGGTCCAAATAATGGTGAAGTGTCATGTAGTCGACGTTCAGATAACACCACTAGAGGAGAGACAACATATATCTCATCAAAATATCGAACGAATACCAAATTCACATGACTACTAATAGCAAGACTTCTCCCATGTCCTCAGGAACAAACGTAACTACTCATAAAGCATATTCATGTTCATAATCAGAGGGCTATTAATATGCATATAGGATCTGAACATATGATCTTCCACCAAATAAATCAACTAGCATCAACTACAAGGAGTAATTAACACTACTAGCAACCCACATGTACCAATACCGGGCTTAGAGACAAGAATTGGATACAAGAGATGAACTAGGGTTTTGAGAGGAGATGGTGCTGGTGAAGATGTTGATGGATATTGCCCTCTCCCGATGAGAGGAGCATTGGTGATGACCATGGCGATGATTTCTGTAACACCTCGGATGTAATTTACCTTATTTGTACTCCAACTCTTGCCGTTTTCGGCCCTAAGTTATTTTATTTCCTCGTTGTCGGGTTTTTGTCTCCGTGTGTTTTATCTTTGTCATGCATCTCATATCATGTCATCATGTGCATTGCATTTGCATACGTGTTCGTCTCATGCATCCGAGCATTTTCCCCGTTGTCCGTTTTGCATTCCGGTGCTCCTATGTCCTCCGGTGGTCCTTTTTACCTCTTTTTCGTGTGTGTGTGTTAAACATTTTCGGATTGGATCGAGACTTGTCATGCGGCCTTGGTTTACTACCGGTAGACCGCCTGTCAAGTTTCGTGTCATTTGAACTTCGTTTGATACTCCAACGGTTAACCGAGGGACCGAAAAGACCTCGTGTGTGTTGCAGCCCAACATCCTTCCAATCTGGCCCAAAATCCACCTAAACCTCTCCCATCGTCTAGAGCGTTCGATTACGATCGCGTGGTCGAAAACCACACTCCATTTGGAGCTTCCTAGCGCCCGGCTCCCTCGTCCCCGCCGTCCAGTCCTTCGCCGTGCCGCCGCGGCTTGAGCTCGCCGGCGACCGCGCCAGGGAGCGCCGCCAAGCTCGGCGCCGGTCATCCTCCGCCGCTGCGCGCCCACCTCCGGCCGGATCCGGTGAGGTCCGGCCCGGGGGCATCTTCCCCGATCTTCCCCGCGCTCTCCGGCGACTCTCCGGCCGTCTACAGTGCTCGCTGGCGACGAACCTCGATCCGCACGCAAACCCTAGATCCGGATCGGTTGACTTTTTGCCCCTCTCTCAGTATTTTTTTGCATTTTTCCGCATGCCATAACTCTGTCATCGTAGCTTTGATTCGTGCGTGTCGCATATCAAAATGTTCGTCTCGACGAGTACATCATTTGATCTCATTGCATCATTTTCATTTGAACTCATCTTGATGCCCGAGATGCTGTTGGAAGAGGGCTATGTGAGGAATATGTCAGATCTGTTTCAGCAAATGGCCTTTTGTCATTTTTGTCATGATTAATGTGTGCATGATATGATCCTGAGCTCTACATGTGTTTTGTAGAATGTCATGCCATCTTTACAGGGGTGTATGCCATGTATTTTTGTGATCTTCGTGGTGACTAGCACAAGCATGCAAAGTAGCTTACTCGATGATGCTGATTTCAGGGACTTAGAATTTCACTAAGTCCTTGTTCTGATATTGTTTTTATGCCATATGTTCATGTTGTTTCCTAGTGATCCGTGCCTCTTTTGAGAATGATCAGTAAGGATGTTTTGTTAAATTGTAGTGCTCTATCCATTCATGTCTTTGTTTGCATTTATGGAGCACCCTAGTTTGAGTCAATCGATCTCTACTTTTACTATAAATTGTTCCCGGCAGATTGTTAACATGTTTAGCGATTTTGCCGAGCTTGTTGCTATTGATCTGTGCATGCTATATTGTTGTTCTTGCCATGTCTAGCTTCTATGCCATGTCTTCTTGATGGGTGTATGCTTATTTTGTCATGCCATACTCTGTAGTGAGTGCATCGAGCTCGTAAACATGCCTACTCGTTAACTGTTTTGCATGCTCCAGTTTTTCACTAAGTCTGAATCTGTTTGTGTTTTTGCTATGTTCACATGCTTGCAATTGTATTTTCTGATCCCTTTTGGCTAAAGGTCACTAAGGGACTTTTGTTATGTGCTTAGAGTAGCTTCATGCCATGCCTTGTTTTGCCATGATATGTTTTTGTAGCATGTAGTTTTTATACTCTAAAGATTGCTTCCTGCTGATAAATTCCAGACTTGTGTTAATTTCACTAAGTCTGAAACCTGTTATCATTTGCACTTTTGCCATGCTTGTTTGGACCTGTTAATGGATGAATTAGCCGTAGCTCAGTGTTCATCTTTTGTCAAGCATCATGAGTGGATCCCTTCCATGTATTTTGTTGTCATGTTTCAGTGCTGTAGCATATTTATCTTGATGCATTTAGATGGCTACTTGCTGATTATCGCAGACCGATGCCATATTTGTTTTGCTTGCCATTTCCAAACCGTGCATCCGATTCCGGTGATCTTTATATCGATTTCGACCGAAATTACCTCACCTTTCTAGTGGCACTCTTGGATTTCCAATTTGAGGCTAGGTTCAATCATTGTTTTCCAAATCTTGCATATGCATCACATATCGTATCCCGCATATCATACCATGTTTGAACATGTTGCTTGAGCATTGCACGTGGTTGATTGTGCTCCTTTTGCTTGTTGTTATTGTTTGGGTAGAGCCGGGAGACAAGTTCGTTAACGAGGATCCCGTTGAGTTCGCTTACGAGGATCAAGGCAACTCTGAGTACTTTGCAGGCAAGATGACCATACCCTCGAAATCACTTCTATATTTGCTTGCTAGATGCTCGCTCTTTTGCTATGCCTATGCTACGATACCTACCACTTGCTTATCATGCCTCCCATATTGCCATGTCAAACCTCTAACCCACCATATCCTAGCAAACTGTTGTTGGCTATGTTACCGCTTTACTCAGCCCCTCTTATAGCGTTGCTAGTTGCAGGTGAAGATTGGAGATAGTTCCTTGTTGGAACTTGCTTATTGTTGGGATATCACAATATTATCTTGTTTATCTTAATGCCCCTATATACTTGGTAAAGGGTGGAAGGCTCGGCCTTATGCCTGGTGTTTTGTTCCACTCTTGCTGCCCTAGTTTCCGTCATATCGGTGTTATGTTCCCGGATTTTGCGTTCCTTACACAGTTAGGTTATAATGGGAACCACTTGACAGTTCGCCTTGAATAAAACTCCTCTAGCAATGCCCAACCTTGGTTTTACCATTTGCCACCTAGCCTCTTTTTTCCTAGGGTTTCCGGAGCCCAAGGGTCATCTTTATTTAAACCCCCGGGCCAGTGCTCCTCTGAGTGTTGGTCCAAACAGAGCCACTTGCAGCGCCACCTCGGGGAAACTTGAGGGTTGGTATTAGTTGTACGTAGTGTTCATCTGAGTGTGCCCTGAGAACGAGATATGTGCAGCTCCTATCGGGATTTGTCGGCACATTCGGGCGGTGTTGCTGGACTTGTTTTACCATTGTCGAGGATGTCTTGTAACCGGGATGCCGAGTCTGATCGGATTGTCTTGGGAGAAGGAATATCCTTCATTGACCGTGAGAGCTTGTGATGGGCTAAGTTGGGACTCCCCTGTAGGGATTTGAACTTTCGAAAGCCCTGCCCGCGATTATAGGTAGATGGGAATTTGTTAATGTCCGGTTGTAGATAACATGAAACTTAACTTAATTAAAATACACCAACCGCGTGTGTAACCGTGACGGTCTCTTCTCGGCGGAGTGACGGTCTCTTCTCGGCGGAGTCCGGGAAGTGAACATGGTGTTGGAGTAATGCTTGACATAGGTTGTTCTAGGATCACTTCTTGATCATAGTTGTTCGACCGTGCTTTTTCCTTCTCTTCTCGCTCTCTTTTGCGAATAGGTTAGCCACCATATATGCTAGTCGCTTGGTGCAGCTCCACATCATACCTTTACCTTACCTATAAGCTTAAATAGTCTTGATCGCGAGAGTGTGAGATTGCTGAGTCCCCGTGACTCACAGATTCCTTCCTAAACCAGATGCAGGGACCGATGATACCGCTCCAGATGATATGACCAAGCTCAAGTGGGAGTTCTATGAAGACTCTCGCCGTTACTATGTTTCTTTCCCAGATGTTCAGTAGTGGTGCCCAGTTGGGGCGATCGGGGACTTTGTCGCATTTGGGGGTTGATCTTTATTTTGGTACCGTAGTCGGACACTGAGTGTATTGGATGATTGTAATGACTTATTTATGTATTTGTTTGACGTGGCGAGTGTAAGCCAACTATGTACCTTTCCCCTTTATTTATTTACATGGGTTGTTGTGAAGATTACCTCACTTGCGACATTGCTTTCAATGCGGTTATGCCTCTAAGTCGTGCTTCGACACGTAGGAGATATAGCCGCATCGAGGGCGTTACAATTTCCCCCTCCCGGAGGGAAGTTTCCCCGGCAGAACAGCTCCGCCAGAGCCCTAGATTGGTTCCGCCAAAGTTCCGCCTCGTGGCGGCGGAGTCTCGTCCGGAAAGATGGCTTATGATTTTTTCCTCATCAAAAGACTCCATATAGAAGAAGATGGCCATCAGAGGGCCACCAGGGGGCCCACGAGGTAGGGGGCGCTCCCAGGGGGGTAGGGCGCGCCCCCCACCCTCGTGGGTAGGGTGTGGCCCCCCTGGTGAACTTCTTGCGTTCAGTATTTTTTATATATTCTGAAAACGTCTTCCGTGAAGTTTCAGGACTTTTGGAGCTCTGTAGAATAGGTCTCTAATATTTGCTCCTTTTCCAGCCCAGAATCCCAGCTGTCGGCACTCTCCCTCTTTATGTAAACCTTGTAAAATAAGACAGAATAGGCATAAGTATTGTGACATAATGTGTAATAGCAGCCCATAATGCAATAAATATCGATATAAAAGCATGATGCAAAATGGATGTATGAACTCCCCCAAGCTTAGACCTTGCTTGTCCTCAAGCGAGAGCTGAAATCGAAAAATATGTCCACATATTTAGAGATAGAGGTGTCGATAAAAATAAAATACGGACATGAGGGCATCATGATCATTCTTAGAACAGCAACTTATATAATTCTTGTCATATGATCTCTTATGCTAGAATAACAATTCAATCACAATTTCAAGTATGAATCATAAACTTCATTGAAAACTAACAAACTATAATCTCAGTCATTGGAGCAATTGCAATTTATCATAACATAGTAAAGAGTCAATACAAGAGCTTTTCAGCAAGTCCACATACTCAACTATTATATAGTCTTTCACAATTGCTAATACACATGCAATACTTATGGGTATGGAGTTTTAATCGGACACAGAGAAAGATAGGGGCTCATAGTTTTGCCTCCCAACGTTTTACCTCAAGGGTAATGTCAACAATAATAGTTCATGAAAACTCACATCCAATTAGCCATATATAGCAGGATCTTTCCAACATGTTGTGCTTGCCAAAAGATAAAATGTAAAAAGGAAAGGTGAAGATCACCATGACTCTTATGTAAGGTAGAAGATGAAAGTAACAGATAGTCCCTTCGCAGAGGGAAGCAGAGGTTGTCATGCGCTTTTATGGTTGGATGCACAAAATCTTAATGCGAAAGAATGTCACTTTATATTGCCACTTGTGATATGGACCTTTATTATGCAGTCTGTCGCTTTTATTTCTTCCATATCACACGATCGTATAAAGCTTATTTCCTCCACACCAATCAATCATACATATTTAGAGAGCAATTTTTATTGCTTGCACCGATGACAACTTACTTGAAGGATCTTACTCAATCCATAGGTAGATATGGTGGATTCTCATGGCAAAACTGGTTTAAGGGTGTTTGGAAGCACAAGTAGTATCTCTACTTGGTGCACAGAATTTGGCTAGCATGAGGGGGAAAGGCAAGCTCAATCATGTTGGATGATCCATGACAATATAATTTATCTCAGATGTAAGAAAAAATAACCCATTATGCTGTCTTCCTTGTCCGACGTCAACTCTTTAGCATGTCATATTTTAATGAGTGCTCGCAATCATAAAAGATGTCCAAGATAGTATATTTATATGTGAAGACCTCTCTTTCTTTATTACTTCCTATTAATTGCAACGATGACCAAAACTATGTTTGTCAACTCTCAACAACTTTTATTCATCATGCATTTTCTATGTGAGCTCATTACTCTCCATAATATCCATATGATCTCTTTTATTCTTTTTATTCTTTCTCTTTTCTTTTATTCACTCAAGATCATGGCAAAATAATCAAGCCCTTGACTCAACACTAATCTTTATTATATATAGCTCACGGACTCGATTACATAGAAGGATCATAAAGCAAAACTCACAACTAGATCATATTAAAACTTTATTCTACTAGATCAAGATATTATCAAAAGGATCGAACTAAGAAAAACGGTAAAGATAAAAGTGATGGTGATACGATACCGGGGCACTCCCCCAAGCTTGGCAGATGCCAAGGGGAGTGCCCATACCCATGTGATTATGTCTCCTTTGTTGGTGAAGAAGATGGTGGTGATGATGGGTAGTCGCACATTGAGCGTAGGAGGTCTTCCAACTTGCGGATAATGCCCTTGAGTGCGATGATATGCTCCTTCAACAAAATATTTTCATGTGTGAGATACTTGCTTTGTATACGAGCTAGCTCAATCATCTTGAAAGCTTCGATCTCAGTTGGGGTAAGAAGATTGTGATCAAGTTGAAGGATGTCTTCTGTTGCCAGAACTTGGTCCTCCGTGGCCTTCTTGATCCCTTCATCCTTGTTGATCTCCATGGGTTCTTCTCTCTTCAGCTCTATCTTCATTAGCCAAGCGCCGTTGCCCTCATTGTTGGAGGAGGAGGGAGACGACATGATGCTTAGCTTTGAAAACCCTGGCAGAAAACAGCTCGAAACAAGAACAAGAGATTTTTGCATGATACGGTGGTCAAAACCTTCGGGAGATTATATAATGAATTTTTACCGACCAAAATACGTAATGTGTAAGAAAACGGAGTCCGGAGAGCACACGAGGTGCCCACGAGGTAGGGGGCGCGCCCAGGGGGTAGGGCGCACCCTCCACCCTCGTGCAGGCCTCATGTCCTTTCCGGACTTTCTAAATATTCCAAAACGGAAGAAAATTGCCATTAGAACTGTTTTGGAGTCGGTTTACTTACCGTACCACATACCTATTCCTTTTCAGAGTCTAAAACATTCTGGAAAGTGTCCCTTATGTATTCCTTGGGGGTTACGGTTTCAATAACATCGGTTTCAACATTTATAGGATTACCTGAGATATAATGTTTAATTCTTTGACCGTTCACCACCTTCGGATTTGTGCCTTCAAAGTTGTTGATTTTTATGGCACCGGAACGATAGACCTCCTCGATAACGTAAGGACCTTCCCATTTAGAGAGAAGTTTTCCTGTAAAAAATCTTAAACGAGAGTTGTATAGCAATACATGGTCACCTACATTAAACTCACGCTTTTGTATCCTTTTGTCATGCCATCTTTTAACCTTTTCTTTAAATAATTTGGCATTCTCATAGGCTTGGGTTCTCCATTCATCAAGTGAGCTAATATCAAATAACCTCTTCTCACCGGCAAGTTTGAAATCATAATTTGAGCTCTTTAATAGCCCAATATGCCTTATGTTCTACTTCTAGAGGTAAGTGACATGCTTTTCCATAAACCATTTTATACGGAGACATACCCATAGGATTTTTATATGCAGTTCTATAGGCCCATAATGCATCATCAAGTTTCTTGGACCAATTCTTTCTAGATCTATTAACAGTCTTTTGCAAAATTAATTTGAGTTCTCTATTACTCAATTCTACTTGACCACTAGACTGTGGGTGATAAGGAGATGTAATTCTATTATTAACATCATATTTAGCAAGCATTTTACAGAAAGCACCATGAATAAAATGTGAACCACCATCAGTCATTAAATATCTAGGGACTCCAAACCTCGGAAAAATAACTTCTTTAAGCGTTTTAATAGAAGTGTTATGATCAACACTACTAGTTGGAATAGCTTCTACCCACTTAGTAACGTAATCAATAGCAACTAAAATATGTGTATAACCATTAGAGGCAGGAAAAGGTCCCATATAATCAAAGCCCCAAACATCAAAGGGTTCAATAACAAGTGAATAATTCATAGGCATTTCTTGACGTCTACTAATATTACCAATTCTTTGGCATTCATCACAAGATAAGACAAACTTATGGGCATCCTTGAAGAGAGTAGGCCAATAAAAACCGGATTGCAATACCTTATGTGCAGTTCTATCTACAGCGTGGTGTCCTCCATAAGCTTCGGAGTGACACTTGCGTAGGATCTATTCCTGTTCATGCTCAGGTACACAACGTCTAATAACACCATCTACTCCATCTTTATAAAGATGTGGGTCATCCCAAAAGTAATGTCTCAAATCATAGAAGAACTTTTTCTTTTGCTGGTATGTGAAACTAGGTGGTATAAATTTAGCAACAATGTAATTAGCATAATCAGCATACCATGGAGCTGTATGAGAAGCATTTATGACATTTAATTGTTCATCAGGAAAGCTATCATCAATAGGTAGTGGGTCATCAAGAACATTTTCTAACCTAGACAAGTTGTCTGCAACGGGGTTCTCAGCTCCCTTTCTATCAATGTAATGCAAATCAAATTCTTGTGGCAAGAGAACCCATCTAATAAGTCTAGGTTTAGCATCTTTCTTTTCCATAAGATATTTAATAGTAGCATGATCAGTGTGAATAGTTACTTTAGAATCAACAACATAAGGTCTAAACTTATCACAAGCAAATACAACTGCTAGGAAATCCTTTTCAGTAGCAGCATAATTTCTCTGAGAATTGTCTAGAGTTTTACTAGCATATTGAATAACATTTAATTTCTTGTCAACTCTTTGCCCTAGAACAGCACCTACAGCATAATCACTAGCATGACACATAATTTCAAAAGGTAAATTCCAATCAGGTGGCTGAACAATAGGTGCAGAGATTAATGCTTTCTTAAGTATTTCAAATGCTTCTACGCAATCATCATAAAAAACAAATGGTATATCTTTTTGTAATAAATTCGTCAGAGGCCGAGAAATTTTTGAGAAGTCCTTAATGAACCTCCTATAAAAACCGGCATGACCGAGGAAACTTCTTATACCTTTGATGTCCTTGGGACATGGCATCTTTTCAATAGCATCAACTTTAGCTTTATCAACTTCAATACCTCTTTCAGAAACTTTATGCCCCAAGACAATACCTTCATTAACCATGAAGTGGCACTTCTCCCAATTCAAGACAAGGTTAGTTTCTTCACATCTCCGCAAAACTCGATCAAGGTTGCTTAAGCAATCATCAAAAGAGGATCCATAGATAGAGAAATCGTCCATGAAAACCTCACAAATCTTTTCACAAAAGTCAGAGAATATAGCCATCATGCATCTTTGAAAGGCAGGTGCATTACATAAACCAAAAGGCATACGTCTATAAGCAAAAGTACCAAAAGGGCAAGTAAAAGTAGTCTTTGATTGATCATTGACTGACACAGGTATTTAAGAGAAACTAGAATAACCATCTAGAAAGCAAAAATGTGTATGTTTGGATAATCTTTCTAGCATTTGATTAATAAAAGGTAAGCGGTAATGATATTTTTAGTAGCTTTATTTAATTTGCAGAAATCAATTACCATCCTATAACCTATAATAATTCTTTGCGGAATCAACTCATATTTATCATTAGGAATGACAGTAATACCTCCCTTCTTAGGGACACAATGGACAGGACTTACCCACTGACTATCAGCAACGGGATAAATTATACCTGCCTCAAGAAACTTTAGTATTTCCTTTCTTACCACTTCCTTCATCTTAGGATTCAGTCGTCGTTGATGATCACGAACTGGTTTGGCATCTTCCTCCAAATTTATTTTGTGTTGACACAGAGTGGGACTAATGCCCTTAAGATCATCAAGAGTATATCCAATAGCAGCACGGTGCTTCTTTAGAGTTTTCAATAATCTCTCTTCTTCATGCTCTGAAAGGTTAGCACTAATAATAACAGGATATATCTTTTTCTCATCAAGATAAGCATATTTAAGAGTATGAGGTAACAGTTTAAGCTCAAACACGGGATCACCCTAGGGTGGAGGAGGATCCCCTAGGATTTCAACAGGCAAATTGTGTTTCAGGATGGGTTCCTGTTTAAAGAACACTTCATCTATTTCCCTTCTTTCATTCATAAACATATCATTTTCATGGTCTAGCAAATATTGTTCTAAAGGATCACTAGGAGGTACGACGATAGAAGCAAGACCAATAATTTCATCTTTACTAGGCAATTCCTCTTCACGGTGTTGTCTACGAAATTTAGAGAAATTAAATTCATGAGACATATCACCTGTAAGTGCATCTAGTGCCCCTTAGTGATTTTGGTGTATTGAAGACTTATAGGTTAAGGGACTAATGCATTTGTGAGTGTACACAGGTCTATAAGTCTATGAGGAGTTTGATATTTATAGAGAAAGTCGACCCCTAAAAATGAAGTTCTTCGACTAAAGACTTTGGATTTCTAAAGACTTTCAAAGTGAAGAAATTGGTGTGACCTTGAAGACTTGGTATTCATTCGAGGAACATGAAGCGTGAAGACTTTTGTTTTCGTAGTTTCATTTTCTCTTTCTTGAGTCATAGGAAACACCGTACTGTTAAAGGGGGTCGAGGAAATACTAAGGAAAAATTTCCATGTGATGCTCAACTCAAAATCCTACACCTACCAATACCTTCGAGTGAAGCCATTGGGATTCTCATACAGTATAGTCATATTCTTCAGTGACAGAGACGAAGCTCTTCTGGTCTCTGAGGAATTTGTTCTGACTGAGGAGTTAGGAATTCGCCAGTGCGGATTACCTACATAGTGAGGAACATGATAGCCCTGAGGATTTTGCTACTCAAAATTCCGACCGTTGCTGTGCTATGAGCCAGCTGTCATAAAATATCTATCCACCTAACGGTCATATCATTGAAGGGCATTTATGTCTTATCATGTCGGGCTGCTCCCTAGGCTATAAATAGCCGCCCCCTACAACCACTAGCTAGTTGGCTGCTCCGAGAGAAACTGACACTTGTCATTTGAGAGCAACCCATCCTCCGAGGACTTTGAGCGAAAATCATCAAGTGAGGAAAAACCCAAACCCAAACACCTACAAACCCCAAGTGATTGAGCATCACTGAAGAGATTGATCCTGCGTGGATCCGACGCTTGTTACCTTTGAAGACTGTGCTTCTTCCAGACGGTTAGGCGTCATGGTCTAGAGCATCCAAGAGGAATTGTGGATCACCGAGTGACCAAGTTTGTGAAGGTTCGGAAGTCACCTGAAGACTTACCACGAGTGATTGGACGAGGTCTGTGTGACCTTAGTTCAAGGATAATACGGTGAGGACTTGGTGTCCTGAGCTGTGTGTTCAGGACTGGGTGTCCGGGACTATGTGTCCTCGAGTTTAAATACTCAGCCGCTCCAACCAGATGTACAACTGAGACAGTAGTTGGAACTGGTCTACCAAATCATTGTCTTCACCAAGCTTACTGGTTCTATTTCCTCAACTCATTCATTTCCTCATAACTGTGTTGTGTGATTGTTCATATCTGTGCCTGAAGACTTTGACTGAAGATTTTCTCAATTTCCTCAGTTCAATTTCCTCAGTATGTATGTCTTCATCCTGTGCTATCCTATGCTTACGCTTCCTGTACTATGTGCCTGTCTTCATTTCATCATGATGACTATGCTTGTGTTCTGTTATGTTTACTTTTGAGTACTTATTCCGCTGCTAGTAGTTCTTCTCTAAGGAATTTCCTCATCTGCAAATTCCTTAGTGAAGAATTCATAAAAATCGCCTATTCACCCCCTCTAGTCGATATAACGCACTTTCATCACCTAAACCAATAGTAACAACATCCTTTTTGCAATCTATCTTAGCATTAACAGTGTTCAAGAAGGGTCTACCAAATATAATGGGACAAAAGCTATCTTGTGGGGAACCAAGAACAAGAAAATCAGCAGGATATTTAGTTTTCCCACACAAGACTTCAACATCTCTAACAATTCCAATTGGTGAAATAGTATCTCTATTGGCAAGTTTAATTGTGACATCAATATCTTCTATCTCAGCAGGTGCAATATCATGCATAATTTCTTTGTATAAGTCATGAGGTATAGCACTAGCACTGGCACCCATATCACATAAGCCATGATAACAATGATCTCCTATTTTAACAAAAATAACAGGCATGCCTACCAAAGATCTAGGTTTATCTTTAGCACAAGGTTTAGCAATTCTAGCGGTCTCATCACGGAAATGAATAACATGCCCATCAATATTATCAAACAAGAGATCTTTAACAATAGCAATATTAGGTTCAACTTTAATTTGCTCAGCAGGTGTAAAAGTTATAATATTGCTTTTACGAACCACAGTTGAAGCTTTAGCATGATCTTTTATCCTAACAGGAAAAGGTGGTTTCTCAACATAAGTAGTAGGAACAATAGGATCATTATAAGTGATAGTATTTTCTTCAACTTTAATAGATGTAGCTACTTTTACTTCTATGGGAGGATGATATTTAAACCACTTCTCCCTAGGGAGATCAACATGAGTAGCAAAAGATTCACAGAAAGAAGCTACTATCTCAGAGTCAAGTCCATATTTAGTGCTAATTTTACGGAAAACATCGGTATCCATAAAAGATTTAACACAATCAAACTTAGGTGTCATACCTGACTCCTTACCTTCGTCGAGGTCCCAATCTTCAGAGTTGCGTTTAATTCTTTCCAATAAATCCCATTTGAATTCAATAGTCTTCGTCATAAAAGATCTAGCACAAGAAGTATCGAGCATGGTGCGATTGTTATCAGAAAGCCGAGCATACAAATTTTGAATAATCATTTCACTTGAGAGCTCATGATTGGGGCATGAATATAACATTGATTTAAGCCTCCCCCAAGCTTGAGCGATGCTTTCTCCTTCCCGAGGCCAAAAATTATATATATATAATTGCGATCACGATGAACAAGATGCATAGGATAGATGAAATTCCAATTTCAATCGTTTGTAGTTCCATGACCCTGTATCATCACATAGCCTATACCATGTCAATGCATCTTCCTTCAAAGATAAAGGGAAGACCTTCTTCTTAATAACATCTCTGGGTACACCAACAAGCTTAAATAATCCACAAACTTCATCCACATATATTAAGTGCTCATCAGGATGCGTTGTTCCGTCTCCTGCAAAAGGATTAGCTAGCAATTTTTCTATCATACCCAAAGGAATTTCAAAGCAGACATTTTCATTTTCAGTAGGTTCAGTAGGTTGAGGAGCAACTCTTTGCTCTACTGCTCGGGGTGAAGATACCCCGAACAAGCCCCTTGGAGGATTACTTTCCATAGTAACAAGTGACAGTAAATTTCAGCACACTATATAAATTTTTCCTTACCGAATTCCACCTACCAAAGGCGCTTCACTCACTGACAATGGCGCCATAAAAGAGTCTTGATGACCCACAAGTGGGGATCTATCGTAGTCCTTTCAATAAGTAAGAGTGTCGAACCCAACGAGGAGCAGAAGGAAATGATAAGCGGTTTTCAGCAAGGTATTCTCTGCAAGCACTGAAATAATAGGTAACAGATAGTTTTGTGATAGGATAATTTGTAACGAGTAACAAGTAACAAAAGTAAATAAAGGGCAGCAAGGTGGCCCAATCCTTTTTGTAGCAAAGGACAAGCCTGGACAAACTCTTATATGATGTAAATCGATCCCTAGGACACATGGGAATATCATCAAGCTAGTTTTCATCACGTTCATATGATTCGCGTTCGGTACTTTGATAATTTGGTATGTGGGTGGATCGGTGCTTGGGTAATGCCCTTACTTAGACAAGCATCCCACTTATGACTAACCTCTATTGCAAGCATCCGCAACTACAACAAAAGTATTAAGGTAAACCTAACCATAGCATGAAACATATGGATCCAAATCAGCCCCTTACGAAGCAACGCATAAACTAGGGTTTAAGCTTCTGTCACTCTAGCAACCCATCATCTACTTATTACTTCCCAATGCCTTCCTCTAGGACCAAATAATGGTGAAGTGTCATGTAGACGACGTTCACATAACACCACTAGAGGAGAGACAACATACATCTCATCAAAATATCGAACGAATACCAAATTCACATGACTACTAATAGCAAGACTTCTCCCATGTCCTCAGGAACAAATGTAACTACTCACAAAGCATATTCATGTTCATAATCAGAGGGCTATTAATATGCATATAGGATCTGAACATATGATCTTCCACCAAATAAACCAACTAGCATCAACTACAAGGAGTAATTAACACTACTAGCAACCCACAGGTACCAATCCCGGGCTTAGAGACAAGAATTGGATACAAGAGATGAACTAGGGTTTTGAGAGGAGATGGTGCTGGTGAATATGTTGATGGAGATTTCCCTCTCCCAATGGGAGGAGCGTTGGTGATGACGATGGCGATGATTTCCCCCTCCTGAAGGGAAGTTTCCCCGGCAGAACAGCTCCGCCAGAGCCCTAGATTGGTTCCGCCAAGGTTTCGCCTCGTGGCGGCGGAGTCTCGTCCGGAAAGATGGTTTATGATTTTTCCTCATCGAAAGACTCCATATAGTAGAAGATGGCCATCGGAGGGCCACCAAGGGGCCCACGAGGTAGGGGGGCGCGCCCCCACCCTTGTGGGCAGGGTGTGCCCCCCCTAGTGAACTTCTTGCGCTCAGTTTTTTTATATATTCTGAAAACGTCTTCCATGAAGTTTCAGGACTTTTGGAGTTGTGCAGAATAGGTCTCTAATATTTGCTCCTTTTCCAGCCCAGAATCCTAGCTGCCGACGCTCTCCCTCTTTATGTAAACCTTGTAAAATAAGAGAGAATAGGCATAAGTATTGTGACACGATGTGTAATAGTAGCCCATAATGCAATAAATATCGATATAAAAGCATGATGCAAAATGGATGTATCACCAACAAAGGCTACCTTAAGAGTCTTGCTCCACAAGAGGGCCACGGTACCAATATCAAAGAAAGTGGCAAAGCCCATAAGTGCTAGTTGACGAACGGTAAGTAAATTGTATGCAAGGGACTCAACAAGCATGACCTTCTCGATCGTAAGATCATGAGAAATGACAACTTTTCCGGGTCCCAATACCTTAGAGGATGAGACGTCACCCCACTCGACGTTGGTGGGCATGGATGGAATCTTTTGCACGTCCACCACCAAGTCGTTGCTTCCGGTCATATGATTAGTAGCTCCACTATCGAGCAACCATGATCCCCCACCGGAAGCAAACACCTACAAGAGATCAATGCTTGGTTTTAGGTACCCATTTTTAATGGGTCCTTTGATGTTAGTAACAAGGGTCTTAGGAACCCAAATAGACCATTCAATGTACTCATAAGGAGAACCAACAAATTTGGCATAAACATGCCCATCTTTAGCACGGCACAACACATAAGAAGGGTTAAAGTCGTCGGCTTTGTTGGGAATGGAAGCGTTGCCCTTCTTGGCATCACTACCCCTCACGGAGTTCTTCTCCTTATCCTTAGTAGCACCCTCTCCCTCCTTCACAAAAGTTTGCTTGAGAGGAGGAGGTCGTTTGGCCTTGTCATTCTTCTTCTTGTTCTTGGACTTGGGCACGTACCCAATCCCTTCCTTGGCCACAACTCCCTTTTGGTTGGTCAAAAGGTCGTTGAGATTCTTCTCTACTTGTATGCAAGACACAAGACCTTTCTCAAGTTGCACCTTTAGCTTAGCGTTCTCCTCAACAAGATGCACATGCTCACAACATGGGTTAGTAGCATTTTCATTATCAATTAACATCATACGAGGAAAAGTGGCTTTCTCCTTGGTTAGCTTTACTTGAAGTTGATCATGAGACTCTTTGAGGCTAGCATGAGCACCCTTCAAGACCTTGTGAGCCTTGTCAAGTAGATCAAACTCCTCTTTGAGTCTAGCAAGATCAACCCCAAGCTTGGCCTTCTCGGAGTTTAGCACATGAGAGACAACAAGAGCATGATCAAAATCTTTATTTATCTTAGCGTGACCAACGTTGTGTGACTCCTCAAGAGCCAAACGAAGACCACGCTCTTCCTCAAGAGCATTGGAAATATCCGAAATCTCATCGGCATAGTCACGACCATGCCCCTCCATCTTGGAGATAGTATCTTCGTGAGCCTCGATCATGTCATTGGCTTCACCAAGTTGTTCCAGGAGAGCAACAAAATGCTTCTTGGATTTACCCTTGAGTTTACTCATAAAGGACTCAAACTCATTTTCCTCCACATTGGATCCCTCATATTCATCAATGCAATCCGTCAAGGAAGGATTATTAATGATGGTAGTTTTGATGTTGGGGCTTACCTTGTTGGTGGCTTTAGCCATGAGGCACTTGGCGGTGATGTTCTCATTGGGTGAGTCGAAGAGAGACACTCGTGGAGTTTTTGCAATGGCAACGGAGGCCATGGAAACCGACTCACCATCTCCATCTTCATCATCATCCTCGTGGTACTCTTCTTGAACCACCAACGCCTTGTGAGGGGTCTTCTTGGTGAAGTTGCTCTTGTTGGGGAAAGACTTGGCTTTGTTCTTTCGGATGAGCTTGCCACCATTGTCTTCCCTCTTCTCATATGGACACTACGCAACAAAATGGCTCACATTGCCACAATTGTAGCAAGTCCTCACATGTTGCTTGCTCTTCATGCTACCTGAGTTGTTCTTGTTAAAGTTTGGCCTTGAGTTCTTCTTGCTCCAAAATTGCCTTGAAGCAAGTGCCATGTGTTCATGATAGGCATACTTTGTATCTTCGGGGTTGCTTTCCTCTTCTTCCTCTTCTTCTTCTTCTTCAACACAAACCTTCACCTTCAATGTAAGGTTGGGCTTCTTTGCCCTTTGAGAGCGAAGCACCGCATTATCGGCGGTCTTGTCCAAGATGTTCGTAGCCACAAACTCATCCAACACTTCACTTGAGGTTAAGGTGTGGAAGTCCGGCCTTTGACGAATGACGGAGGACATGGCCTTGTGGTAAGGCATCATTGCCTTGAGGAATTTGCGCTTGATCCAATTGTCATCCGTGTCCTTGCTCCCATGATCTCAGAGTGAGACCGCGAGTTTGGTTACTCTCCAATAAAGCTCACGAGGTTCTTCATCTTCTTTCATAGCAAACTCATCGGCTTCATCTTGCACTACTTCATAGTTGGAGCATTGAATTCTTGCGCTTCCCCGGTAGAGAGAGACAACACAAAGCCATGCATCTTTGGCCAAGGCAAAGGGCCGAAGATGAGGTGGATCTTCGGGTGGAATTGCATCTTGGATGATGAAGAGAGCATTCTCATTGAATTGATTATCCGCGGCTTCTCGAGGAGTGAAGTTGCTTAGGTCATGCGGATAGAAACCTTCTTCAATGATTCTCCAAAGATTAGTATTCACATGATTTAAATGACGCTTAAAGCGATAAACCCAAGAATCAAAGTCCTCATTTTTCACAATCTTAGGGGGAGGACCGACATGATTCAAATGAGTGGAAGGAATTGGTCCACCATAAACAAGTGGTGGTTCCACATGGGCAAAGATGCCGGTGCCATTTTTACCACTAGAAGAAGGAGCCTTTTCACTACTAGCTTCCCCCTTGTCGGAGTTAGTATTCGTCACCTTGTCAGTGGGATCACCCACTTTCAATGATGCAGTGGATAGTTTAAGCCCTTCAATGAATTTAGTAAACATGCTTTCAACCTCGGTCGTCATTGAGGTTTTCAATGTCTCCAAGGCTACATTGAGTTCCTCACGGGAGACCGAGGTTCCCCCATCACCCGTAGACGAGATCTAATTCACACCGGAGTGCTCCTCCACACTGTCTACGGTGTCAACCATACTCTTCGGACGGCAAAGTCCTTAGTAAAGAGACGAGGCTCTGATACCAATTGAAAGTATCGATATGGTTGACTAGAGGGGGGGGGGGTGAATAGGCAACTAACAATTTTTAGCTTTTCTTTACCAAATTAAACTTTGCATCAAAGTAGGTTGTCTAGATGTGCAACTAGGTGAGCAAGCTATATGATGCAACAACAACGAGCACACAAGCAAGCAAGAGAAGTAACACTAATAAGCTTGCACAAGTAAAGGTACGAGATAACCAAGAGTGGAGCCGGTGAAGATGAGGATGTGTTACCGAAGTTCCTTCCTTTTGAGGGGAAGTACGTCTCTGTTGGAGCGGTGTGGAGGCACAATGCTCCCCAAGAAGCCACTAGGGCCACCGTATTCTCCTCACGCCCTCACACAATGCGAGATGCCGTGATTCCACTATTGGTGCCCTTGGAGGCGGCGACCGGACCTTTACAAACAAGGTTGGGGCAATCTCCACAACTTAATCGGAGGCTCCCAACAACACCACGAAGCTTCACCACAATGGACTATGGCTCCGTGGTGACCTCAACTATCCAGGGTGCTCAAACACCCAAGAGTAACAAGATCTGCTAGGGATTGGTGGGGGAATCAAATTTCTCTTGGTGGAAGTGTAGATCGGGGCCTTCTCAACCAATCCCGAGCAAATCAACAAGTTTGATTGGCTAGGGAGAGAGATCGGGCGAAAATGGAGCTTAGAGCATTAATGGAGCTTTTGGGGGAAGAGGTGAGTCAACGAAGAAGAAGAGGACCCCCTTTTATAGAAGGGGATCCCATCCAACCGTTACCCCCCAAAACAGCCCCGCACAGGCGATACTACCGCAGGTGGTAGCGGTATTACCGCTGGACCCAGCGGTACTACCGCTCCCCCTTGCGATACTACCGCCCAGCCTGGGAGGGCTGGAAGAGAGAGAGCAGGAAACGTGCCCAGCGCGGTACTACCGCGGTGGTAGGGCGGTACTACCAGCCTCGAGCGGTACTGTTGCTTCTACAACCGCTGCAAAGTGCCGCTCAACCCGACATGAGAGGCGACCCCCTCGAGTCGACGCGGTAGTAGCCCGGTACCGCAGCAGTACTGCGGCTGAGAACCACAAGTGGTACTACCACTGGGTACCGCGGTACTACCGCTCGGACACAAATCAGCACAACTGCAAGGGGAACGAGCTCTATAGTTGAAGCGGAAAAGCTCAGAGGGTGAGTGAAGGATGTGTACGTGTTGATTCCACCTAAGCCTTACCAAAGTGGACCCCCTCTTGATAGAACGATGACTCCTACGAAACTAGTCCACCAAACAAGAAACGAAGGAGCTACACCGTCTTGAAAAACACTCCGAGGGGAAAGAAATCATCTCGTGCCAAAGGATGAATCTCTGAAAGGCTCAAATCACACGGTTAGTCCGCAAACATGTTGTCGTCAATCACCAAAACTACATCGAGAGAGATATGCCTTAACACTATGTTCTGTCTTTATGACTCATTCCTGTTGTCGCTTCGATTTCCATGCGTCGGGTGAATATGAACGACCTGTGACTTTTTTGCAAATAAGCCCCTTATCATGCTCAGATGGCATCTATATAAGGAGATTTAGATCCCCAAATGCCATCTCACATCGCGCAAAAGAAAAACCGTCAAGACTAGCTACGAGAAAAGCCTTCCAACATGGCCAGTGCCCCAGGCTCCTCTTCGCGCCCCCATGGCCCTCAAGAGGGTGATTGGTAGAGTTGCCCAATGCCTCATCTTCAGCTGAGTCGACTCCAGACGCAGGGCTATCTTCCCCTTGCAGATCTAGTTCCCGTTCAAGCAGGATTGGCCTCAATCGGCAACGATGTGATGGCTGAGAACTTCCCCACCCCCAATAAGGAGGAGAGGGTGTGCTTTGCCCCATTATTGTTGTGGGGCCTAGGATTCCCAATACATCCCTTTCTCAGGGGCCTATTGGAATTTTATGGCATCCTACTGCACAAGCTCACCCCAGGTTCGATTCTGCACATCTCAGGTTTCGTTGCCCTCTACGAACTATTCTTAGGCATTGAGGCCCATTTTGAAATATGGAGGAAGTTCTTTTGCCTTGTTCCCCGCCATCGAGGAGGCTCCATATTTGAAGTGGGTGGTGCCGAAGTATGGCGTATAGCCGGATCCGGATACCTCATAGGAACTCCCAAAGAGGTATACCCACCGTGGTCTTCAGAATGGTTCTATATAGATGACGTCCCACTGCTGGACCCAGTTCAGCGCGACCTTCCTGAATTTTCCAGCGGTCCTTTAAAGAAGCATTTCAACTGGCGTCCCTGAAGTCCCAAGGAGGAAAACAATGTGGAAATAAAAAGGTTGGTTAGCAAGGTCAGGTTACTAGCCCATACCGAGTTCTCGATAGTCGAGGTCATGGCTATTGCAATAAAGAGGTGCGTCCAGCCTCTCCAATCTAGAGTAACTCCCTTATGGTGTTACAATGGAGAAGATGATGTGTCCCGTTACAGACGGAAGGGTCCGGATACCCCTACCGAACTAGCCACGATCTTGGCCGGTCTGTATAAGGGTGAAAAAGAAGATTTCCTCCATTTAAGCTGCTAGGAAGGCTATTCCATGTACAACCCCATATATATATATAAATATATATATATATATATATATATATATATATAGAGAGAGAGAGAGAGCTTGATGACGGGGTATTTTATCAACCGAGCCTTGATGGCTCGGAAGTGGCTATCACTGCCGATTACCCCCGCCCCTATCCTTTCTCCATCGTAAGTATTCGGAGGGCTCTTAAAAGGAAGTCTCTACTTGCACCTTTATCCTATTATAGTAATCCGGACTTTAATAGGATCGGCGCTCGGCGGACCGTACCTCCTCAAGGGGGGCCCCTATGCAAGGTCATCGTTTAAAATGGAAGGGGACCAGGAGCACTGAAGAAACCTCAGAGTCTTCCAAAAGGTATGTCTGCTTAATGCATCCCTGGGCATGAGTCCAGATAGTTTAAAGTCTCCTTTTATCCTTGATGTCAGGAGAAACATGTGGCAGACGGTGGGAAAACATCCTGTTAGCCAAATGTCCGCCAATCCGGTGCCGGACTCGCCAACTAGGACGAGAGCCGATGCAATGCCAGCGCCGCCGCCTCACGAGGATTCGGACGACGTATCTATCATGAATTCTGAAGTGGAGAGTGTGATGAATCACCGCCGATTGAAAGAGGCCATGCGCGCTCCAGCCTTTTCCGAGCAAGAGTTTACCGCACTCTGCTCGGTGGATATACTGCTCGAGACGGGCTTGCCGAAGTCACTTAGTTGTTCTCAAAGGATATGCAGGTAAAAGTTTATGCAATTTTGATAGTCATATACCAGTAGCCCCCGAGACTTGAAGCGGTGAGGCTAACCGATTTAAGGATCAATGTGACCTGCAGGTTCTCAGAGAGAAGAATACTGCGCTATCCCAGGAGCTAAATGTAAGTCAGACATGGCTAAATGTCGTCACCGCCGAACTGGCGGAGATGAAAAAGGCCGCAATGAGTGCGTCCAGGAAGAAAAAACATGAGGAGGAAAAAGACAAACAATCCAAAGAGATAAAGACCTTAAAGGCTCAGTTATCAGCCGCGCACAAAGAAAATGATAAGTTGAAGGGAGGCATGTTCGACATGTCTTCCTTTCTTATTTAAAACCACCCTAGGGGCTCATGTTTAGTCCATAATGCGGAACATCATGACTCTGTTGCTGCAGGCCTATTAACCGCTGACCGGAAGAAGAGGTATCAAGATTTCAAGGCGACGTGCTGAAGGAACTATTCGTGGTGTATGCTCGGGCCCGAAAAGTCATGAGGAGTATGGTGAAGGCGTTATGGCCATCTGATACCCCTCCAGAAAGTATGGAGGGCTTGGCGAACCTATTCAAAGGTGCCTGGCACCGGTTTGAGCTATGGAAGACATCCGCCTGCCGTGAAGGAGCACGAGAAGCCTGGGCCATGGTGAAACATGCTTCACCAAGCTCGATCCAAATCATATGGAACGAGTAGGACCATAGGGACCAGACGGGAAAGAAATTCCAGTGAATTTGGTGTATGACCAAGTAATGATACCTGCGAAGTATTCACAGGAAGACTGTAAGTTAGACAGTCTTATAGATGGAATAGATAAGGAATAGGTATTTGATTTAATGTGTTTAATGTACGTTATAATCGACCTGTACCTTTATCCGAACATGTGAGAAGCCTGTCATCGTAGGCTTTCGGCTTTAACCTCCTAACCAAAATGGTGGAGTGTTTCTAAACCAAAATGGCTTTAACCTCCGAACCAAAATGGCATTCGCTATGTCCGGAAACCAGGCAACCCGGTCATTGTGCTCAAACAGACAAAAAATTTAGTTCGGGATGTATGTTATATTACATATGTAAGAAACATCTTCCAAAGAGAATAGTTCCATCAAGGGTTCCTTTCCTTGGGTTGGCATGCTGAAATTATGCGCGCCGTGGCTTTGGTCTGCAATACGGAAAAAACTATCCTATATGTTTGAAGAAATACCAGAATGTAACAATTTGTTGTTTGATTGCCGACCAATTATTCTCTTAAGAATGCTAGCTTTCGGCTTCACCCCTCTGAGGTACATGTCTGGATGACCCGGTTGTAACAATTGCAGAGGTGCTCCCTTTACGCCATAGCCAAACAATCGGGAACGTAGGGCATAAACATAGGAGCAAGGCAACCCAGCTTGGCAAAAACTTAAGTCATAGAGGTGCATATAATGGTAAAAAGGGTGTATAAGAGCAAACGACACATATATTGTGAGATCCAGGCTCGGAATAATAATAAGCTATGGTTAAAGAAGCCCCCAGTCATGGTGGTGTGTATACATTTTAGGATGTGTACCCCTCAAGTGTTCGGCTTATCCGAACATATTCTGGAAATTGTATAAAAGCAAGAAAACAAAAAACAAAATGAAGAGGATAAAAAAAGAATGAAAAGAAGTATGGCCGAACTTATGCGTAGAATCTTTGGAGCCGAGTAGCGTTCCATGGATTCGGCTCTAGGCGATTATCCGATGCATTACGAAGGCGATAGGCTCCTCCTGTGAGAACTTCATCTATAATGAAGGGACCCTCCCATCTTGGTTTGAGCTTGTCCTTCTTCTTCTCTGGGAGGCGTAAAACGAGTTCACCGACATTATAAGTCTTGGCCCGCACTTCCCTGCTTTGGTATCTACGAGCTTGTTGTTGATAGAATGCGGAACGGGCTTTTGCGATATCGCTCTCCTCCTCCAGGTCGTCTAGGTCATCCTGTCGATCGAGCTCGGCTTCTCTCTCTTCATACATGCGCACTCAAGGTGAGTCATGAATAATGTCACAGGGGCAAGACAGCCTATGCGCTGTACATCATGAAAAAGGGTGTGTATTCGGTCGTGCGATTGGGCGTAGACCGCAGTCCCCGGAGCACGGAATCGAGTTCCTCGACCCAGTATTTATCTAACTCCCGTAGGGATCGCACTAGTTTGGGTTTGATGCCGCTCATTATCAGGCCATTAGCCCATTCGACCTGACCTTTTGTTAGAGGGTGATATACGGAGGCGTAATCGAGCCTGATGCCCAGGTTAGGAAACCAATTTTTCACCTCATCAGCTATGAAGTTAGAGCCATTGTCAGTAATGATGTTGTGTGGGACACCATAATGGTGTACAGTGCCAGATATAAAGTCGATCACCGGCCCAGCTTCAGCCGTTTTTACTGGTTTGGCCTCTATCCACTTAGTGAATTTATCCACCATAACCAGCAAATATTTCTTCTTGTGGTTGCCCCCTTTAAGAGGTCCGACCATATCTAGCCCCCAGACCTAAAAAGGCCAAGTAATGGGGATTGTTCCTAGGGAGGTAGGCGACATATGACTTTGATTGGTGAAAAGCTGGCATCCTACACAACGCTACACAAGGGACTGTGCATCTGCTCGGGTTGTTGGCCAGAACAAACCTGTACGGAAGGCGTTGCTTATGAGGGCTTGAGCTGTGGCGTGATGGCCACTGAGACCAGCATGTATTTCGGCCAAGAGATGCCGTCCCTCCTCTTTGGAGATACATCTTTGAAGAACTCCAATAGTCCTTTTCTTGTAGAGCTCGCCTTCATGAACTTTGTAGGCTTTAGAGCGTCGAACTATGCGACATGCCTCATTCTGGTCATCAGGGAGCTCCTGTTTGTTGAGGTAGGCCAGGAAGGGTTCGGTCCATGGAGCAATGACAACCATGATTACATGGGCGGAAGGTGTCATTTTGGTGATCGAGCCCTCGGTGATATCAGAATTGTGTTCGGCATCTGGGGTTATGATCAGCGCCGGACTAGTATTTCCGCTCTCGTCCTGGCATACCACGGATGGCTTGAAGAGCCTTTACACAAAGGTGTTAGGCGGGATGGGGTCGCGTTTAGCGCCCATTCGAGCAAGGATGCCTGCTGCCTGATTAATGTCTCGAGCAACGTGATGGAACTCGAGCCCGTCAAACAAAGCTGATATTTTGAGTACGGCCAGTATGCTGCCATCTTTGGATGTTTTGCATCGAATTCTCCATTTATTTGGGATATTGTGAGGTTCGAATCCCCACGCACCTCTAGGCGTTGTATGCCCATAGAAATAGCCATTCGGAGACCATGCACTAGTGCCTCGTATTTGGCCGCGTTGTTGGAGTCCGTATACATGATTTGTAATACATAGCAGGCCGTGTCCCTATAGGGGATGTTAAGATGACGCTAGCCCCCAATCCGGCTAACATTTTAGAGTCATCGAAGTACATTACCCAGTTGGAGTATGTCCTGTACTCTTTAGGGAGTTCGGCTTCCGTCAATTCGGCGACAAAGTCGGCCAACACCTGAGATTTAATAGCTCGGCGTGGCTTGTATGTTATTTCAAATGGTAAGAGCTCGATGGCCCATTTGGCTGTGCGGCCGATGGCATCCCGATTATTTATGATGTCATTGAGTGGTACTTCGGACGCCACCGTGATCGAACACTCTTGAAAGTAGTGCCACAGCTTCCGGGATTCCATGAAGACCGCACACGCTATCTTTTGATAGTGTGGGTATCGAGATTTGCATGGTGTAAGGACCACCGATACATAGTACACTAGTTTCTGGAGTGGGAATTCATGTCTCTCTTCCTCTCGTTCGACGACGAGTACCGCGCTCACCACCTGGTGAGTCGTAGATATGTAGAGCAACATAGGTTCGCCAACACTTGGTGCGGCAAGGATTGGGTTGCTTGCTAACAAGGTTTTTATTTCTTCCAATCTAGTTGAAGACGCATCCGTCCATTCAAAGTGGTCGGTGCATCGGAGCAGTCGATAAAGTGGCAACGCTTTTTCTCCCAATCTGGAGATAAAGCGGCTCAAGGCTGCCACACACCCAACTAGTTTTTGGACCTGCTTTAGGTCTTTTGGCGTTGCCAACTGTGATAGGGCTTGGATTTTGGCTGGGTTTGCTTCGATTCCTCTATTGGAAACAACGAACCCGAGTAGTTTTCCGGCTGGAACGCCGAAGACACATTTTTCCGGATTGAGCCGTATGTCATATGTTCAGAGGTTGTCAAATGTGAGGTGTAGATCATCCACCAATGATTTGACGTGTTTGGTCTTGATGACTACATCATCTATGTATGCCTCCACTGTCTTGCCAATTTGCTTTTCTAGACATGTTTGAATCATGCATTGGTAAGTGGCGCCAGTGTTTTTGAGTCCGAAAGGAATAGTGTTGAAGCAGAAAGGCCCATACGGGGTAATGAATGCCGTTGCGGCCTGGTCGGACTCCTTCATCTTAATTTGATGGTATCCGGAGTATGTGTCGAGGAAACACAGTGAGTCGTGTCCTGCGGTCGCATAAATGATTTGGTCAATGCGGGGCAGCGGGAAGGGGTCCTTAGGGCAAGCCTTATTCAGGTCCTTGAAATCGACACACATGCGCCATGATCTATCCTTCTTCGGCACTATGACCAAGTTCGCTAGCCAGTCCGGGTGTTTGATTTCTCTAATAAACCCGGCTTCAAGTAGTTTGGCTAGCTCCTCCCATAGCTTCTCATTTGGGTTCGAAAAATCGCTGCAGTATTTGCTTGACTGCTTTGAACCCCTTTACTATGCTGAGGCTATGCTCGACCAGTCTGCGTTGGATTCCTGGCATATCTGAAGGATGCCAGGCAAAGATGTCCCAATTTTCACGCAGGAACGCTTGTAAGGCAACGTCGATCGATGGATCCAGTTGTGCTCCAATGGAGGATGTCTTGTTAGGATCCATCGGGTGCACTTGAAATTTGACTATTTCGTCTGCTGGCTTGAATGAAGTGGACTTGGGCCTCTTGTCGAGGATTACATCATCTTTGTCCACTGTGGAGCACACATTGGTTAGCTCCTCGGCCGCAAGGGCCTCGGATAGTGCCTCAAGGGTCAAGGATGCAATTTTGTTTTCGGCGCAGAGTGTTGTATCCGGATCACTGTTGATAGTGATAACTCCACTGGGCCCTGACATTTTGAGCTTCATGTACCCGTATGGGGTATGGCTTGAAAGCGTGTGAAGGTGTCTCACCCCAACAGGGCGTGATATCAGGTATTGAAAGGTGCCACGTGGAAGAGCAACTCTTCGGACCTGTAGTTCTCCGGCGTGCCGAATACTACATCAAGTTTAATTTCCCCCGAACATCGTGCTTCTCGACTGGGAATAATGCATCGAAAGGTGATATTGCTTTGCTTGATGTGACTCTTGTCCATTTGCATTTTATTTAGCGTGTCTTCATAGATGAGGTTCAGTCTGCTGCCACCGTCCATGAGCACTTTGGTGAGTCGAAATCCATCCACAATTGGGTTTAAGACCAAGGCGGCTGGTGCTTGGACTGGTCGGGCCCTTGGTTCATCGTCGATGGTAAAAGTTATTGCCGTATCGTTCCAAGGATTTATTGTGGCTACTTGGTTAACTTCGGCGAGGTCGCAAAGCGTCCTTTTGCGTCGATTATTTGAAGGAAAGGTCTCAAAGACCGTAAACACATTGTAATCGTCATCCTCCGAAGAGTGCTTCTCTGGGGTAGTGTTGGTAAGGATGGCCTCGCCGCTCTTAGCCACCTGCCGGAGTACCCAACATGCCCGAAGGCTATGTGTTGGTTCGATATTTGGCGTCGTTGTATCTGACATGGCTTGTCGAGCAATTCGTTGAGGACAATTATATGTCCCATGAAGGGCTTGATTTTCTTGTCAATAGGCTGATGATCGGGTGCCCCGTAAGGGTGCATCCTTTTTGTCCGTCCAGTGGGCTGCTTAAAGGCAGGAGGTTCCCACTGGGCTGTTTGGGCTTTCTAGGCGCTTTCCATTGCGCAATACTTCTATGCTATGTGTGCCAAATCTGCAAGGTGCAGTATGCGGTGGCGGTTGAGGCCATTGAGGAGTCCCTTGTCCATGCAGTTGCGGCAAAAAACTAAAACTGCGCCGTCGTCGCAACAATCTTTAATCTTGTTTTCAGTCAAAAAAAATCTTTAATCTTATTTTTAACAAGGAGGAACCTGGCCCAGAAGTGGTGGACCATTTCCAGAGGTTGCTATCGTACATACATGAGGTCACATATGTCTGGAGGACCTGAATTGCTTGGGGAATATTGCTTGTGGTGGGCGGGTGGGCTGAAATCCGAACCCTGGCCCACTATTGGATCCGGAGTTTGAAGAATCTCCGAGGTCACCAGTTCAGGATTAGTAAGGTCCTGAAGACTTCCCGACTTAATGCCCGATTCTGTGTTCGAAGGACATGAGGTCTCTTCTCGAAGATGGGTATCCGCCCGTAGGGCTCGGAAATCCGAACATAGCTGGTAATTAATTTACGGGGAGAGGCGTACTCATCTCATTGGTCAATGACCGCTACCAGGTGGGTGACCGGTGGGGACTTGATTCCCCTCTGATCGGGTTTAAGCCCAATCCGATCATAGTCTGTTGAGACCCCCAGGGAGGCGATGCGATCTAGCAGTTTGTTCAAGGATGAGATATCCGCTGGTTCCATCTTTTCGGAGTGTTCGAGGCTGACATGGGGATGATGTTTGGCGATTGTGAGGGCGCCCGTTGGCTTGACGACCGAGCAAGTGCCCATGGTAAAACCGTTGAGCTGGACGACCCGTCCTGGAGCTAAGGCCCTTCCAGAAGTAATATCATCATTAATGACAAGGCGAGCCATCGATTCTTTTGTCGACAACACAGAGGAACTCTCAATGAAAGCACAAATATCGGTGTCAAAACCGGCCGATCTCAGGTAGGGGGTCCCGAACTGTGCGTTCGAGGATCGAAGGTAACAAGGGACACAGGGAACATGATGTTTACCCAGGTTCGGGTCCTCTTAATGGAGGTAAAACCCTATGTCCTGCTTTATTGTATTTGATGAGTATAGGGGTTACAAGAGTCGATCTACCTCGAGACCGTAATGGCTAAACTCTAGATGTCTAGCCTATATGAATTCTGATGATCCCTATGGACTAAACCCTCTAGTTTATATATACACCAGAGGGGTACAAAGGCGGTTTACAAGGGAAGGAAACAATACATCCGGTCTCCAATCTTGCCATCCACGCATCCAGGAGTCCTATCCGAACACGGGGAATAATCTTTCATTCTATCTTCATGGCCCATCAGCCCGGCCCATGCTTGAATAGGCCAGACACCTAAGGACCCCCGAATCCAGGTCTCCATCACCGGAGTCCATAGCTTTCACTAGAGTCTTCTCTCATGAAGGCAAATGGTACGGTGGTTGAACAAATTACTGTCGAGCAATTGATAGAAAAGCGCAAAGTTATGATGATATCCAAGGCAATGATTATGCATATAGGCATCACGTCCGTGTCAAGTAGACCGACTCCTGCCTGCATCTACTACTATTACTCCACACATCGACCGCTATCTAGCATGCATCTAGAGTATTAAGTTCATAAAGAACGGAGTAACGCCTTAAGGAAGATGACATGATGGAGAGGAATATACTCAAGCAATATGATGAAAACCCCATCTTTTTATCCTCGATGGCAACAATTCAATACTTGTCTCACTACCCCTACTTTTTCACTAGGTGATATCACGCAAGATTGAACCCAAAGCTAAGCACCTCTCCCATTGCAAGAAAAACCAATCTAGTTGGCTAAACTAAACCGATAGCTCGAAGAGAAATACAAAGATATCAAATCATGCATATAAGAATTCAGAGAAGATTCAAATAATATTCATAGATAAGCTGATCATAAATCCACAATTCATCGGATCTTGACAAACACACCGCAAAAGAAGATTACATCGGATAGATCTCCAAGAACATCGAGGAGAACATGGTATTGAGAATCAAAGAGAGAGAGAGAGAGAGAGAGAGAGAGAGAGAGAGAGAGAGAGAGAGAAGAAGCCATCTAGCTAGTAGCTATGGACCCGTAGGTCTATGGTAAACTACTCACACTTCATCGGAAGGGCAATAGGGTTGATGTAGATGCCCTCTGTGACCGAATCCCCCTCCGACAGGATGCCGGAAAAGGCCCCAAGATGGGATCTCACGGGAATAGAAGGTTGCGGCAGCGGAAAAGTATTTTCGTGGACTCCTCTAAGGGTTTTGGAATATATGTGACTATATAGGACGAAGAGCTAGGTCAGGAAGGTCATGAGGGGCCCACAAGGTAGGGGGGCGTGTCCCCCTTAGGGCGCACCCTCTACCCTTGCCGCCGCCTCGTGGCTCTTCTGGCTTGGACTCCAAGTTCTCTGGGTGTCTTCTGGTCCAGGAAAAATCATCGTGAAGTTTCATTCCATTTGGACCCCATTTGGTATTCCTTTTCTACGAAACTCAAAAACAAGAAAAAAAACAGAAACTGGCACTAGGCTCTAGGTTAAAAAGTTAGTCCCAAAATTGCATACTAATGCATATAAAACATCCAAAACAGATAATATAATAGCATGGAACAATCAAAAATTATAGATACATTGGGGACGTATCAAGTAGCACCATTCCAGATTGTGCATTAGTAATGGAAACCTATCTGATCTGTTGGTCTGATCCATTTATTCTTTTGCTATTTATGTGATGAATTATTTGATTATAGGAAGCTGAAGGTGTTACCGTTCATTGACATGGAATAAAAGCTGGCCAGATATTGTGACAACAGTAGGAGGTTAAATTGGGAAGCCAAAGCCAGGTGATACCTTGATCACTATCTTTACTACCATGCATATGCTACTGTTGAATTCTAGATGCAGTATTTCCATATTGGAAACCTTTGTATGGTCCATGGACTGAGAGTTTATTTGTTATGGGGAACTCTCATTGGTAGGATTTTGCACTAGGACACTTTTTATGGGTATATACAACATTATTTTTTACTGATGTCTGATTATTGTAGCTTCAAACTATTCCCTGTGATGTTTTTTTGAACTGTATTCATTGTGATGTTTGTACTACTACATTTATTCCTCAGAACATTTGATGGCACAGTAATAATAGTGCTAATACTAATTGTTTTACATAAGGTCTCATACATGGTAGAACCTTCTGTTGCGACTGCTTTGTTTCGTGTAGTATGTCAAGTGTAGTATATAGTTTGTTTGTTCTGAGGAATTCTATATGCCAACAAACTTTTCTTCCGTTCCCATGCCAGGGATAGTCAAATGGTCTTGGCTATATGGTTCGCTTGAATTCTTGCATGATGTGATTAAGGTTCTTTGCTGACAATATATATATATATATAATGTTGTGTTGGTCAATATGTATATATATAATGTTTGGCTGGTCTATTCATAGTTTTCCTTTCTTTGTAGTTTTAGAATATACAGTAAGGTCAACGGTGTTGGAAATAGCCGTACGATGGCAATTCAGGATTCTTGGATGTCCAATTACCCAAACACTTTGAGGCGGGCTTTCTATTAAGGGCGACGCTAGGCGTCATCTGACTGATTTCTCTTGGATCGAGCGCAATCAAGTGTCTAGCGACGGCTTCACCTCACGACCTAGTGTCCCTTTCGACTGAACGCGCAGGCCACCAACCCCAGCACTGTCATAACTCACATTCAACATCCTAGCCAGGCCCCAACGCTGTTACAACCAAGCATCCCACAACGGCCGCATCAACGAGCATGTTGCGGAAGCACATGCCAAGTTGCCACAGCACCAGCCATGTTGTCGAAGCAACAGTCGTAGCAACAAGCATGCTGCAGAAGCACCGATTATGTTGCCGCAGCACCGACGAAGCACGAGCCATGTTCTCAAAGCAGTGACCGCAGCAACGAGCATGCTGCGGAAGCACCAGCCATGTTGTCGAAGCAGCGGCAACATCAATGAGCATGCTACAGAAGCATTGGAAATGTTGTCAAAGTAGCGGCCAAAGCAACGGTCTTTTTAGGAGTCTTGATGTGTTATTTCCTTTGAAATGTATGATTTGTCTGTACATGTTTGATAATTTTCTTTGAACTGTACGACTGACTGCTTATTAGATTGGATTATACATGTTTGATTCTCTGCTTTGAACTGTATGAGTGCCTACATATTAGCCCTGGAAAATGAATGGCTTTAGTGGGTGCATGTGTGGTCAGGGAATGGTTTTGTTCATGCATGGAAGATGGATGTAGAGACTTTTCGATCCGAATAATAGCACTTAGACTATTATTTGTTGTTAATTTGTAGCACAAGCTGACATTGCTTAACATCTTAGTTGGACGTGCTTGGCCAGAAGAAGGCATGGATGCCATCAGCCTTGCCCACCTCTGCACATTGCAGGTATAACAGATCGTTCTCCCTTCTAATTTGTTTCCATAGTATTGGATGAACACCCATAGTTTAGTTTGGGCTCATGCAGTGTGTGTTCTCTTGCATGCTTACTCTTGATGCTTCGTGTGATTCAACATTGACAATTTCTTTTGCTTAGGTTTGATGCATTGTATGTATTGTTTGTTGTCGAATAGATTCTGAACTGATGTACATGCATAAAAATAGACGACGATGTATCAATACATTCCAATTTTATAATTACTATATATATGCAAAACAAAGATTGCTCTAGGTAGAAAGATATTGTTACATGTGTGCCGCAGTTGTAATTAGAGATCGAGGCCAGATCAGTTTTTTGGTTTCTGTATTGGCAGTTTCTTTTCATTATTAGGAAGTAGTGCCTTATTTAGTACGTGTACAGTTCTCATCATAGGTGTTCACTTTGGTGCCTGCTATTTTCTATAGTCATAGGGATGATATTTACCTTACTAAAATCTTGTTGTGTGTCTCAGGTTTCCTTTTTTTGGGTTTGTACACGAACCCCAAATCTTGCAGTTTCTTTCGGATTCCCATGTTTGTGTATGTCTAATTTATAGGAGGGGTCTGCCCGTTACATTGTGTAATACTATCTTTTATATAGATCTTTCCCAATTACTCCCTCTGTCCCAAAATATAAGAACATTTTTGACATTAGTATAGTGTAAAAAACGTTCTTATATTTTGGGACGGAGGGAGTATTATACTCTGTTTTGATAAGCCAGACTGGGTGCTATAGAATAAGTATGGTCCCATGAAATTGGTGAAGATGTTATAAAAGCTACTCCCTCCGCTCCATATTAAGTGTTGCTGATTTAGTGCTAAATCAACGACAATTAATATGGAATGGTGGGAGTAAATATTTAGAAAATCAGTCTGTACTACTGCATCTAATCAATGGTTGAAAGATTTGGAAAATCAGCCTACACTATTTCTTTATCGGAAACAATACGGTGAACACCTAATTTATTATATAGTTTATGTTTTGTGCTTTATCCTGATTCTAGTTTCAGTCATAGGTCACCCAGGGCATTATTTCTAACAAAGGTCATGTTTCTATATGGTTTTAACTGTTTGGTGGTACATTTAGATTGTTAGCATTGTCTGTTGACTATGTTTTGTTTTGTACCCTGTTCTTCCAGGGCCAGATTTGCTATGATTTTGCGGAAGTAGATGATTGATAGAGACTCAAGAGGAGGTAATTGATAGATATAGACGTCGTGGTTCCTATTTCTTAAGGTACTAATTTTCTTGCAATTTTCTTTTAATTACAAGCTACCTCCGCCATTGTAGTCATTTCTTTATTTCATTACCATTCTCTGTTGACTACTATGTAACCATGCATAGGCAGCTTAAATGGCATAACTTCTTAATCAGTTAGAAAAAGGCAACAAAAACAACCAGAGAAATCTTTCTCTGGAAATTGCATGGCATGTGTTTATTTTCATTTGTACATATGTGCGAGTTGAGATCAAGAAGTTATTGCAAATGCATTTTTTTGGATAATAGTCGTCGGCACATAACCATTTACTGATTTATATTAAACCCATGGAAGCCAAGATATATTGGTCCAGGTTTAGGTTCATGTCCAATATATCTCAGTTCATAGAATATAAATTTACCTGGAAGCTATATCCTCCCATGGTCCATTGTTTTCATGCACTTTTCATGTTAACTTGACTAAAACAAGTTTAGGGAAGCTTTGAGTTTTGGTTGTTTCAAAATTAACACATCAAAGAAGATGTTATATACCTGTTGCCATTTAGGGGTGCTTAGGGAATGAACAAGATCCTCTCTAAAAAGCCAAACAAATATTATGTGGTTTGGTTTCAGTCCAGCATCCGCCGGTTTAACGAACCCTGAACCGCGTTAAAATTTGAAGCCGACAACAAATCTTTGTAGGGTTTCTTTGGTTTGTTTTTTCGATGGTTCAAGTTTTTCTTGTCCCGGGTGTTTAAAACCCTGAACTGCATGCAGTTGCCTGTAATGTATTCATTTGTTACATTGTATCTGTTATAAGTTATGCTTTTATGGTAGACATGAGCTGCTGACTAAAAATGTTTCTCTTTGATACATATGTGGATGTTGCAACATCACTATATGCTTGGTTGTGGAAGAGTGTATCCAGCAGGGCTATATTTGTTCATTGACTTGCTCACTGGTATCCTACTTTTTCTCATATGTAAGTTCATGTTGCAGGGCTATTTTTTATGATATCATGCTTAAAGTTTATCTTGGGTTTGAAGAGAAAATATAGAGAAGGGTTGAAAGTAAATAGAATACTGCCATATGTTTAACTTCATATCAAGCATTCATTTTTGCACTTTTCATCTTAAATAACTATATTATTTCTATTAGCCTTTACCTCACCAGTGCATTGTGCCAGTCAGTGGTCCTCCTAGCATTCTTGCATGACTTCCGATAGTTCTTAGGGCTTCGTGTTTCTTTGGTCTCTGGTTTCCTTCCTATTTTATTTTTAGTTCCGCCAGCCTCTTAGTGTACCATGGCCATATGGTTTGGATCTGCTATCATTAAACTAAGCCCGGACATTTCCTTTTAGTTTCTTCTGATCTATTTGTCAATTCTTAAGAGGCATCGTGTTGTGGGAGCAAGTCTGATAGTAAGAATAGGGGGTACGTAGGAGGAGGCAACGTCCTAGCTACGGCGAGGTTGTGCACTGCTATGTCCATTTTGCATCATGTTTTCTTACTGTTATTTACAATGTTTTTTATCCATAATAACTACCAGAGGGGGCCCACCAGGTGGGCACAACCCACCTGGGCGCGCCAGGGAGCCCAGGCGCGCCCTGGTGGGTTGTGTCCTCCTCGGCCCACCTCCGGTGCCCATCTTTTGGTATATAAGTCATTTTGACCTAGGAAAAGGAAGGAGAGGACTTTCAGGACAAAGCGCCACCGCCTCGAGGTGGAACTTGGGCAGGAGCACTTTTTCCCTCTGGTGGAGCGATACCGCCAGTGGAATTTCCCTCCCAGAGGGGGAAATCATCGTCATCATCATCACCAACAACTCTCCCATCTTGGGGAGGGCAATATCCATCAACATCTTCAACAGCACCATCTCCTCTCAAACCCTAGTTCATCTCTTGTGTTCAATCTTGTTACCGGAACTATAGATTGGTACTTGTGGGTGACTAGTACTGTTGATTACATCTTGTAGTTGATTACTATATGGTTTATTTGGTGGAAGATTATATGTTCAGATCCAATATACTATTTAATACCCCTCTGATCACGAGCATGTTTATGATTTGTGAGTAGTTACCTGTGTTCTTGAGGTCACGAGAGAAAACATGTTGCAAGTAATCATGTGAATTTGATATGTGTTCGATATTTTGAAAGTATGTATGTTGTGATTCCCTTAGTGGTGTCATGTTAATGTCGACTACATGACACTTCACCATATTTGGACCTAAGGGAATGCATTGTGGAGTAGCAATTAGATGATGGGTTGCGAGAGTGACAGAAACTTAAACCCCAGTTTATGCGCTATTCCGTAAGGGACTAATTGGATCCAAAAGTTCAATGCTATGGTTAGAACTTATTCCTAAGGACTGTGCTAACGACCAGTCGATTGGTCACTTAGCGACAGATCCGGATGATTCCACCCACATACGATCCGCTTCTCTCGATGTGGGAATCGATCCACCGCATCTTTTTTTCTTCGATGTGGGAATCGATCCACCGCATCTTTTTTTTTCTTCTAGCGCAATAAAAAGAATCGACAATGCTATTTTCCTGCCAACTGGTGGTTTGCAACAGGCACGTATGATCTGGCGACCGCTCGATCCGCTCCAATTTTTTTTCCAGTCTCCCGCGCAACAAATGCTCGATCTGGTTCTTTTTCAGTCTCGCGCGTGGAAAAGAAAAAAAGGGCACTAGCAAGAATCGAACCTAGAACCTGTTGGTTGAGTCCATAGCACGCTACCAACAACTGAACTAACTCTCTCTTCTGGTTTTACACGCAGATTACTTCTTTTTTATACCTTATTAAATGAGTGGAAAGGGAAAACAACTCGACCCGTTTCTCTCAGGCGACAAAACCGGGAACTTGTCTGTAAATAGCATGGTATTTGACGCATGCGGACCTAGTAAATTATGATGCAAAGACCGTGATAACTTATGGGTAAATAGCATGATTATGCATCTTAGATCTGACAATTTACATACAAATACCATCGGTAATTTTGACCCGGAAAAAATATTGAAACATATCCCGATAACTTCTGTCTAAACAACAGGATAATATACAGACCAATTTTGTGTAAAAAACACAGTAATTTACGCACGAATGACAATATAACAAACAACCGTGGTCACACAATAGAGTCGGTAACTTTTGACTGGGGAAAATTTTAGTGGAAAAACAAACCCTGGTAACTTTTATGTAAATATGATAGTAATATACGCACAGTAGAGCCGATAAATCACATACAAACACTACGGTAATTCTTTTAACCCCAGAATGAAAGTTGTTGAAAACAATACCCCCGGTAACTTTTGTGCAAATATCATGGTAATATAAGAAAAACAAAGATGATAACTCGCGTACAAGCACCATGGTAACCTTTCTACCCAAAAAATGTTAAATAATCTAGTCCGGTAACTTGTATGTAAATAACATGATAATATAGACACAACAAAGTTGATAACTCACATACAAACACTTTGGTAACCATTTGACCTGAGGAAAAGTATTGAAAACAATCCCTGATAAATTCTGTGTAAATAGGATGGTATTATACCCACAACAAAGCTGATAGCCCATGTATGAACACCGTGGTAACTCCTTTGACCCTAGGATAAAAGTTGTTGGAAATCATACCCCGAAAATTTCTGTGCAAATAACATGATAATATACACACAACATAGCTGATAACTTTGACTTTGAAAATTTTCTCTTTGGAAAACATTACTCCGATAACTGTTGTGTAAATGACATGATAATTTATGCACTGCAGCCCTGATAATTTAGATACAAACTTGACGGTAATATTTCAACGCGAGGGGTGCTTGAAACGTACCCTGATAATTACTATGTAAATAGTATGATAATTTATGTATCGCTATCACGATAACTTATGTACAAACACCATGATAACGTTGACCTAGAAAAAAGTTTTTAAAAACATCTTTTGATAACTTTTGTGTAACTATCATGATTTTTACACACTGCAAAGTATAATAATTTTGTACAACACCCAGCCGTATCGTGCGTAAATTACTATGTTTTTTACACAAAATTGGCGTGTATATTATCCTGTTGTTTAGACAGAAGTTATCGGGATATGTTTTAATAATTTTCCGGGTCAAAATTACCAATGGTATTTGTAAGTAAATTATCAGATCTACGATGCATAATCGTGCTATTTACCCATAAGTTATCACGGTCTTTGCATCATAATTTACTAGGTCCGCATGCGTCAAATACCATGCTATTTACACACAAGTTCCCGGTTTTGTCGCCTGAGAGAAACGGATTGAGTTGTTTTTCCTTTCTACTCATTTAATAAGGTATAAAAAAGAAGTAATCTGCGTGTAAAACCAGAAGAGAGAGTTAGTTCAGTTGGTAGCGTGCTATGGCCTCAACCAACAGGTTCTAGGTTTGATTCTTTCTAGTGCCCTTTTTTTCTTTTCCACGCGCGAGACTGAAAAAGAACCAGATCGAGCGATTGTTGCGCGGGAGACTAGAAAAAAAATTGGAGCGGATCGAGCGGTCGCCAGATTGTATGTGCCTGTTGCAAACCACCAGTCGGCAGGAAAATAGCAATGTCGTATTCTTAATACTTTTCTTGTAGTTGAGGATGCTTGCGGGAGGGTTAATCATAAGTAGGAGGTTTGTTGAAGTAAGAACAACACCTAAGCACCGGTCCACCCACATATCAAATTATCAAAGTAGCGAACATGAATTAAACCAACATGATGAAAGTGACTAGATGAAATTCCCGTGTACCCTCAAGAACACTTTGCTTATTATAAGAGACCGTTTTGGCGTGTCCTTTGCCTCAAAAGGATTGGGCTACCTTGCTGCGCTTTTGCTACTACTATCGTTACTTGCCCCTTACAAATTATCTTGCTATCAAACTACCCTACTACTTACAATTTCAGCACTTGCAGACATTACCTTACTAAAAACTACTTGTCATTTCCTTCTTCTCCTCGTTGGTTTTGACACTCTTACTTATCGAAAAGAGCTACAATTGATCCCCTGTATGTGTGGGTCATCAAGGCTATTTTCTGGTGCCGTTGCTGGGGAGTGAAGCACCTTTGGTAAGGAAACATTTATATAGCGTGCTGAAATTTATTGTCACTTATTACTATGGAAAACAATCCTTTGAGGGGGGTTTTCGGGGTATCTTCACCTCGTCCGGAACCACAATTAGCTACCCCTCAACCTACTGCACCTACTGAAAATATTGAATATGAAATTCCTTCGGGTATGATAGAACAACTACTAGCTAATCCTTATGCAGTAGATGGAACCGAACATCCTAGTATGCACTTGATATATGTAGAACAAATTTATGGATTGTTTAAGCTTGCAGGTTTACCCGGAGATAAAGTTATGAAGAAGGTTTTCCCTTTATCTTTGAAGGGAAAAGCATTGGCATTGTATAGGCTATGCGATGATATTGGATCATGGAATTGGAAACGTTTGAAATTGGAGTTCCACCAAAAAAATTATCCTATGCATCTAATTCATCATGATCAGAATTATATATAATTTTTGGCCTCGTGAAGGAGAAAGTATCGCTCTCGCTTGGGGGAGGCTTAAGTCAATGTTATATTCATGCCCCAATCATGAGCTCTCAAGAGAAATTATTATTCAGAACTTTTATGCTTGGCTTTGTCGTAATGATCAAACCATGCTTGATACTTCTTATGCTAGTTCTTTTATGAAGAAGACTATTGAATTCCAGTGGGATCTTTGGGAAAGAATTAAATGCAACTCTGAAGATTGGGAACTCGACAAAGGTAAAGAGTCAGGTATTAAACTTGAGTATGATTGTGTTAAATATTTTATGGATACCGATGCTTTTCAAAAGTTTAGCACTAAATATGGACTTGACTCTGAGATAGTAGCCTCCTTTGTGAATTATTTGCTACTCATGTTGAACTCCCTAAGGAGAAGTGGTTTAAATATCACCCACCTATTAAATAAGAAATTAAAGAACCGGTACCAATTAAAGAAGAAACTATACTTTATAATGCTGATCCAGTTGTTCCTTCTGCTTACATTGAGAAACCACCTTTCCCTAGGATAAGGAAACATGCTAAAGTTTCATCTATGGTTAACAAAAGCTACATTAGAACACCTAAAACTGATGAACGAATTAAAGTAGAACCTAGTATTGTTATGGTTAAAGATCTCTTGGAAGAAGATGTGGATGGGCATGTTATTTACTTCTGTGAAGAAGCTGCTGGAATTGCCAAACCTGATAAGAAAGATAAACACAGATCTATTGTTGGCATGCCTGTCATCTCAGTTAAAATAGGAGATGACTGTTATCATGGTTTATGTGACATAGGTGCTAGTGTGAGTGCTATTCCTTACACCTTATATCAACAAATTATAAATGACATAGCACCCACAGAGATAGAAGACATAGATGTTACTATTAAACTTGCTAATAGAGACACTATGTCACCAATTGGGATTGTTAGAGATGTTGAAGTCTTGTGTGGGAAAATAAAATACCCTACTGATTTTCTTGTTCTTGGTTCCCCACAAGATGAATTTTGTCCCATTTTATTTGGTAGACCTTTCTTGAACATTGTTAATGCTAAGATAGATTGTGAGAAACAAACTGTCGGTGTTAGTTTTGGTAATGAGTCTTATGAGTTTAATTTTTCCAAGTTTAGTAGAAATCTTCATGAAAAAGAATTGCCTAGTAAAGATGAATTAATTGGTCTTGCTTCTATTGTGGTACCACCTACTGATCCCTTAGAACAATATTTGCTAGACCATGGGAATGACTTTCATATGCATGAAAGAAATGAAATAGATAAAATTTTCTTTGAACAACGTCCTCTGCTTAAACACAATTTGCCTATTGAAACTCTAGGAGGTCCTCCTCCACCTAAAGGTGATCCTGTGTTTGAATTAAAACAATTGCCAGACACCATGAAATATGCTTATCTTGATGAAAAGAAGATATATCTTGTTATTATTAGTGCCAACCTTTCAAAACATGAAGAAGAAAGATTATTGAAAGTTCTAAGGAAGCACCAATCTGCTATTGGATATACTCTTCATGATTTAAAGGGCATTAGTCCCACTCTATGTCAGCACAAAATTAATATGGAACCTGGTGCTAAACCCGTTGTTGATCACCAACCTCGGTTAAATCCGAAGATGAAAGAAGTGGTAAGAACGAAAATATTAAAACTTCTGGAAGCAGGTATAATCTATCACATAGCTGATAGTAGATGGGTAAGTCCTGTTCATTGTGTTCCTGAGAAAGGAGGTATAATTGTTGTTTCTAATGACAAGAATAAACTTATTCCACAAAGAATTGTTACAAGCTATAGAATGGTAATTGATTTTAGAAAATTATACAAAGCAACTAGAAAATATCATTACCCTTTGCCTTTTATTGATCAAATGCTTGAAAGATTACCTAAGCACACACACTTTTGCTTCCTTGATGGATATTCTGGGTTTTCACAAATACCTGTTTCTCAACCTGATCAAGAAAAGACCACTTTTACTTGTCCCTTTGGAACCTATGCTTATAGACGTATGCCTTTTGGTCTATGTAATGCACCTACTACCTTTCAAAGATGTATGACTGCTATATTCTCTGACTTCTGAGAAAAGATTGTTGAGGTTTTCATGGCAGAGTTTTCTATTTATGGGAAGTCTTTTGATGATTGTTTAAGCACTCTTGATCGAGTTTCGCAGAGATGTGAACAAACAAGTCTTGTCTTGAATTGGGAGAAGTGCCACTTTATGGTTAATGAAGGCATTGTCTTGGGTCATAAAATTTCTAAAAGAGGTATTGAAGTGCACAAAGCTAAGGTTGATGCAATTGAGAAAATGCCGTGTCCTAAAGATATAAAAGGTATTCGTAGCTTCTTAGGCCATGCTAATTTCTATAGGAGATTTATCAAAGACTGTTCAAAAATTTCTAGGCCTCTTACCAGTCTCTTGCAGAAGGATATTCCTTTTGTTTTTGATGGTGATTGTCTAGAAGCCTTTGAAACACTTAAGAAAGCTTTAATTTCTGCACCTATCATTCAACCACCTGATTGGAACTTGCCTTTTGAAATTATATGTGATGCTAGTGATTATGCTATTGGTGCTGTTCTAGGACAAAGAGTTGATAAGAAACTTAATGTTATTCATTATGCTAGTAAAACTCTAGACAGTGCTCAAAGAAATTATGCTACTACTGAAAAAGAATTCTTAGCAGTGGTGTTTGCTTGTGATAAATTTAGACCTTATATTGTTGATTCCAAAGTAACTGTTCACACAGACCATGCTGCTATTAAATATCTTATGGAAAAGAAAAATGCTAAACCTAGGCTTATTCGATGGGTTCTCTTGTTACAAGAATTTGATTTACATATCGTTGATAGAAAAGGAGCTGAGGACCCAGTAGCTGATAATTTATCTAGGCTTGAAAATGTGCTTGATGACCCACTACCTATTGATGATTGTTTTCCTGATGAGCAGTTAGATGCAATAAATGTTTCTCACAGTACTCCTTGGTATGCTAATTATGCTAATTACATTGTTGCTAAATATTTACCACCTATCTTTACATACCAACAAAAGAAAAAAAATTCTTCTATGATTTAAGACATTACTTTTGGGATGAGCCACATCTTTATAAAGAAGGAGTAGATGGTATTATTAGACATTGTGTACCTGAGCAGGAACAGGGACAAATCCTACGGAAATGTCACTTCGAAGCTTATGGAGGGCATCATGCTAGAGATACAACTACTCATAAGGTATTACAATCTGGATTTTATTGGCCTACTCTCTTCAAGGATACTCGTAAGTTCGTCTTATCTTGTGATGAATGTCAAAGAATAGGCGATAAGCGTCAAGAAATGCCTATGAATTATTCAATTGCTGTTGAACCATTTGATGTTTGGGGATTTGATTACATGGGACCTTTTCCTTCCTCTAATGGGTATACACATATTTTGGTTGTTGTTGATTATGTTACTAAATGGGTAGAAGTTATTCCAAGTAGTAGGTGCTGATCACAACACCTCTATTAAAATGCTTAAGGAAGTTATTTTCCCAAGGTTTGGAGTCCCTAGATATTGAATGACTGATGGTGGTTCACACTTTATCCATGGTGCTTTCCGTAAAATGCTTGCCAAGTATGATGTTAACCATAGAATTGCATCACCTTATCATCCTCAGTCTAGTGGTCAAGTTGAACTTAGAAATAGATAAATAAAATTAATTTTGCAAAAGAATGTCAATAGGTCTAGGAAAAATTGGTCTAAGAAATTAGATGATGCACTTTGGGCTTATAGAACAACATATAGAAATCCTATGGGTATGTCTCCTTATAAAATGGTTTATGGAAAAGCTTGTCATTTGCCTCTTCAGTTAGAACATAAAGCATATTGGGCAATCAAAGAACTCAATTATGACTTCAAACTTGCTGGTGAAAAGAGGTTATTTAATATTAGCTCATTAGATGAATGGAGAACCCAAGCTTATGAAAATGCAAAATTATTTAAAGAAAAAGTTAAAAGATGGCATGACAAAAGAATTCAAAAGCGCGAGTTTAAGGTCGGAGAGTATGTTCTTTTGTACAACTCTCATTCCAGATTCTTTGCAGGAAAACTTGTCTCAAAATGGGAAGGCCCATATGTCATCGAGGAGGTTTACCGATCTGGAGCCATCAAAATAAATAATTCCGAAGGTACTAACCCGAAGGTTGTCAATGGGCATCGAATAAAGCATTATATCTTAGGTACTCCCATTAATGTTGAAATTAATATTATCCAAACTATGATACTGGAAGAACACATAAAAGAGTCCTTCTGGAACACTCTAGTATCGTGAAAATAAGGAGGTACGTGATACGGTAAGTAAAAAACTCCGAAAAATCCGGAAAAATATTTTTTATCAGTTTTGGAATATTTAAGAATTTTGGGAATAAAGAAACTTCCAGGAAGCATCCCCTGGTGGGCACAAGACACCAGGGTGCGCCAGGCTTGCCTGGCGCGCCCAGGTGGGTTGTGCCCACCTGGGACACCTTTCATACTCCATTTTTCTACCATATGCTTGTCCTCCAAGATAAAAAATCTATATATACTTCCCGAACCTGTTGACCACCGTATCACGGAGAAATCCTTTGTTCTCTTTTCTTGCTATTTTCTGACATATTCAACTAGACCAACGTCATGTCTTCCTCACCCTTCAATAATGGAGAAGGAGACATAGGGTCGGTTCAGGAGGATCTAAGGAGGGATGAAGCGGAAGAGGTTACTATGGAGGAAGAAGAGGAAAGTCCCTTTGGGATTCACCCTCCGGCCTCCAAGAGGGGTACACTAGCTGTCATCTCTGCTCACCCTGATCCTCATCAAGCCATGGGATCATCGAACAATCAAGCGAGCTTGGAAGTGCAAGAAGAGATCCCACCAAGGAGGCCATTACATAGGTTACATCATACTAATTTTCATAATTTGATTCACAATTATGGGTTCGAGAACACTCCTCGTAGGCACATGCCGTCCAACTGGGACATATCCCGGCCAAGAGAAAATAGTGCAGGAACAAAACCATGGGGCCCTGAGAATAAACACATAATGGTCAAGGTGAAGAAAAATAGTGAATTAATTCATCAAACCCTTCGGGAGATTCAAGGTTTGAGGCATCTACTCATGGTTATATTGGAGAATACTACTTCATTACCACCATCATCATCTTCACCACCAAAAGAAAATTGAGTATCGGGTATGGGCACTCCCCTTGGTTTCCACCAAGCTTGTGGGAGGTGCCCCGGTATCGTATCATCCCACTATCTTTTTTGCTTTTACCTATTTTAGTTCGATCCTTTTGCTTTAGATGAATAAAATTTTAGTTCGATCATTTCTTCTTTGAGAGTTTGCTTAGTGATCTATCCCTGTAATCGTGTGCAAGTTATATAATAAAGTTTAGTATGAGTTTTTGCTTTCTTTACTTTCATGTGGAAAATAAAAGAAAAGAAATAAGAAGGGAAACAAATAAAAGAAAGGAAATAAATAAAGAAAAGATTATATACTAATCCTATGGTAGGTGATGGCACCACGTAAGGAAAATTATAAGTAGAAAATTCTATTAGAGATTGACAAACATAGCATTAGTCAATGATGCAACTCATGAAAGAGTTAACAAGGGAAGAGAAGATTCACATATAAATATACTATCCTAGAAATCTTTTGTGATTGTGAGCCCTCATCAAAATATTATATGCCAAAATTGTTGATGTTGGACAAGGAAGACAACGTAATCATTTATGTTTGTTCATATTCACGTAGAAGTTATATTGTCATAAATCCTTTAACATGTGGTGCTTGCCCCCTACCTTTGCTAGCCAAAAATTCCGCACTAAGTAGAGATACTACTTGTGCATCCAAAAACCCTTAAACCCAAATCTTATTTTCAAGTGTCCACCATACCAACCTAGGGATTGAGCAACATCCCTCAAGTAAGTTGTCATTGGTGCAAAAAGGCAATAAAAATTGCTTCTAAATGTGTGAGATCATTTAGTATAAGAGAAAATTGAGCGTTGCACGAACTTGTGATGGTGAAGAATAAAAGCGACAGACTACATAATAAAAGTCACTATCACAAGGGGCAATGTAACGTGACGTTCTTTTGCACTAAGGGGTTGAGCATACAAACAAATAAGCGCATGGCAACCTCTGCTTCCCTCTGCGAAGGGCCTATCTTTTACTTTTATGTATTTACTTTTATGCAAAGAGTCAAAGTTTTCCTTCTATTCCTTTTTATTTTTCTCCTTTGGCAAGCATCATGTGGTGAGGAAAGATCTAGGCACATATGTCTAGTTGAATATGGGTGGCATGAGTTATTATTGTTGACATCACCCTTGAGGTGAGTATGTTGGGAGGCGAAACCATAAGCCCCCTATCTTTCTATGTGTCCGGTTGAAATGTTTTTCTCATGGGTACGTGGTGAGTGTTAGCAATCATAGAAGGCTATATGATGGTTGAGTATGTGGACTTTCCTAAAGGATCCGACACATGACCCTTCCTGAAAAGATGATGAATTGTAGTTGCAAATTTGACTAAGAACATAGTTTGTTGGTTTCTAATAGAGTTTTTGCTTTATACTTTGATTGTGTGATGAACGATTACTCATTCATGAGAAGTATATGATAAAAGTTCTATGATAAAAGTCCAATGTTTAATTTTGTTGCTGTTATAATAATCAACATGATGCTTCTATGTCCGTATTTTGTTTTTATCGACACCTTTCTGTCAAAGCATGTGGACATGTTTTTCAATTTTGTTTTTCGCCTGAGGACAAGCGAGGTCTAAGCTTGGGGGAGTTGATACGTCCATTTTGCATCATGTTTTCGTACTGTTATTTACAATATTTTTATCCATAATAATGCTTTTTGGAGTAATTCTAATGCCTTTTCTCTCATAATATGCAAGGTATACACAAAGATGGAGAATTCTGGTAGTTGGAAATCTGGACCTAGAAAAGCTACACCAGGCCACCTATTCTGCACAACTCCAAACAAGCTGAAACTTCACTGAGATTTTTTATGGATTATTTAAGAATTATTGGAGCAAATAACTACCATAGGGGGCTCACCAGGTGGGCACAACCCACCTGGGCGCGCCAGGGAGCCCAGGCGTGCCCTGGTGGGTTGTGCCCTCCTCGGCCCACCTCCGGTGCCCATCTTTTGGTATATAAGTCATTTTGAGCTAGAAAAAATAATGAGAGGACTTTCGGGACGAATTGCCGCCGCCTCGAGGCGGAACTTGGGTAGGAGCACTTTTGCCCTTCAGCGGAGCGATTCTACCGGGGGAACTTCCCTCCTGGAGGGGGAAATCATCGTCATCATCATCACCAACAACTCTCCCATCTTGGGGAGGGCAACCTCCATCAACATCTTCAACAACGCCATCTCCTCTCAAACCCTAGTTCATCTCTTGTGTTCAATCTTGTTACCGGAACTATAGATTGGTACTTGTGGGTGACTAGTACTGTTGATTACATCTTGTAGTTGATAACTATATGGTTTATTTGGTGGAAGATTATATGTTCAAATCCAATATGTTATTTAATACCCCTCTAATCATGAGCATGTTTATCATTTGTGAGTAGTTACCTTTGTTCTTGAGGTCACGGGAGAAATCATGTTGCAAGTAATCATGTGAATTTGATATGTGTTTGATATTTTGATAGTATGTATGTTGTGATTCCCTTAGTGGTGTCATGTGAACGCCGACTACATGAAAATTCACCATATTTGGGCCTAAGGGAATGCATTGTGGAGTAGCAATTAGATGATTGGTTGCGAGAGCAACAGAAACTTAAACCCCAGTTTATGCGCTATTCCGTAAGGGACTGATTGGATCCAAAAGTTTAATACTACGGCTAGAATTTATTCTTAATACTTTCCCATAGTTGCGGATGCTTGCGGGAAGGTTAATCATAAGTAGGACGTTTCTTCAAGTAAGAACAACACCTAAGCACCGGTCCACCCATATATCAAATTATCAAGGTAGCGAACATGAATTAAACCAACATGATGAAAGTGACTAGATGAAATTCCCGTGTACCCTCAAGAACGCTTTGCTTATTATAAGAGACTGTTTAGGCCTGTCCTTTGCCTCAAAAGGATTGGGCTACCTTGCTGCACTTTTGCTACTACCATCGTTACTTGCCCATTACAAATTATCTTGCTATCAAACTACTCTACTAGTTACGATTTCAGCACTTGCAGACATTACCTTACAGAAAACTACTTGTCATTTCCTTCTGCTCCTTGTTGGGTTCGACACTTTTACTTATCGAAAAGAGCTACAATTGATCCCCTATACTTGTGGGTCAACATGCAGCAAGATTTACGAGTTCAGGCCCTTCTCAGAGGAAGTAATAGCCCTACGTCTCGGTGCCCGGGGGCTTGGTCGACTGGATTATGCGTGAAAGTTACAGGGGGTGTGAACCCTTGTGCCAGAGGGGAGGGGTGGTGTAACACCTACAATGCGGCTATATCTCCCACGTGTCGGGGCATGACTTAGAGGCATAGCCGCATGGTAGGTTTGTCGCAAGAGGGGTAATCTTCACACAATCCCATGTACTGAATAAGAAAGGGATAAAGAGATGGCTTATAATCACCACTTCACACAAATACAAATTAAACATACATCATCCAGAGTGCAATCAAGGTCCGACTACGGAACCCAAAATAAAAGAAGACAAACTAAAATGCTAGATCCCCGATCGCCCCAACTGGGCTCCACTACTGATCAACAGGAAACAAAACAAAAAAAGATCAAGATCTTCATCGAGCCACCCACTTGAGCTCGGTTGCGTTGCCTGCACTGGCATCATCGGCACCTGCAACCATTTGGAAGTATCTGTGAGTCATGAGGACTCAACAATCTCACACCCGCGAGATCAAGACTATTTAAGCTTATGGGTAGGAAAGGGTAGAGAGGTTTAGTTGCAGCAAGCACTAAGCATATATGGTGGCTAACTTACGCAAATAAGAGCGAGAAGAGAAGCAACACAACGGTCGAGAAGATAGAAGTGATCAAGAAGTGATCCTGAAACTACTTACGCTCAAACATAACACAAGAACCATGTTCACTTCCCGGACCCGCCGGAAAGAGACCATCATGGCTACACATGCGGTTGATGCATTTGAATTAAGTTAAGTGTCAAGTTCTCTACAACCGGATATTAACAAATTCCCATCTGCCTCATAACCGCGGGCACGGCTTTCGAAAGCTCAAACCCTGCAGGGGTGTCCCAACTTAGCCCATCACAAGTTCTCATGGTCAATGAAGGATATTCCTTCTCCCGGGAAGACCCGATCAGTCTCAGAATCCTGGTTACAAGACATTTCGACAATGGTAAAACAAGACCAGCAAAGCCACCCGATGTGCCGACAATCCCGATAGGAGTCACACGTATCTTGTTCTCAGGGCAACACCGGATGAGACAGACTATGAGTAAAACCAGCCCTTGAGTTCCCCCGAGGTGGCCCCGCAGGCGGCTCGGTTCGGACCAACACTTAGAGAAGCACTGGCCCGGGGGGTTTAAATAAAGATGACCCTCGGGTTGGCCGACCCAAGGGAAGGGTAATAGGTTGTTAGGAAAATGTAAAACCAAGGTTGGGCCTTGCTGGAGGAGTTTTATTCAAAGCGAACTGTCAAGGGGTTCCCATAACACACAACCGCGTTAGGAACACAAAATCAAGGAACATAACACCGGTATGACAGAAACTAGGGCGGCAAGAGTGGAACAAAACAAAACACCAGTCATAAGGTCGAGCCTTCCACCCTTTACCAAGTATATAGATGCATTAATTAAAATAAGAGATATTGTGATATCCCAACATATCCATGTTCCAACATGGAACAAACTTCATCTTCACTTGCAACTAGCAACACTATAAGAGGGGCTGAGCAAAAGCGGTAACATGGCCAAACAACGGTTTGCTAGGAAAGGTGGGTTAGAGGCTTGACATGGCAATATTGGAGGCATGATATAGCAAGTGGTAGGTAGCGCGGCATAGCAATAGAGCGAACAACTAGCAAGGAAAGATATAAGTGATTTCGAGGGTATGATCATCATGCCTGAGATCCCGCAAGGAAGAAGAACGAGTCCATGAAGAAGACGAACAGACATAGTCGAACGGATCCTCACAACTATGAAACGAAACTGAAGCTAACGAGAGAAGCAACCCGGAAAGAAGCAAGCAACATAGTAAACAACCATCACATAAACATGGCATGATGCACAACCAAGTATGATGCATGCCCGGTTTAATGAGGCATGGCATGACAAAGTGCACGAACAACTCTACAAATTAAGTGGAGCTCAATATGCAACGAGTTGCATATTGACGGAACACCACATTCAAGTTATTTAGTTTGATCTCGTTTATGTACCCAACAATATTAAATGTTGATTAACATGGCAAGAGGTGAAGCATATGAAAACTACCTATCTAGGCAAGTTTAAATGAGGCCGGAACAACAAGCAACAAGCCCAGAAAAATCCTCATGAGCATATACTAGATTTGGTACTGTTCTGCCCTAGTCCATTTTTTAGAGTTATTAAACATGCAAAGTACAGCCTCCATGTTAACCTTTGCATTTTTCTACCCCATTTACATATAAAGTTTGTTAAGTTTGGAGCTACGGTTATTTAGTTATGAAATAAACCATTTAAACATGGCATTTATGCAAACTAATGCAAGAAACATTTTAAACATTGCAAACATGCATGAAAGTTGGAAATTATTAATCTACACAAAATTCTAAGCATCTTTCATATATAAATCATTTTAAACCGATGCACCATTTGTGAGTTATGTTATGCATGAACTAGGAGGACTTTTCTATAAAACTGCAGTTTTCTTCAAAATAGAGAATTTTGTTCGCTAAAAAAACAGCAGTTGGGCTGAAACTGGTTGGCCCAATAGTGAGAAAAAAGGAGGGTGCATGGGGGTCAGCTCACCCATGGGCTTGGCCCGGTGGGTGGAGAAGGAAGCAGCAGGCCGGAAGGGGCGCTGGGCCTGGCGAGGCCCACGCGCTGGCGCAGGTCAACGGGAGCAGGGCAGCGCTGGAGCATCTCCGACGAGGGCGACGCAGGGAGCAGTTCGGGCCGGCTGACGACGGAGCTGGTCGGGGAGACGCCAGGCGGCGAGGCAGGGGCAGGGAGGTCCAGATCCGACGACAGAGGAGCCTGCCGGCGCCGGCAGTGGAGTTTGGACGAGGCGCGACTGGCTCCCAGGATGCAGGGCTCGGCGACGGGACTTGGCGAAGGCGACGGGATGAGCGGCAGCGGCGCTGGACCATGCGACGCCGGGGAGGTCCAAGGCACAGGGAACCGGCGCGGTGGCTCGATGGTCTCGATCCGGGCGGTGGGATCGGTGTACTTCGGCGAGGCCGACGAGCGGCGGCGGAGCAGGCGCTTGTGGGGGCGCGGCTAGGCTCGTCCGGGCCCAGAGCCGGCCTGGGGCGGGCCTGAGATGGGCTTCAGCGGGCCCTGCGGGAGGTGGAGGGAGGCAGGGGTGACATGGCGCGTTGGGGTTGGCTGCGCGTGGTGGCTGGCGACGGCGCTGCAAATCGGAGCGCTCCAAGTGGCAGGGACGCGGTTGCCGGCACAGAAACGGAGGGGAGCGGCGGCGCTAATGATTGGGGCGGCGCGAAAAACAAGGAGGGGGTTAGGAGGCTGCCAAAAATGGAAGGGGAGGGGGTTTAAATAGGAAAGGAGGCTAGGATTAGGGTTAGGAGGGGTTTCTGGAGCGTTTTGGAGCCTCCGATCATGATCGTGCGGCTCCGGACAGAGGGGGAACTAGGTGGGGTTTGTGGGCTGTGTAGGAGAGGTCTCAGGCTGAGAAGAGCGAGACGGAAATGCAGCCCGGCAAGGTTTTCAGAGACCGAAAATGTCCGACGTTAGACCGACTATATTGCCGCTATAGTTATCCGTTGGGGCATCAAACGAACTCTGAATGCGACAAAATTTGACAGGCGGTCTACCTACACTATAAAAAGACCGCACGCCAACTTTCATCGCATTCCGAGAACATTTTCCGGCCACTTTTAAAATAATATTTCGGACATGCTGCGGGCGTGTGCAAGTGTGTCTGGGCTCAGAACGGACAACGGAAAGAACGGGGGAGACCAGGATGGATGCAAGTTTTAAAAACATGAGGATGCAATGCACATGATGATATGACAAGATGCAACACGCAAGCGAATGACATGCCAACAACAGCAAATAACTGGAAGACACCTGGCGCGACGGTCTCGGGGTGTTACAACACTCCACCACTACAAGAGGATCTCGTCCCGAGACCTAGGATGGCATCGGAGGGAAACAGAAGAGGAAGAGGTAAAACAAAGTTGCTTCTTGGACAAACGAGTGAAACCACGAACCTTGAGAGGTTGAACAATTGAAAGAAAGAAAACAACAAAGATGAACAAAGTTGAAAGCACTCCGTTAGAAAAGAGGAACAAGGAACATTACTAGAACCTTGTAGGTTGAAAGACATAAGAAAAAGGGTTGCAATGGACAAGAAGTACATGCAAGCACTCCGGTAGAAACGAGATGTACAAGAAACGATAAAGATGAATTACGACAACACTCCGATTAAAACAAGATAGAGACGGAATAAGAATGATATAATTTGGACAGCACTCCGACTGTAAATGGAAGGAATTGAACATGAACTTTACAAGATGAGAGGATACTTGATTATATCAACAACAGACTGCCTTCGGAACTATTGAAAGAATTGCACAATGGGTAAGAAAGATTTCAGACATCACTCCGGTTGAGAAGGGAGGCAAAACTTGATAAGATGAGAGAACTTGAATGAAGGACACGACACTCCGGTTGAATGGATAAGCAAAAGGAAAGAAACATGATCTTTGGCAAAATGGGATGATGGACGAAGAGAGCAACATCACTATGCCTCTGGAACGAAAGAATAGAAGTTGAATCATTGGCAAGGAAAGAATTGAGAAGAAAATGACAACTTGTGCCACAAATGAGCTTGGAAAACACCCTTCCAAGGAAATTTTAACGGAGTTGTTGGAAAACCAACAACGAAACGAATAAGCTTGTAGTGGGCTTATGGAAAACTTCTCGAAATTGAGGCGAAATTCTACCACTACGGAAACAATAGATTGGATTTATATCAACAAGGAGACGAGAAGCTTATTTCACCGGGAGGATAAATGAAGAACTTGGGTAATTTATGAGCACCATAATAGCCACAATCCCTAGGGAAAGCTTTAGGTGAAATATGACCCAATATAACTCCAATGAAAAGATTGATGGATTGAAAAAATGTCTTGAGCGAAGAGAAAATGATGGATTTAGATATGTCACTCTTGAAAACTTATGACTCATGAAAACACGAAGGGAAATTATCCACAATGACATAACACCACCTCAAAAGATGAGATAGAAAGAATTGCACTTCGGAATGCAAGATGAAGAATGCTTGAACTCCTCAAAACAAGACATGTGTTGAACACCATGTTTATTTAGAGTATAGCTTAGTAGATCATAGCTTCAAGAGAAATCTTGAAGAGCAATAGAAGAATGCAAAGAATCCTTGATGAACCACCACGTAGAAACTCCATGAAGAACTCCGGTAATAAAGGATGATAGAAAGGAAGAGAAGTTTAAAACACCACATGAAGCCTTCTGATGATTAGATGGAACTTCGCGACGAGATAAAACGGGAAGCTTGGAACTCCAGAAAAGAAAAGATGAAGCAACTTGAAACCAAGAATTTCTTCCTCATGAACAAACTCCGGAAGAAGGAATTGAATTTACTCGATGACACAAGAATAAGAATTACATTATGCTTATCCTTCATCAACTTAAATTTATGACAAGCAACGGATTTGGCATACCACTTATTCTCGTAGAAAGGATTAAGAGAGATATAGCGTGAACTTAATGGACCACCGGTAGGGTTGGAAAGAACGAATGAATCTATAAGATAACGAAGGAAGAGAACTCTTGAACGAACCACCATAAGAATTGAAAATGATTGAAGAAAAGATAAAGAAACACCGGGAAGAATTAGAGAGCGAATGAAGATACTCGAGGGAATTTAGATACATGAGAACGAAGAGATTACAAGCTGATTAGAGAATACTTGAATGAAGCACCGGTATGATTTGGAGAACGAGAGTTGAAAAGCTGGAATGAATAATACTGAGATGATGGGCTCTTGAGAAACAAACTGAAAAAACTCCTGAGTTGCTCCGGATGGGTGAAAAGAATTCTCACAAAACAATTATGAGAGGATGGCATAACGCTAGAACCATGAATCTTGGAGAGAACGGACCAAGATTTGAGAGAAACTCTTCTTCGGTCTTCAAATGTTGAGAATGATGATGATATACACCACCATGAATTGTTGAGACACTCCGGAATAATGAAGAATATAAAGGTTGAATCAACAATGAAAAGAATTTGACAGATCTTGGAGAAAAAATATATGACTGATGAAAATCCATTCTTATGTCACACTTTGATAGAATTTAAGAATAACTCCGGGAAAATTAGAAGAGTCAGGTAAGATCCTGGGAAAAGACCTGTGGGTTAGGGCCCACTCAAGAGAAACACCGTTGAAATGATTTGAAGAGAGATTGCACCGGTTGAATTAAGTGGCTAGAATGAGATAACAACCTCGAAATAACTTGAACAGAATCGAGAATGTAACCGTGAATCTTCCGAGATATCTTCAGCACTCCAGAACAATTGAATAACGAGAAATGGATGATTAAGAGGTGCACCGGCATGATAAAACATTTGAAATGAGGAAAGGATATGATCGATAAAGCTTGAATTGAATCCACCAGAGAAGAAAAGAGAATGAAGAATGATAAACTTGTAGAGCATCTTCATGAGAACCACCGGGTAAGAACATTGATTGAAAAGAATGAAGATACTTCACATCCATAAAATGGATACTTGATTAATAAATCTTAGTCCTTGAAGAAAAAGGGTGGAAGGGCAGGAAAAACAAAGGCAACTTGGGACAGAAGGAATGGATACCGTTGAGAAAACTTAGAATTGATCTAGCAAATATTGAAAATGATCGGATCCACTTGAAGAGAAACATGCCAGTTGAAAAAGAAATGGCATGACCATCTCGATGATCGAAAAGGATTAGCCAAAAATGAAAGGGGAGGGGGTTTAAATAGGAAAGGAGGCTAGGATTAGGGTTAGGAGGGGTTTCTGGAGCGTTTTGGAGCCTCCGATCATGATCGTGCGGCTCCGGATAGAGGGGGAACTAGGTGGGGTTTGTGGGCTGTGTAGGAGAGGTCTCATGCCGAGAAGAGCGAGACGGAAATGCAGCCCAGCAAGGTTTCCGGAGACCGAAAACGTCTGACGTTAGACCGGCTATATTGCCGCTATAGTTATCCGTTGGGGCATCAAACGAACTCCGAATGCGACAAAATTTGACAGGCGGTCTACCTACACTATAACAAGACCGCACGCCAACTTTCATCCCATTCTGAGAACATTTTCCGGCCACTTTTAAAATAATATTTCAGACATGCCGCGGGCGCGTGCAAGTGTGTCTGGGCTCAGAACGGATAATGGAAAGAACGGTGGAGATCGGGAGGGATGCAAGTTTTAAAAACATGAGGATGCAATGCACATGACGATATGACAAGATGCAACACGCAAGCGAATGACATGGCAACAATAGCGAATAACTGGAAGACACCTGGCGCAACGGTCTCGGGGCGTTACAGGTGGCTTATATAGAGTGCGCCACCCCTTCAAATGCCTAAGTTACACATGGTTTAATGTAGGTTAAGACAGAGACATTACTGGTAACGCCTGCTATAATGACTATTAATGACCTTTAAGGCTACGGAGTGAACGCCTGACCGTTTCCATCCAGAGGTGGCTTTAGATCTTCTGTACTCCAAGTGATTCTTTGTACGATCGAGTGACTCTATCTTGATCGAGTGGAATTGGGGTATCCGAGTGAGATAATTGGTCGAGTGGAACACTCCAAGGTGATTTCAGTCGGTATCTTCTATTGTCCTTTGAATGTTCTTGACTCTAGGACAGTGTCCTTGGGTAGGGTGTCTAGGACAGGCCTATGACCCTACCCTAGGTACATGCCATCGTCATTAGCCCCTGAATGGATTGAGGTCCGAGTGAAGGAGGGTTGAAGTTGGTTCCGACTCGATTCCATGCTTCTGAGGCTTTCCAACGGAGTCTGGTAATCATGCTGAAGCTTCAACCTTATTTCATTCGCCTTGATCGATTCAGAGGTCGTGGAGTGAATTATGCTGATAATTTTCGAGTGTTGTTTTGGTGCGAAATCTTTGGCGCGACTGGTTGTTCTGCGGTTCCTGGATCTCATGGGATTTGAAATTTTGGAGAAGCGCGCAAGGCGGAGCATGCCACAGTAATCGGAGCGGGTAGACAGGGGTGCCTCGATCCCCGCGCCGCCTTTTCCGCCACGTATTGGGTGAGTGACTATTGCGGGATATGACAGGATTGCTCGGGCCCATGGGTCAACCACTCAGAAGCAGGCCCATAAAAGGCATCGAGGCCGATGCGATGCACAATGTGCCTTCTTCAATCTTCTTCTTCCTCTGCTTCTCCACCGCGTCCTTCCCTGCTCTCTACGCCTCCGCTCGGCCCGTGCGCATTCCGCTACCACGGGGAATGACAAGACGGTGGCTTGGAACACGCAAAGACGGCGACAGCGACGGTGAAAGGCAAGAAGACGGCTCAGGGGACGTCGTCGCGGTCCGGTCTGCCGCCGGGGTAGATCCAGGAGGACTGGATCCGCTCCACCGTCGAGCGGGACGACCTTGAGAGGCTTGTTGAGGACGGCATCATTGCCGTTGGATCTTGGAGGTTGCCGGAGGGAGAATCTGAGCCTCAGCCGCGCGAGGGTGAGCGTGTCCTCCTCACCACCCATGTCGACCGAGGTCTTTCTCTTCCCCCGCACCCGTTCTTTAGAGGTTTCTTCAACTTTTTCGGTGCCCAAATCGACCATTCCCCCCCAAACACCATGACGTACCTTGCTGTGTTTATCTCGATGTGCGAAAATTTCCTGGGTTGTCAACCACACTGGGGTCTGTTCAAACACATATTTACTTGTCGTTCCCAGTCGGTGAAGAAGGCAAATCCGAATGACGAAAATACACATGTGATCCAGATGTGTGGGGTTTTAGGAATTCAAACTAGGGGTAGGATCACCTTTCCTTCCATGACCCTTCCCGAGTCAGTTCGGGGGTGGCAGTCGACCTGGTTCTACTGCAAAGACGTCCCGACTCCTGGTCAGTCGACTAGTCTCCCCCCTTTCACTATGGAGCGGCTTCGCCAACCTTCTTCATTGACTGTAACCCCAGAGGAGAAAGGTGAGGTGGCTCTTTTAGTCGACCAGGTCATTAACTTGGTCCGGGAGGGTGTGACTGGCATGGATCTATTGGAGGTGTTCCTCAGTCGACGCATCCAGCCTCTCCAAGCCTGAGACCACCCGGTGTGGATGTACTCAGGCCCTGGAGACACCGCTCGGGTCCACCCAGAGGAGGTCCCCAAGGATACAGTGGCTCAGTGGCTGCGAAGCATCACCGAAAACAAGGACAACCCCAGGGGGTCCAGGAGAGTTCAGCCATTCGACACCAACCATGAGCCGGAAGAGGTCAGGCTTAACATACCGAATGCTTTCTTCTTTTGATATGCAATCGCTCTTAAATCTGACTAACTCTTGTTGGCTTGCACCTTGCAGATTTATATCAAGATGTACTCGATGCTAAATGGGGAACAACTCCAGGAGGGAGAGGAGAGCGCAGACGAAAGCGCCGACTAGCAATCTGGAGATGATAGTGACGATGACAGTGATGACTCGGGCAGCAGCAAAGAGGTCGACTCGCCGCCCCGCTTAGAGCATCGCTCCAAACAATCCCAAGATCCTGCAGGTGTGCGCAGCAAGGCAGCTCCTCCAAGCACGCAAGTACCAAAGCGCACTCGGACTTCGTCTCCAGAACCATCGGAGAAGGCCGCTAAGTAGCCCAAGGTTGTCGCGCCGAAACCTCAAAAGGCCCTGGCTAAGATCAAGGTGGATGTTCTGTTGCTTCTGCATAAGTGTTTTGTTTCTTCTCTTTGTCTTCTATGTTATTGTTGACTCATTCGCTGGCTTGACCGATGAATTACAGAGCTTTCAGTGCTGCTACTTCTAGGATGTCCATGGATATTGACAAGGAGCAAGATGACGAGGAAACTGCAGATGTGGCCACTTCTTGAGCCGGTATAGCTCCATAGCCATGCTTTTACTTTGCCAACTGTTCTGTCAGTCAACTGAATTCTTACGGTCGAGTGTTTTGTAGCGCCACAAAATGTTATTGAACTTCCAGACGACGATGACCATGAAGACGTGCCACAAAAGAACACATGGAGAAGGGGCAGGGCTCTGAGCAAGAAGGTTCCTGCCAGCAAGGTGTCTCACTCGACATCGGCATCAGAACCAGTAATTCAACAACTTGGTGACCTGGTTCGGACTTCTGTTTATTTGGCCGATCCGGTGTCGACTGATCAACCTTTGGCTCGACTGCTCAAGTTCCAGCTCCGACCGTGCAACTCCAGGCTTCAGTTCCTCCAGCTGCCTCGTCTGTTCCACCAACTCCACTTTTCGTTACTCATCATGTCCCAGAGGACCAGGTAGGCGCTGCTAAGGAAGCCATGATCCAAGCAGGACTAATGATGGACCGAATGAAGGTGGTATACAGAACTATCAAGGCTGCCTATGATGCAAGCTCTGCACTTCAAGCCAGTGTCGAAGTAAGTGGGATTGTAAGTTGATCTCCGACTAGCTTTCAACTCGATCTTTGCTATGTTAGGATATGGTACTTTAAACTGCTGCTTTATTATTCATAAGATGTTCGTGGACGAGCGTTTTGAAACCTTTATGTGCATCTACCATGAATTTGCACTTTGCACTTTGCATCTGAGAACAAACGTTGTTGTTGTTTTACTCCTTCCACTCGGGCTGGACGGGTCATGGTGAGTAGGAAATCGAACCAGTGGGGGCATGCCAAGTGCATCCACTTGGTGTAGTCCTCGAGACTGCTGTTGAATGTTTGATTCGGCAGTAGTCTTAGAACTCTTTTTGTCGCAATAATTTGAACTTGTAACTTATCGCTCAGAAGCAATCGATCTTTGTTTCTGTCGACTGATGTGTCTTGTTTGTTGATTGCAGAAATCTTGTGAACTCGGGACCAAATTTGCCAATTTGGAGAAGAAGCAGATCGAACTCAACCTCGATATGTAATTGGCAAGAAGAACTTGAAGAAAGCTCAAGACGAAGCTGCTGCCATGGGAGGTAATCAGTTTGTCGACTGCTCGCCTTGTGATATTTTCTTTTCAACCTTTAAACCAAGTGATTCCACTCGAACATATGTGCGTAGTGAAAATTGCCAACTCCAAGCTCTTCTGAAGAATGTTATTTCTTTAGACAAAATGAAGCAGGCTCTGGAGCAGAAGGATCTTGACCTCGCAGCAGCACAGGAGACGGCGCGCGAGAAAACTGAACTCGGTGACAAAAAGTTGGCTTCAGTCAACAAGTTAGAAGAAGAGAACGCCAAGTTGAAAGCCGCTTTCAATGAAGCGAAGAAGGAAGTCATGCAGCTGAAGGAGGAGAAGGTGGCCTTGATAGACTGGGTTGGCGATCTCACTCAGAAGAGGGACGAGCTGGAAACTTATCTGGGAGGTCTTGCCAAGAAAATGTCCCTCATGCTTGAAGGTACCTCTCTTTATCTGGCTGACTGTAAAGAACTTTTCCTTCATGTCTCTGTCATTTCAACACCCTTTTGTTTGTGCAGAATTCTGTCTGAACTTTGAGGAATAAAACCAGGCGGATCGAGACAAGTTTGGACCCCATCAATTCTCCCGTCAAGGACGAAGCTGCTATGAATGTACTACGACTGGAATCTTGTCTCGCCAGTGTTTTGGACTACCTTGGCCAACTGAAAGTAGCGGTGTCGCAGATCGACATGGGGCTTTGGCCTAGCGCGATGTTCCAGAATGACCTCAAGTCACTGATTACTCGACTCAACGGCGTCCCTGAACGAGTGCAGGCATGGAAGAAGTCATATGCTCACTGCGGTGCCGACGTGGCTCTGTCGCTGGTCCGGGTCCATTGCAAGGAAGTCAAAGAAGAGAAGTTGGCGGATCTCAAGGTTTCCAACACCAAGAAGCTTCAATTCCAATCCTTCATGGAGACCTTCATTGACGCCGCAACTCACATCGCAGATGACATCGACCTTGACATTTTCGTCGAGCCAGCAAGTCCTACTCCTGCCGAGTGAAAACTTGAAAACTTGATTTTATTTGCCTCAGAATGCTAAATGATCCTATAATTGTTAAAACTCTTTCGGGCTTGACGCTCGAGTACTTCTGCCGGTGGTTCTGAACCTTCATGGATTTATCCGAACTTGGTTTTTCTTTTGAATGTGGTTGCTTTGTCTTTATCACCTTCAGATTTCCTGACTCGAGTGAATTGGGAATCATAGATGAAACTTCAAGTGAGGGGGTCGTTCTTCACTCGGAGTAGACGTTGTACTTGTGGCGCAGCTCCGAGTGCAACCGGATGTTGTACTTGTGGCGCAACACTGAGTGTAGCCAGCCGTTGTACTCGTGGCGCAGATCCGAGTGCAACCAGACATTGTACTTGTGGCGCAGCTCCGAGTGCAGCCAGACGTTGTACTTGTGGCGCAGTTCCGAGTGCTGCCAAACGTTGTACTTGTGGTGTAGTTCCGAGGGCAACCAGACGTTGTACTTGTGGCGCAGCTCCGAGTGCAGCCAAACGTTGTACTTGTGGCGCAGCTCCGAGCGCAACCAGGCGTTGTACTTGTGGCGCAGCTCAAGGGGGCAACCAGACGTTACACTTGTGGAGCAGCTCCGAGTGCATCCAGACATTGTACTTGTGGCACAGCTCCGAGCACAACCAGACGTTGTACTTGCGATGCAGCTCAAGGTGCATGGGCGAGCCTCCAAGTGAGAGGGTTATTCTTCACTCAGAGTATATTTTGAAACTTAGGCGAGTATGGGGTCGCAGCTAAGCCCTCGAGTGGGAGGATTGCTATCCACTCAGAGTAGTTTTGCAACTTAGGCGAGTACGGGATCGCGGCTAAGCCCCCGAGTGGAAGGATTGCTCTCCACTCAGAGTACTTTTGCAACTTAGGCGAGTACGGGATCGCGGCTAAGCCCCCCTAGTGGGAGAATTGCTCTACACTCGGAATGGTTTTGTAACTTAGGCGAGTACGGGATCGCGGCTAAGCCCCCGAGTGGGAGGGTTGCTCTCCACTCTGAGTGGTTTTGTAACTTAGGCGAGTACGGGATCGCGGCTAAGCCCCCGAGTGGGAGGGTTGCTCTCCACTCGAAGTAATTTTGTAACTTAGGCGAGTATGCGATTGCGGCTAAGCCCCCGAGTGAGAATGTTGCTCGTCACTCCGAGCAGTTTTGTAACTTAGGCAAGTACGGGATCACGGCTAAGCCCCTGAGTGGAAGGGTTGCTCTCCACTCGGAGTGTTTTTGAAACTTAGGCGAATTGGGTTCGCGACTAAGCCCCCAAGTGAGAGGGTTTCTCGTCACTCGGAGTGTTTTTGAAACTTAGGAGAATCGGGTTCGCAACTAAGCCACCCACTCGGGGATTTGAACACATGTGTTTATGCGATAACAATCATTAAGATGCTGTGAAAATCATGTATTTGATAAGAAAAATGAAGGATTCTTTATTATAACTCGTCAATCCAAGTGTTCTAGGTATAAAAGCGGCGGAGCAGATCCGCATTCCATGAGCGTGGCTCGTCTTCTTTCTTAGCTACATTGTAGAGGTGATATGCCCTGTTGTGGAGCACCTTGGTGATGATGAAGGGCCCTTCCCATGCTGGAGCAAGCTTGTGAGGCCGTTTCTGGTGCACTCGGAGCACAAGGTCTCGTTCCTGAAATGCTTGACCTCTGATGTTTCGGGCATGGAATCGACACAAGTCTTGTTGGTAGATGGTTGACCGGATCAGAGCCATCTCTATTTATTCCTCTAGGAGATCAACTGCGTCCTGGCGTGCCTGTTTCGCTTCAGCTTCTGAGAAAAATTCCACTCGGGGGCATTGTGCAGCAAATCACTTGGAAGCACGGCTTCAGCTCCATACACCATGAGGAAAGGGATTCGATCGGTCAACCGATTGGGAGTTGTTCTCAGTCCCCATATGATAGATGCAATTCAGTCACCCAAGCTCCAGCAGCATGCTTGAGGTCGCGCATCAGTTGGGGTTTCAGCCCTTGAAGGATCAAACCATTTGCTCTTTCTGCCTGCCCATTCGACTGCGGGTGCGCAACAGATGCATAATCGACCCGGGTGCCTTGGGACACGCAAAATGCTCTGAACTCATCAGAATCAAAGTTGGAGCTGTTATCTGTGATAATGCTGTGAGGGACTCCATATCTGAATATTAGCTCTCTGATGAAACTAATGGCAGTGCTTGAGTCGAGATTCTTGATAGGCTTGGCTTCGATCCACTTGGTGAACTTGTCGACTGCTACAAGCAAATAAGTGAAACCACTTCTGCCAGTCTTGAAAGGTCCGACCATGTCCATCCCCCAAACTGCAAAAGGCCATATGAGTGGAATAGTCTTCAAGGTAGATGCAGGCTTGTGAGACATGTTTGAGTAAAACTAGCAGCCTTCGCACTTGTCAACTATATCTTTGGCCATTTCATTAGCTTGCAGCCAGTAAAAACCCGCTCGGTATGCTTTGGCCACAATGGTCCAAGAGGACGCATGGTGACTACAGGTCCCCGAGTGAAACTCATTTAAAATCAATCGACCTTCTTCTGGAGAGATGCAACGCTGAGCCACTCCAGTAACACTTTCTCTGTAAAGTTGTCCACTTATTACCATGAAGGCTTTGGATCTGCGCACGATTTGACGGGCCTCACCCTCATCCTCTGGGAGTTCTTGCCTGAGCAGATATGCAATATATGGCACCGTCCAATCGGGAGTGATCACCAAAACCTCCATGATCAAATCGACTACTGCTGGAACTTCAATCTCATTCGGATTGGTTGAACTCATTGGTTGTGGGGGCTCCTCTGTAAAAGGATCTTCTTGGACTGATGGGGTATGAAGATGCTCTAAGAACACATTACTTGGAATTGGTTTCCAAATGGAACCCAACTTCACCAGATCATCAGCCGCTTGATTCTTGAGTTGGGCTATGTGATGGAGTTCTAACCCTTCAAACTTCTTCTCTAGCTTTCTCACCGCATTGTAGTAACCAGTCATAGCTGGACTCCTGATATCCCACTCCTTCATCACCTGATTGACCACCAAGTCTGAGTCACCGTAGACCATCAGGCGACGGACGCCGAGTAAGATGGCCATACACAATCCATACAGAAGTGCTTGATACTCAACTTCATTGTTTGAAGAATCTAAGTGAATCTGGAGGACATAACTGAGCTTGTCACCTCTTGGGGAGACCAAGACCACTCCAGCACCAGAACCATTCAACATCTTGGATCCATCAACGAACATAGTCCAATGTTTCGTGTGAATCTGAATTGGTTGCTGCTATTCGATCCACTCGGCCAGAAAATCTGATATTGCCTGAGACTTGATCGCCTTTTTTGCCTCGAACTTGATATCCAAAGGGAGGAGTTCAATCGCCCACTTAGCCACTCGACCGGTTGCATCTCGACTGTTCAAGGTTTTCGATAATAGAGCACCGCTAACGACTATAATCGAGTGGTCTATGAAGTAATGTGCAACTTTCTTCATGGTCAAATAAACCCTGTAGACAAGCTTCTGATAATGCGGATACCTTTGCTTGGACGGGGTCAAGACTTCAGAGATATAGTACACTGGGCACTGAACTTTATATGCTTTGCCTTGTTCCTCCCACTCGACTATGAGCACTGTGCTGACAACTTGTCCTGTGGCTGCAATATACAACAGTAGAGGCTCTTTGCTGACTGGAGCAGCAAGCCCCGGCTGGGTGGAAAGCAGGGCTTTGAGCTCTACAAACGCCGCTTCGATTTGAGGAGTCCACTCAAACTTGTCAGATTTCTTCATCAGTCGGTAAAGAGGCAATGCCTTTTCACCAAGACGCGAGATGAATTGACTCAGTGTAGCCAAACAGTCAGTAAGCTTCTGAACATTATGCACATGCACATGATGCTTCATTCAGAGAATTGCTCCAATCTTCTCTGGGTTTGCGTCGATTCCTCGTTCGGAAACGAGAAAACTAAGTAACTTTCTGCCTTGGACTCTGAATGTGCATTTTGACGGACTGAGCTTGATTTCATATCTTCTTAAGTTGGCAAATGTTTCGGTGAGGTCAGTCAGCAGGTCGGAACCTTTACGTGACTCGACCACGATATCATCCATGTATGCTTCCACATTCTGATAGATTTGAGTGAGCAGGCACTTCTAAATCATGCACATGAATGTGGCGCCAACATTCTTAAGGCCAAAGGGCATGGTGACATAGCAAAAACACCCGAATGGGGTGATGAAGGCTGCTTTTATTTCATCGGGTCCATATAGTCGGATCTGATGTTACCCGTAATACGCATCCAAAAAGGACAAACACTCACACCCCACAGTTGAGTCGACGATATGGTCGATGTGGGGGAGAGGGAAGTGATCTTTCGGCCAGGCCCGATTGATGTGCTTGAAATCGATGCACATACGAAGATAATCATCTTTCTTGGGGACCATGAGAACATTGGCGAGCCACTCGGAGTGGTATATCTCGCGGATGAACTTAGCTGCCAGAAGCCGAGCCACCTCTTCGCCAATTGCCTTTCTCTTCTCCATGGCGGACCGACAGAGATGTTCTTTGACAGGTTTTACTTTTGGGTCGACACACAAATGGTGCTCAGCCAGTCCCCTGGGTACACCCGGCATGTCAGATGGTTTCCATGCGAAGATGTCCCAGTTCTCACGGAGGAACTGGACAAGCGCTTCTTCCTATTTGCTGTCGAGTGTTGTTGAGATGTGGGTCGGAGCAGCATTGGGATCAGTCGGGGGAATATGAACAGGCTTTGTCTCTCTGGCTGACTGAAATGAGGACTGTGAAGCATGTTTCTTGGCTCGCAACAAATCACTCGGATCTGAATTTTTGTTGTATTCTTCCATCTCAACTGCTGCCATCTGTTCATCGGCAATTTTGGAACCCTTCTGGAGGCACTCTTCCACTCTTTGTCGATTCCCTGTGACTGTGATCACACCTCTGGGACCAGGCATTTTCAACTTGAGGTATACGTAACATGGTCGAGCCATGAAACGAGCATATGTCGGCCTGCCCAGAATAGCATGGTAGGCGCTGTGAAAATCCACCACCTCAAACGTCAAATTTTCCTTGCGGTACTTCTTTGAATCACGAAAACCACGTCAAGAGTGATCTGACCGAGTGAATCTTCTTTCTTTCCTAGGATGACTCCGTGAAACTGCATGTTACTCTCACTGAGCTTGGACATCGGAATGCCCATCCCTCGGAGGGTTTCAGCATACAGGATGTTCAAGCCACTACCGCCCGCGAATGGATGTAGACGCCCTCCGTGATCGAATCCCCCTCCAAGAGGATGCCGGAAAAGGCCCCAAGATGGGATCTCACGGGAATAGAAGGTTGCGGTGGCGGAAAAGTTTTTCATGGACTCCTCTGAGGGTTTTGGAATATATGCGAATATATAGGACGAAGAGCTAGGTCAGGAAGGTCATGAGGGGCCTACAAGGTACGGGGCTTGCCCCCCCCAAGAGCGCGCCCTCCACCCTTGCCACCGCCTTGTGGCTCTTCTGGCTTGGACTCCAAGTTCTCTGGGCGTCTTCTAGTCGAAGAAAAATCATCGTGAAGTTTCATTCTGTTTGGACTCTGTTTGTTATTCCTTTTGTGCGAAACTCAAAAACAAGGAAAAAACAGAAACAAGCACTGGGCTCTAGGTTAATAATTTAGTCCCAAAATAGCATATTAATGCATATAAAACATCCAAAACAAATAATATAATAGTATGGAACAATCAAAAATTATAGATACGTTGGAGACGTATCAAGTAGCACCATTCCAGATTGTGCATTAATAATGAAAACCTATCTATGATCTGTTGGTCTGATCCATTTATTCTTTTGCTATTTATGTAATGAATTTTCTGATTACATGAAGCTGAAGGTGTTACCGTTCATGGACATGGAACAAAAGTTGGCCAGATATTGTGACAACAGTAGGAGGTTAAATTGGGAAGCCAAAGCCAGGTGATACCTGGATGACTATCTTTACTACCATGCATATTGTTGAATTCTAGATGTGGTATTTCCATATTGGAAACCTTTGTATGGTCCATGGACTAAAAGTTTATTTATTATGGGGAACTCTGATTGGTAGGATTTTGCACTAGGACACTTTTTATGGGTATATACGGCATTATTTTTTTACTGATGTCTGATTATTGTAGCTTCAAACTATTCCATGAGATGTTTTCTTCAACTGTATTCACTTTGATGTTTGTACTACTGCATTTATTCCTCAGAACATTTGATGGCGCAGTAATAATAGTGCTAATACTAATTGTTTTACATAAGGTCTCATACATGGTAGAACCTTCTGTTGCGACTGGTTTGTTTCGTGTAGTATATAGTTTTTTTGTTCTGAGGAATTCTATATGCCAACAAACTTTTCTTCTGTTCCCATGCCAGGGATAGTCAAATGGTCTTGGCTACATGGTTTCCTTGAATTCTTGCATGATGTGATTAAGGTTCTTTGCTGACAATATATATATATATATAATGTTGTGTTGGTCAATATATGGTCTATTTATAGTTTTCCTTTCTTTGTAGTTTTAGAATATACAGTAAGGTCAATGGTGCTGGAAATAGCCGTACGATGGCAATTCAGGATTCTTGGATGTCCAATTACCAAAAAACATTGAGGCAGGCTTTCTATTAAGGGTGACGCTAGGCGTCATCTGACTGATTTCTCTTGGATCGAGCGCAATCAAGTGTCTAGCGACAGCTTCACCTCACGACCGAGTGTCCCTTTCGGCTGAACGTGTAGGCCACTAACCCCAGCACTATCATAACTCACATCCAGCATCCTAGCCAGGGCCCAACGCTGTTACAACCAAGCATCCCACAACGGCCGCATTAACGAGCATGTTGCAGAAGCACATGCCAAGTTGCTGCAACACCAACCATGTTGTCGAAGCAACAGACGTAGCAACGAGCATGCGGAGGAAGCACCGGTTATGTTGCCGCAGCACCGACGAAGCACTGGCCATGTTGTCGAAGTAGTGACCGCAGCAACGAGCATGCCGCGGAAGCACCGACCATGTTGTCGAAGCAGTGGCGACATCAATGAGCATGCTGCAGAAGCATTGGCAATGTTGTCAAAGTGGTGACCAAAGCAACAATCTTTTTAGGAGTCTTGATGTGTTATTTCCTTCGAAATGGATGATTTGTCTGTACGTGTTTGATAATTTTCTTTGAACTGTACAACTGACTGCTTATTAGATTGGATTATACATGTTTGATTCTATGCTTTGAACTATACGAGTGCCTACATATTAGCCCTGGAAAATGAATGGCTTCAGTGGGTGCATGTGTGGTTAGGGAATGGTTTTGTTCATGCATGGAAGATGGATGTAGAGACTCTTCGATCTGAATAATAGCACTTAGACTATTATTTGTTGTTAATTTGTAGCACAAGCTGACATTGTTTAACATCTTAGTTGGACGTGCTTGGCCAGAAGAAGGCATGGATGCCATCAGCCTCGCCCGCCTCTGCACATCGCAGGTATAACAGATCGTTCTCCCTTCTAATTTGTTTCCATAGAATTGGATGAACACCCATAGTTTAGTTTGGGCTCATGCAGTGTGTGTTCTCTTGCATGCTTACTCTTGATGCTTCGTGTGATTCAACATTGACAATTTCTTTTGCTTAGGTTTGATGCATTGTATGTATTGTTTGTTGTCGAATAGATTCTGAACCGATGTACATGCATAAAAATAGACGATGATGTATAGATATATTCCAATTGTATAATTACTTTATATATGCAAAACAAAGATTGCTCTAGGTAGAAATATATTGTTACATGTGTGCTGCAGTTATAATTAGAGATCGAGGCCAGATCAGTTTTTTGGTTTCTGTATTGGCAGTTTCTTTTCATTATTAGGAAGTAGTGCCTTATTTAGTACGTGTACAGTTCTCATCATAGGTGTTCACTTTGGTGCCTGCTATTTTCTATAGTCATAGGGATGATATTTACCTTACTAAAATCTTGTTGTGTGTCTTAGGTTTCCTTTTTTGGGGTTTGCACACGAACCCCAAATGTTGTAGTTTCTTTCAGATTCCCATGTTTGTGTATGTCTAATTTACAGGAGGGGTCTGCCCATTACATTGTGTAATACTATCTTTTATATAGATCTTTCCAAATTATTATACTCTGTTTTGATAAGCCAAACTTGGTGCTACAGAATAAGAATGGTCCCATGAAATTGGTGAAGATGTTATAAAAGCCATTCCCTTCGTTCCATATTAAGTGTTGATGATTTAGTGCTAAATCAATGGCAATTAATATGGAATGGTGGGAGTAAAGATTTAGAAAATCAGTATGTACTACTGCATCTAATCAATGGTTGAAAGATTTGGAAAATCAGCCTACACTATTCTTTATCGGAAACAATACGGTGAACACCTAATTTATTATATAGTTTATGTTTTGTGCTTTATCCTGATTCTAGTTTCAGTCACAGGTCACCCAGGGCATTATTTCTAACGAAGTTCATGTTTCTATATGGTTTTCACTATTTGGTGGTACATTCATATTGTTAGCATTGTCTGTTGACTATGTTTGTTTTGTACCGTGTTCTTCCAGGGCCAGATTTGCTATGATTTTGCGGAAGTAGATGATTGATAGAACTCAAGAGGAGGTAAATGATAGGTATAGACGTTGTGGTTCCTGTTTCTTCTGGTACTACTTTTCTTGCAATTTTCTTTTAATTACAAGCTACCTCTGCCATTGTAGTCATTTCTTTATTTCATTACCATTCTCTGTTGACTACTATGTAACCATGCATGGGCAGCTTAAATGGCATAAGTTCTTAATCAGTTAGAAAAAGGCAACAGAAACAACGAGAGAAATTTTTCTCTGGAAATTGCATGGTAGGTGTTTATTTTCATTTGTACATATGTGCGAGTTGAGTTCAAGAAATTATTGCAAATGCATTTTTTTGGATAACAGTCGTCGACACATAACCATTTACTGATTTATATTAAACCCATGGAAGCCAAGATGTATTGGTCCAGGTTTAGGTTCATGTCCAATATATCTCAGTTCATAGAATATAAATTTACCTGGAAGCTATATCCTCCCATGGTCCATTGTTTTTATGCACTGTTCATGCTAACTTGACTAAAACAAGTTCAGGGAAGCTTTGAGTTTTGGTTGTTTCAAAATTAACACATCAAAGAAGATGTTATATACCTGTTGCCATTTAGGGGTGCTTAGGGAGTGAACAAGATCCTCTCTAAAAAGCCAAATAATGATTATGTGGTTTGGTTTCAGTCCAGCATCCGCCGGTTTAACGAACCCTGAACTGTGTTAAAATTTGAAGCCCACAACAAATCATTGTAGGGTTTCTTTGGTTTGTTTTTTCGATGGTTCAAGTTTTTCTTGTCCTGGGTGTTTAAAACCATGAACTGCATGTAGTTGCCTGCAGTGTATTCATTTTTTACATTGTACCTGGTATAAGTTATGCTTTTATGGTAGACATGAGCTGATGACTGAAAATGTTTCTCTTTGATACATATATGGATGTTGCAACATCACTATTATGCTTGGTTGTGGAAGAGTGTATCCAATAGGGCTATATTTGTTCATTGACTTGCTCATTGGTATTCTACTTTTTCTCATATGTAACTTCATGTTGGAAGACTATTTTTTATGATATCATGCTTAAAGTTTATCTTGGGTTTGAAGAGAAAATATAGAGAAGGGTTGAAAGTAAATAGAATACTGCCATATGTTTAACTTCATATCAAGCATTCATTTGTGCACTTCTCATCTAAAATAACTGTATTATTTCTATTAGCCTTTACCTCACCAGTGCATTATGCCAGTCAATGGTCCTCCTAGATTCTTGCATGACCTCCGATATTTCGTAGGGCTTCATGTTTCTTTGGTCTTTGGTTTCCTTCCTATTTTATTTTTAGTTCCGCCAGCCTCTTAGTGTACTATGGCCGCATGGTTTGAATCTGCTATCATTGAACTAAGCCCGGACATTTCCATTTAGTTTCTTCTGATCTATTTGTCAGTTCTTAAGAGGCAGTGCTTTGTAAGTTATATCTAAGATTGTAAAAAAGTTCAATGATAGAAACTAAATTGATTATGCAATTCAGTTATGTCTTTCTATTTGATCTAATGATTTCGTTGGTGGCTTAGTTTGTATTTTTTCAGAATGGCACAAATAGGAATATCTGTATCTAATCAAAGTTGTCCACTACGCATGTACATGTTTTTTGCTACTGATGATTTTTACTATCAAACCTATTACTTTCCTATTTATTCACAAGTAGGAGCAACTTAATTCCTTACTACAATCTAAGCTCCCATCCACCTCTGGACATCCATGTTTAGGCAATTTATAAAATAAGTACGATCTCAAGTAAACCTGACAATGGCTTGGTAGAAACATTTGTTCCTAATTGAACTATACCCTGACAAAATAATTATAGCCATGGTGGAGTAATACGTGCATAGATACTGATTCACACACTTATGAAACTCAAATGGCAGCTTCAAGATGAAATGAGCAAAACTCGGTGACCCCATATGGATCAGTGAAGATGAAGGTATTAATTCCCACTGCTATTTGTCATAGCTGCGCATATATCCGAATATGTTGAATTATAGTATATAACACACTCTGCCATTCCTTGCTTAATAGACATGCAATGCTCTGTTTGTCATGTCTACTCAAACTCCTAATGCATTGAATGCATAACCTTTCACTTTAGTCTGACTCTTCCACTATAGCAGGATGGTCCAAACGTGACACTACGATCAGAGACCCTTCGACGAAACTGTGTGCGATGCCATAATCGCAAACGGTGGTATAAAAGAACCGTCAAAAAAGGTGCAAAACGTTTGCGATGGTGGAGCTATCAAACGGACATGGCATATGGTTCAGCTCAATGAACTGTTTGCAATGAGGCGGAACAAAAGTAACGGGCAGCCTGATGAAGGTGTGTGCGATATAGAGCATACGGTTCACTCGAATGAACTGTTTGTGTTTAGAAAGAGAAAAAAATGGTCAGCCAGATCAAGGTGTGTGTGATACGCGGCAAACAGGTCCATAATCAGAAATGTGTGTGAAGACCAATAATAACACAGACGATTGCTGCTAATAAGCCGTGTGAATTGCTTTGTCTACAGTAGAATAACATGTATATATATAACTGAAATAAACATCCAATTACATAAGTGACTATACAGATCATTCACACACACCTCAATAAACAATTGCATCCATTCTAAAGTAGGAGAAACGATCGTCTAGTCATCTACTTCTTGTGATGCTCCCGCCACTGCTATGTGGCTCGATCCCTCGTCTGGGTCAGTTTGTTTTTGTCGCTGCCCCAGACCTTGTAGTGGTGCTGGATGTTGACAAGATTCAGGCATTTCAAGTCCGAAACCTTGAGCGCTTTTAGATCGTTGGTGGTGTCCACCGTAGCGAAACTGTAGTCAGAGCTATTGATAAACCTGGAGAAACGCTCGCAAGGCCTTGTGGCAAGGCGGTAGTGGTAGACGACAATGTCATGTCGCACGCACAACTGGGCGACGACAATGTTCTGATCGTGCCCGGCACGACCGATGGTGTACTCGAGGTCGAAGCCGACCACTCGGTACTTGTCCTCGGCAAGGAACTGCTCCATAGTTTGGATGGAGCTCTCCACCGAGACCGATCGTTCGTGTACACCACCGGGAGGGCCTTCCCCCTCACGTGGGTGTCCACTACATGACGCATGGTGAACTGCCCGCCGTTGTCCTCGTCGGCCGCTGGGAGTGCCATTGGAGCCATGGGGAGCACCATTGGAACCGCTGGATGTCCTCTCTGTATGTGTCCTCGTGGGATGTGCTTATTGTGTCGTGTGAGACGAGAGATGATGCTATATGGCCACAATAATAAAAGGGGGCCGGGTGGTGTGGATTCTCGGCGTGTCCGCATGGCAGTTTTTGCAGTGGGTAACTGCATCATCGCGCCGCGCCCGGCGCAACCGCCTGCACACGAACATGCATGTTCGTGCGCCGGCCCCAAACACTGGCAGTGCACATGAAGGGACGAGGGCAGAGCACCAGGAGGGACGCGAGCAGAGCGCGCCGCAGCCGCCTAAACCGCAAGCAACCACACACATAGAGTAGTTGAACAAGCAAGAAATGGTCGCCTACAAGCCGGCCGACAGTTGCGTCGCTGCATAGAGAGCGGCCGTGTGCTACCACCTCCGTCTAGTCTATAGTCTCCTTTATATCCTATGCCATACTTTGCCCTCAATTTTAACCAACAAAATGTTAATGCATGTTTTAAAAATTATATAATTGGAAAGTATGTTCAAATACAAATCCAACTATATAATATTTGGCGACATGCATTCGTATTTTATTAGTTAAATCATACTTATAAACCAGGACGGTGGTACAGTAGGTAATTAAATCGCAAACATTTTTTATTAACCGTATGTGGACATGGCCTTTCGTCTTCCTCTCACACGTCTTGTCACCCCGCTGCCGCAGACGACTTACAACGCAAGCTTGCGCAGCGCGCGGGGGCGTTCTTTTGGCCGAACGGTGGCGCCAATGAATTGTCATTGAGCCCGTTCCCGCGCAACCTTGCAGGTTCCCGCGCAAACTTCTCGCCCCACTCAGTGAAATCCACCAAAATCCCAATGCTTACCGGCCTGCTATAAAAATCCTCATGGTCGGCGAGTCCTGCTTCACATTTTTCCCTCCCTCCCTGTAGCTTATCTCGTCTGCTTATACCACAATCGCCAATAGCACCGGTCCGTCGTCGTCGCTCAGCCACTCCGCCATCATCAGAGGACAGCTCTAGCTGGGAGGCTACACCGCGGCGGTGGCATAGTCCCCGGCCTAGTGTAGTGCGCGTGGCGTCCCTGTTGGGTGTGCGCGGAACACCCACCACACGCTCCGCCACCGGTGGCCGTCGGCAACTGTTGCCGGCCGCCGTTGCCGCCACACCACTGTTCAAAGCTAGGGCCATCGCGCGCTCCACCGTCGTGGCCCGAAGGCGGGAGGTGGCCGTCATGGCCGCCACCCCATTGCCGTCCACTGTGGCCATCACCCGCTCCGCCACTGCGGCCCGAAGGCGGAAGATGTTGGTCGTGGCCACCAGCCCATCGTCGACCACAGGGGTCATCACCCTCTCCGCCACTGCCGTCCGAAGGCGGGAGGCGGAGGTGGGTGCCCGCACGTACGTCAGCGACCTTGCGTGCTACACCGAGTTCCTGCGGGAGGAGGAGGAGCGCTTCGTCAAGCATGTAAAGAGCCTTACCGCGTGCCGTGGCCGCGGCACACGCCGCCTCAGAGGGATGGAATCAGGAGATCTACAAGTAGAACCACCGCTTCGAGAGGGGTCGTCTGGAGCGGCAGAGGGCATTCGAGGTGAGCGTCGCTGAAGCTACAACAGCGGCATGCACCGTATTGTGGTTGCCCAACTCGTCGATAGGCTCCTCCTCCGCCGCCTCTTACTGAGCACGCTCGACAGAGGAGAGGAGACAGATGTAGTACAAAGCCCCTCCACAGTAGTAGTAGTATTTAGGGGCTATTTTGTTCAGTTCATCTATCGATAGATGTGGTGGAACTATACAACGTACTTAAAATTAGCTAGTATATATAGTTGAACTATCTATTTCAGTACGTGGTTAGCAACAGTTGGGGAAAACTTTGGTTGGTTCACCTATCGAGTTGAACTGTTTGTATAACTTAAGAACGACTACTTAATCTATGAATGAAGTCTATGCTTAATTCCTTAATTTTAGTTGCAAAAATTAGATACTGCTAGCGATTTTTAGCTCCATATTTTGACAAATCGCAGTGTTACAAGGATTGACAAATCTTACCAAATTGTTTGTACGTGGTTGCACACGGGTCATCCAAAACAACCGTTTGCGTTGAAGGGATGCACAAATCCCGTGCTACTCTCACTTTGCATACGGGTGTTCTATCTAAAACGTTTCCAATCAAGAGCAGCAGAAATCCTGCTCGACACATTTTCACTTGGCTTCCTAGGGAAGCTATCGGTTTGCATATGGGTGTTCTAACTAAAATGTTTGCGATGCTTGTTTTATATTTAAAAATCAAATTAAACTGCGGCTTGGGCGCCATTAATGGAGAAGATGCGAGCAAGGCGTGCAACCATGGAAGTCAAATGGCCAGCTTCCGAGTGAGCATGCGCATCATACAACTCACACGCTTCCTAGTGAGCCTGCGCATTCGAGGACAGCTTGCACACCTCTCGATCAGCCTGCGCACTGGACGGCGGTCGCACGCCTCCCATTCAGTCAGGTTCAAGCAGCTGTCCGCACGACACCTCCTACAGCCTTTAAAACCAAGACACGTGGCATCACGTGAATGGTTAACAGAATGTAGACGGTTTGAATTATACAAACGTTTGAGATATTAAAGTGGCAGCTATTTTTCAAAATGCCTTTGTTGGCTGTCATTATTCGAGTGTGCCTTCTCTCAAAATGGACACGAAAAATACCACAGCATGTCGGGTGGCATTCCATGATAGCATGCCAAGTTTCATGAATTTCAGACGAGTTTTGGATTTACTAGAATTTAAAAACCAGGCATCTCAATGTTTTGCCGACAATCAACGGTGCCCTGGTGTTTGAAATTCATTCCCATTTCTTGCATGGGACCTAAGCATGCACCCAAGGACACAAATTTGATTTTTCAACCAATTTATATGCACTGGAGCATGTGCATGTAGTTCAAATTTGAATTCTGCACATAAATGCATTGAAAACTCAATTAATGCCTAAAAATGTCCAAACAAACCCTAAGAAATCACAAAAATTCACACAACACTCCTGTTATTCTATGTTAACACAAGAAAAAAAATTGAAAGCAATAACAGGCAATGGATATCGTTTCGTCCCCAAAGGTGGGATGTTCCCTACCGAAAACCATCATGCTTGTTGTCAGAAGCTCCGGTTTGTGAGAGGCATATACCCAAACCTGCCCCAAATGGGACAAAATTTTTACCACGGCATGTTGATGCCGCTCCATGATAGCATGCCAAGTTTCATGAATTTCACACGGGTTTTGGATTTACTAGAATTTAAAAACCAGGCATCTCAATTTTTTGCCGGCAATCAACGGTGCCCTGGTGTTTGAAATTCATTCCCATTTCTTGCATGGGACCTAAGCATGCACCCAAGGACACAGATTTGACTTTTCAACCAATTTATATGCGCTAGAGCATGTGCATGTAGTTCAAATTTGAATTATGCACATAAATGCATTGAAAACTCAGTTAATGCATAAAAATGTCCAAACGAACCCCGAAAAGTCACAAAAATTCACACAACACTCCTGTTGTTCTATGTTGACACGAGAAAAAATTTGAAAGCAATAAGAGGCAATGGATATCATTTCATCCCCAAAGGTGGGACGTTCCCTACCGAAAACCATCATGCTTGCTGTGAGAAGCTCCGGTTTGTGAGAAGCATATACCCTAACCTGCCCCAAATGGTACAAAATTTTTACCACAGCATGTTGATGCCGCTCCATGATAGCATGCCAAGTTTCATGAATTTCAGACGGGTTTTGGATTTACTAGAATTTAAAAACCAGGCATCTCGAATGTTTTGCCGGCAATCAACGGTGCCCTGGTGTTTGAAATTCATTCCCATTTCTTGCATGGGACCTAAGCATGCACCCAAGGACACATATTTTATTTTTCAACCAATTTATATGCACTGGAGCATGTGCATGTAGTTCAAATTTGAATTATGCACATAAATGTATTGAAAACTCTGTTAATGCATAAAAATGTCCAAACGAACCCTGAAAATTCACAAAAATTCACACAACACTCCGGTTGTTCTATGTTGACACGAGAAAAAAATTGAAAGCAATAAGTGGCAATGGATATCGTTTCGTCCCCAAAGGTGGGACGTTCCCTACCAAAAATCATCATGCTTGTTGTGATAAGCTCCGGTTTCTGACAAGCATATACCCACACCTGCGCCAAATGGGACAAATTTTTTACCACGACATGTTGATGCCGCTCCATAATAGCATGCCAAGTTTCATGAATTTCAGACGGGTTTTGGATTCACTAGAATTTAAAAACCAGGCATCTCAATGTTTTGCCGGCAATCAACAGTGCCCTGGTGTTTGGAATTCATTCCCATTTCTTGCATGGGACCTAAGCATGCACCCAAGGACACATATTCGATTTTCAACCAATTTATATGCGTTGGAGCATGTGCATGTAGTTCAAATTTGAATTATGCACATAAATGCATTGAAAACTCAGTTAATGCATAAAACTGTCCAAACGAACCCTGAAAAATCACAAAAATTCATAACACTCTTATTATTCTATGTTGACACGAGAAAAAATTTGAAAGCAATAAGAGGCAATGGATATCGTTTCGTCCCCAAAGGTGGGACGTTCCCTACCAAAAACCAGCATGCTTGTTGTCAGAAGCTCCGGTTTGTTAGAAGCATATACCCAAACCTGCCCCAAATGGGACAAAAATTTTACCACGGCATGTTGATGCCTCTCCATGATTGCATTTCACGTTTCATGAATTTTAGATGTGTTTTGGGTTTACTAGAATTTAAAAACCAGGCATCTCAATGTTTTGCCGGCAATCAACGGTGCCCTGGTGTTTGAAATTCATTCCCATTTCTTGCATGGGACCTAAGCATGCACCCAAGGACAAAGATTTGATTTTTCAACCAATTTATATGCACTGGAGCATGTGCATGTAGTTCAAATTTGAATTATGCACATAAATGCATTGAAAACTCAGTTAATGCATAAAAATGTCCAAACGAACCCCGAAAAATCACAAAAATTCACACAACACTCTTGTTGTTCTATGTTGACACGAGAAATTTTTTGAAAGCAATAAGATGCAATGGATATCATTTTGTCCCTAAAGGTGGGCATTCCCTACCGAAAACCATCATGCTTGTTGTGAGAAGCTCCGGTTTGTGAGAAGCATATACCCTAACCTGCCCCAAATGGGACAATTTTTTTACCACGGCATGTTGATGCCGCTCCGTGATAGCATGCCGAGTTTCATGAATTTCAGACGAGTTTTGGATTTACTAGAATTTAAAAACCAGGCATCTCAATGTTTTGCCGTCAATCAACGGCGCTCTGCTGTTTCAAATTCATTCCCATTTCTTGCATGGGACCTAAGTATGCACCCAAGGGCACATATTTGATTTTTCAAGCAATTTATATGCATTGGAGCATGTGCATGTAGTTCAATTTTGAATTGTGCACCTGAAATGGCTAGAAAATCAATTTAATGTATAAAATGTTCAAACGAACCCTGAATAATTCCAATTCTTTTACGACACACATATAGTTGCATGTTCATTCCAAATAAAAGGTCTAGCAATTCAAACACCGTCCATTGCCGCTGTGACCCATTATGTAATTCAAATCAAGATGAAAAATCAAGTAGATCACACACAGTTTATTATTAGCAACCGTGTGAGATGCAGCACAAAATATCCTGGAGCACAGTCGATGTATAGTACGCCTATGGCTTACGCGAGAAGGTGCGTCGGCTACAGTCCAAAGCCGGCGTCTCAAGCACACTAGCTCGCTCCCCAAATATCATTTCACTGTTCAATCGTTGCCGGTGAAAGATGGGCACATGGACCCACGTCGTGAGGGCAACTTTGGTGGCCCACTCCGGCGAGAGCGCGGCCGTAGCCGCCATCCGCGTGCTAACAAGGTGCATGAGCGCGACCGCAATCTACGACCGGGCGGCAAAGGCAGCGCAAACATCCGCTGTTGCTTCTCAGGTGGCGGCAGCAACATCTGACTCAGGTATAACAACTGGCGAGAGCGGCACATCAGCTGTCCGTTTCGCAGCGGCGACCTCAGCTCTAATGGAGGCCGCCCATGACCATGTCGAGGCCGCTGTCGGTGTCAAAACCGGCGGATCTCAGGTAGGTGGTCCCGAACTGTGCGTCTAAGGTTGATGGTAACAGGAGATGGGGGAGACAATGTTTACCCAGGTTCGGGCCCTCTATATGGAGGTAATACCCTACTTCCTGCTTGATTGATCTTAATGAATATGAGTATTGCGAGAGTTGATCTACCACGAGATCATAACGGCTAAACCCTAAAAGTCTAGCCTGTCTGACTATGATTATGAGGAGATGTGTGTACGGACCTAGCCCTCCGGTTTATATAGACACCGGAGGGATCTAGGGTTACATAGGGTCGGTTACAGAGAATGGAATCTTCATATTTGGTCGCCAAGCTTGCCTTCCACAACAAGGAGAGTCCCATCCGGACATGGGTAGAGTCTTCAGTCTTCGTATCTTCACAGCCCATTAGTCCGGCCCATGTCCAATAGGTCAGATGCCCGAGGACCTCTTAGTCCAGGACTCCCTCAGTAGCCCTCGAACCAGACTTCAATGACGAGGTGTCCGGCATGCAGATAGTTTTTGGCATTGCAAGGCAGGTTCCTCCTCCAATGTCTTTGAAGCGATGTATTCGGCTTTCCATTTAATGTCGTACCCCTCGGCTTCTGCACCTTCCCGACTTTAGCTTCCACGTGGCGAGTGAATAGAAGAGGTCGGGGGTATTTTTGCACATACCACCCTAATCGTACCAAAAAGGTGCCTATTTAAAGAGAATAGATCTCAGATCCACTCCAAACCTCACGGAAAAAATCCTCAGAGCTTGCGGAGCAGAACCACCCCAACATGGCTAGTGCTCCGAGCTCTGCCTCTCGTCCCCACAGCTCCGAAAAGGGTGATTGGGAGAGATGTTCCGTATCTCATAATCAGCTGGTGAAGCTGCAAAAACAAGGCTTTCTTCCTCCCGTGGATTTAGTCCCTATACGAGCAGGGCTGACATCCTTCAATGGCGGGGTTCAGTCGGAGAACTTCCCCAATCCGTCCAAGGGAGAACGAGTATGCTTCATTCCCTTCTTGTTAAGAGGTGTCAGATTTCCAATCCATCCCTTCCTCCGAGGACTGCTGGAGTATTATGGCCTCCAACTGCACAGTCTCACTCTCGCCTCCATCCTACATATTGCGGGTTATGTCGCTCTATGCGAGCTATTCCTGGGCTGCGAGGCCCATTTTGATTTATGGAGAAGACTATTCTGCCTCATCCCTCGTAATCAAGGAGGGTCAATATTCGAAGTGGGGGAGCCGATGTGTGGCGTATCGCCGGAACCGGATACCTGTCCGGCACGCCGAAGAAGGCTTCCGAAGAGTGGCCTTCCAAATGGTTCTATATTGACAACGTCTCTCTTCCCAACCCAGTCCGCATGGGCCTCCCCGAATTTTCAAGCGCTCTGTTGAAGAAACGCCATAGCTGGCATCCTCGGAGCCTCGAGGAAGATGATAGCGTAGAGGTCAGTCAGCTATTGGGCAAGATTAAGATGCTCGCCCAATCCGGATTGTCAATAATCAAGGTAATGGCGATCTC
>NC_041392.1:395543470-395602574 GCF_002162155.2 Triticum dicoccoides
GAAGACGACGCCTCACGCTGCAGTCGGAAGGGCCCAAAGACCCCCGCCGCTTTGGCCAAAATATTAGTCGAACTGTATAAAGGGGAGAAGGAGGAGTTCACCCGTCTCCCATGTCGAGACGGATTTTCCATGTATAATTCCCCTAGCTAGGTAAGCTCTAACCCCACCATTTCACTCCTCTCCCTAAATTATTCTTGATGGACAGTATCCTATCCACTCATAACAGGAATGGTGAAAGGCTGTCGAGGGGACCCATAATCCCGCCCCTCAGGCGGAGGGTCACAACCGGGATCTTGACCCTGGATTTGAAGAAGATCCAGACATATTTGTGGAGCTCGAGGATGGAATATTCTATCAGACGAGGTACGATGGTACGGAAGTGCCTATCATCGCCGATTACCCCAGCCTCCTTCCTGCTTCGTATGTAAGTAATTTAAAAGGCACTTTCTTCGAAAGAGTTCCCTTATTATGCCTCACCCACCACACTATTTTGTGCTCAAAAGGGGAGGTGCTCGACATCGCAACGTGTGCCAGAAGCGTCTCCGAGGAGAGCGGTGCTCGCGCTGAGCATATCTTCGAAGAGGAAGGCAAATGATAATATAGTAGAACCCTTGTCAAAGAGGTAAAGCTTTCCTTTGAGGAATATCTCCTCTGATCGCCACATCAAATTGTGACGCCACTCGCCGCATTATTTCAGGAAAAGTATCCGCCGGACTGTGTCCGGGGTTCCGGCCGGACGCGCATCCACTAGCCAGGTTCCGGACCCTGCCCTGAGGACGGGGGCTGACACGGGAGTGGCACCGAACTGTCCTTCCACAGAGGGTTCAGACGATATGTCCGTCATGAACTCTGAGGTGGAGAGCGCCATGAATCATCGTCGTCGGAGAGCCGCGCTTCGTGACCCCGACTTTTCAAAGGAGGCTTTTGATGCCTTCAGCTCGGCCGATGCGTACATCCGAGCTGCTGGGGATGGTCTTGCCAGAGCCACGGACCAGCATCTGAAAGATATGTAGGTAAGTGTTGACTTAATAATCATACACCACTAGCCCCTGAGACTTAAAGCAGTTGATACAACTGATTTAAGAATCATTGTATAACCAGGTGCTTACGGAGAAGAACAACCTGCTATCTCAGGAACTAGAAAAGTATTGGACCCAACTAATTGCTGCCAATACCACACTGGAAAAATCCAAGAAGGCGTCTCCTGGTAATGTTCCCCTCCAGCGACAAAACATAACGGTATACCAATAATGCTAACACAGTTGCTCACCTCTTAATAGGATCATTAGATCAACTGCAAGAGCAACCGAATGCTACTCAAGGCGGAGAACAAGAAGCCAAGAAACTGCTAGCCGCGGGCGAGCGTGTGCTAACAAAAGTCGTGATGGAGAAAAACAAGCTCTAGGATTCCAATACCCAACTGGGCGAGGAACTGAAAGATGTACGGGCCCAACTGGTAGACTCCGTAAAGGAGAATAAAAGGCTGCAAGGCGGCATATTCAGTATGTGGTCAAACTTGCCTCCGAATAATTCGGATATAGAGGGGACTGATAGAGTGATGTTTGCAGGTGTACTGACCAGTCGTCCCGAAGAGGAGATGTCCGGATCCTCGAGCGATCTGCTACAAGAGCTGTCGCAAGTGCACGAGCAGGCTCGGCAGGCGATGCGATGTGTGGCCAAGGCCTTATGGCCATCTACCTCTCCCCTCCGGGAAAGATGGAGGAGCTTATACAGCTATTCAAGGGAGCACGACAGCGCTTTAGATTGTGGAACATATCGGCCTGCCGGGAAGGTGACGAGAGGCTTGGGCCATGGTGAAAACACAATATACCAAGCTTGATCCGAATCATATGGCTCGGGTCGGACCTCTAGGGTCAGATGGAAATGAAGTTCCTGTTAGTTTGGTATATGACCAAGTAGAAGTAGCTGCTAGGTATTCCCAGTAGGATTGTAAGCTAGACAGCCTGCTGGACGGTATAGAGGAGGAAATTTTTGAGTCCAAGTGACTATGTACTTTCCTTGATATATGTAGCTCTAGCTGGATTGTAAAAATGATTGTCATGGCAGACCTTTTCACTTCGACCTCTGGACCCGAAGGTGCGGAGTGTTTCCGAATACCTGAGCGGTAAAATAGACTAGGGTATGCGTGGAAACCAGGCGTAGGGATCATAGTTGCTTGAACACACAAGTTGTATCCGGCTAGTTATGTTATATTACATTATGATTGTAAGAAACATCTTCCATAGAGAATAGTTCCATTAAGGGTTCCTTTCCCTGGGTGTGCATGCGTTAAAATGCATGCCCAAACTGTGATTGGAAAAAATCACAGTATACGTAACATCCGGGGGTTCCCTATGAGGTGAATGCAAAAACATCTTTAATCCACCGACCGATTATTCCCTTAAGAACGCTAGCTTTCGGCTTCACCCAGTCTGAGGTGCACATTCGGATGACCCAGCAGTAACAATCGCAGAGGTGCTCCCTTTGTGCCCTAGCCAAACTAACGGGAACGTAGGGCATAAGCACAGGAGCCAAGCAACCCAGCTTGACCAAAAGTTAAGTCACATTGATGCATATAATGGTGAATAAATGGTTATATGGGAAAACGCATATGTGATGAGCCTGATGCTCGGGAAATAAGAATAAGCTTCTGTCCGGGAAGCCCCCAGGTATGATGGACGTACATGTTCGAGGGTGTGTACGTCACTGGTGCACGGTTTAGCTGTGCAAAATCTCTAAGGCCTAGAAAAAAGAAAAAGAAGAACTAAGAGAGAACAAAAAGTAAAGGAAACAATAGGAAGAAGGAGACGAACGAATAGTTCGGCGCTAGGCATAGAATCTTCGGAGTCTGGCCGCGTTCCAAGGGTTCGGCTCTAGGCGATTGTCTGATGCAGCCCACAGGCGGTACGATCCTCCTGTGAGAACTTCGTCAATGATGAAGGGACCCTCCCACTTGGGCTTAAGTTTGTCCTTTTTCTTCTCCGGCAAGCGTAGAATGAGTCCGCCAACATTATAAGTCTTGGCCCGTACTTCTCTGCTTTGATATCTGCGGGCCTGTTGTTGATAAAACGCGGAACGGGCCTTTGCAACATCACGCTCCTCCTCCAGGGCATCTAGGTTGTCCTGCCGATCAAGGTCAGCCTCTCTTTCTTCGTACATGCGCACTCGAGGTGAGTCATGGATAATATCGCAGGGTAACACAACCTCTGCGACGTACACCATGAAGAATGGTGTATATCCAGTAGTACGGTTGTGCGTGGTCCGCAGCCCCCAGAGTACAGAGTCAAGCTCCTCAACCCAGTGCTTGTCTGATTCTCTCAAAGACCGCAGTAGTCTGGGTTTGATGCCACTCATAACAAGACCATTGGCCCGTTCGACTTGACCGTTTGTTTGTGGGTGATAGACAGAGGCGTAATCGAGCTTAATGCCCAGATTAGCACACCAAGTTTTCACCTCATCGGCTGTGAAATTGGAGCCGTTATTGGTGATGATGCTGTGTGGAGCACCATAATGGTGCACCACACGGATATGAATTCTATCACTGGCCCCGCCTTGGCCGTTTTAACTGGTTTGGCCTCTATCCACTTAGTGAATTTATCCACCATGACCAGCAAATACTTTCTCTTATGGCTTCCTCCTTTAAGGGGTCTGACCATATCGAGTCCCTAGACCGCAAAAGGCCAAGTGATGGGGATTGTTTGTAGAGCGGTGGGGGGCATATGGCTTTGGTTGGTGAATAGTTGGCATCCGACGCAACATTGGACAAGGTCCTGTGCATCTGCTCGGGTCGTCGGCCAGTAAAAACCTGTATGGAAGGCCTTGCTAACAAGGGCCCGAGCTGCGGCGTGGTGACCGCCGAGTCTAGCGTGAATTTCAGCCAAGAGTTGTCGCCCCTCTTCCTGGGAGATACATCTTTGAAGAACTCCGGTAGCGCTTTTCTTGTAGAGCTCTCCTTCGTGAACCTTGTAGGCCTTCGAGCGCCGAACAATGCGGCGAGCCGCATTCTGATCCTCCAACAGTTCTTTCCTATTAAGGTAGGCCAAGAATGGTTCGGTCCATGGGGCAATAAGCGCCATGATGAGATGGGCCGACGGTGTTATTTCGGTGGCTGAGCCCCCGATGAAATTGTTGTGTTCGGAATCTGGGGTTGTGTTTGGATCCGGACTGGTATTGCCGCTCTTCCCTTGCCATACCACTGATGGCTTGAAAAGCCTTTCCAGAAAAATGTTAGGTGGGACGGGGTCGCGCTTAGCGCCGATGCAAGCAAGGACGTCCACCGCTTGATTACTTTCTCGGGCCACGTGATGAAACTCGAGCCCCTCGAACCGAGCCAACATTTTTAGGGCGGCGTTGCGCTAAGCCGCCATCTTCGGATCTTTGGCATCAAAATCCCCATTTATCTGAGATATTGCGAGGTTTGAGTCCCCGCGCACTTCCAGGCGTCGTATGCCCATGGAGACAGCCATCCGGAGACCGTGTAATAAGGCCTCATATTCGGCTGCGTTATTGGAGTCTGTGTATAATATTTGGAGCATTAACTAGACTACGTCTCCAGTGGGGGACGTTAAGACGACGCCCGCTCCTAATCCTGCCAGCATTTTGGAACCATCGAAATACATAACCCAGTTGGAATATGTGCCATACTCTTTAGGGAGTTCGGCCTCTGTCCATTCGGCGACGAAGTCCGCCAGTACTTGGGATTTGATGGCTTGACGCGGCTTGTATGTTATGTCGAATGGAAGGAGCTCAATGGCCCATTTGGCTATCCGGCCCGTAGCATTGCGGTTGTTTATTATGTCGTTGAGTGGTACTTCGAAAGCTACTGTGATAGAACATTCTTGGAAGTAGTGTTGTAGCTTCCGGGATGCCATGAAGACCGCATATGCTATCTTTTGGTAATGAGGGTACCGGGATTTGCATGGTGTGAGGACAGTGGATACATAGTATACCGGCTTCTGAAGTGGGGATTTGTGTCTGTCCTACGCTCGCTCAACGACGAGCACGCCGCTCACCACTTGGTATGTTGCCGATATGTATAATAACATGGGTTCGCCGACGTGCGGTGCGGCCAGGATTGGGTTGCTCGCAAGAAGGGTTTTTATTTCTTCCAGTCTGGCTATTGCCGCATCCGTCCACTCAAAGTGGTCGGTGTGCCAGAGGCGATACAGTGGCAGTGCCTTCTCTCCCAATCTGGAGATAAAGCGGCTTAGAGCAGCCACGCATCCTGCGAGTTTTTGGACCTGTTTAAGGTCCGTTGGTGTAGCCAATTGTGACAAAGCTCGGATTTTGGCTGGATTTGCTTCAATTCCTCTATTGGAAACGATGAAGCCCAGCAGCTTTCCGGCAGGGACGCTGCAAACACACTTTTCCAGATTGAGCTTGATGTCATATGCACGGAGGTTGTCGAATATGAGACATAAATCGTCTATCAGTCAACCGACGTGCCTAGTTTTAATGACGACATCGTCCATGTATGCTTCGACCGTCTTGCCGATCTGTTTCTCCAGGCATGTTTGAATCATGCGTTGGTAAGTGCCCCCGGCGTTTTTGAGCCCAAAGGGCATGGTGTTGAAGCAGAATGGCCCATTTGGGGTAATGAATGCTGTTGCGGCTTGATCGGACTCCTTCATTTTGATTTGATGGTATCCAGAATATGCGTCGAGGAAGCACAGTGAGTCGTGTCCTGTGGTGGCGTTAATGATCCGGTCAATGCAGGGGAGGGGGAAGGGATCCTTAGGGCAGGCCTTATTGAGGTCTTTGAAGTCGACGCACATGCACTAGGATTTATCCTTCTTTGGCACCATCACCAAGTTTGTTGCCTGTCGGGGTGTTTTATTTCTCTAATGAATCCGGCCTCGATTAGCTTGGCTAGCTCCTCCCCCATAGCTTGACGCTTGGGTTCAGAAAAGCGCCGCAGTGTTTGCTTGACCGGTTTATATCCCTTCAATATATTGAGGTTGTGTTCGGCCAATCTATGTGGGATTCCTGGCATATCCAAGGGGTGCCAGGCGAATATATCCCAGTTCTCACGCAAAAACTCTCGTAGCGCGGTGTCGACCGTTGGGTCTAGTTGTGCCCCGATAGATGCTGTCTTCTTGGGGTCCGTTGGATGGACTTGGAATTTGACTATTTCTTCTGCTGGTTTGAAGGAGGTGGATTTGGGTTGTTTGTCCAGAATAACATCGTCCCTATCCACTATGGAGCATAATGCGGTTAATTCTTCAGCCACTAGGGCTTCGGATAATGCCTCAAGGGCCAGGCATGCGGTTTTATTTTCGGCGCGGATTGCTATGTCTGGATCACTAGCGAGAGTGATTATGCCGTTGGGCCTGGGCATCTTGAGCTTCATATATGCGTAGTGAGGTATAGCTTGGAAGCGTTTAAATGCATCTCGCCCCAATAGGGCGTGATATCCACTGTTGAAAGGGGCCACTTGGAAGGTTAATTCTTCGGTCCGATAGTTCTCCGGTGTGCCGAATACCACGTCGAGCGTGATTTTTCCCGCGCATCGTGCTTCCCAACTAGGGATAATTCCTTGGAAGGTCGTGCTACTTTGCTCGATGCGGCTCCCGTCTATTTCCATTTTACGGAGTGTATCCTCGTAAATGAGGTTCAGTCCGCTGCCACCGTCCATGAGAACCTTGGTAAGCTGGAAGCCGTCCACGATCAGACTAAGGACCAAGGCGGCTAGTGCCCGGACTATCTTGTATTTTGGTTCGTCGTCGGCATTGAAAGTTATGGCCGTGTCGTTCCAAGGGTTTGTTGCTGCTATTTGGCAGACTTCAGTGAGGCTGCGGAGCGCCCGTTTGCGCTTATTGTTTGAAGTGAAAGTTTCGAAGACCGTCAATACTCTGGGGTCGTCATCTTCTGGGGGATATTGCTCTGGCTTGTTTTTGGTGAGGATATCCTCGCCGCTCTTGGCCACCTGCCGGAGTATCCAACATGTTCTAAGGCTATGGGTTGACATGGTATCTGGTGTTGTGTGTAACTTGCAAGGTCCATCAAGCCATCCCTCCAGAACAGTTCAGTGTCCCGTAACGGGCTTATATTTCTTTACCATTGGGCTGGGCGTGCTATGAGGGTGCGTCCTTTTCACCAGAACGAGGGGTTGGGTGGAAACCGGTGGTTCCTAGCGAGTTGCCTGAGTTTTCCAGGCGCTTCCCATTGTGTAGTACTTGCATACAATGGTTGCCAAGTCTACGAAGCATGATATGCGATGACGGTTGATGGCGTTGAGGACTCCTTCATCCGTGCAATTGTTGCGGAACGCTGAAACCGCGTCTTCGTCGCGATAATCTTCAATCTTATCTTTGACAAGGAGGAATCTGGCCCAGAAGTGGTGCACTGTTTCCTAAGACTGCTGTTGTATGCCCATGAGATTGCTTATATCTGGGTGGTGGGTGGTTTAAAATCCGAACCCTGACCCAGTTTAGGATCCGGAGTTTGAAGAACTTCCGAGCTTAGTAGTTCGGGCTCCGGGATGTCAGCTGGTTTTTTGGGCATGTCATCCAATTCTATGTTCGAAAGACAAGGCACATCCTTCTACAGGTAGGTGTCCGGCTCTTCAAGCTCGGAGATCTGAACGTAGTTCATCCTCAATATAGAGGAAGAGTTGTCGACTTGCTCCTCTGCTACCGCTATTTGATGGGTGATCGCCGGAGTTTTAATTTCTCTCTGATCGGGCTTAATCCCAATCCGATCATAGTCTGTGGCGACCCCCAAAGCGGCGATGCGATCAAGGAGCTCATTTAAAGACGACAGCTCCGTCGGATCCATCAGCTTGGAGTATTTGGAGTCAACATGGAGGGGATTTTTGATGACCCTAGAAGTCATTGTTGGCTTAACGGCCGAACAGGCGGTCATGATGAAGCCGCCCAGCCGGAGAGTTTGGCCTGGGGCCAGTGCTCCTCCGGAGGTGACGTTGTCCTTGAGAACAAGGCGAGCCATCGATCCTATCATTCAACGTCATAGCGGAACTCTTAATGAAAGCACCAATGTCGGCGTCAAAACCGGCGGATCTCGGGTAGGGGGTCCCGAACTGTGCGTTTAAGGTCGACGGTAACAGGAGACGGGGGACACAATGTTTACCCAGGTTCGGGCCCTCTCTATGGAGGTAATACCCTACTTTCTGCTTGGTTGATCTTGATGAATATGAGTATTACAAGAGTTGATCTACCACGATATCATAATGGTTAAACCCTAAAAGTCTAGCTTGTCTGACTATGATTATGAGGAGATGTGTCTATGGACCTAGCCCTCCGGTTTATATAGACACCAGAGGGATCTAGGGTTACATAGGGTCGGTTACAAAGGTAAGGAATCTTCATATTTGGTCGCCAAGCTTGCCTTCCACGCCAAGGAGAGTCCCATCCGGACACAGGTAGAGTCTTCGGTCTTTGTATCTTCACAACCCATCAGTCCGGCCCATGTCCAATAGGTCGGACACCCGAGGACCCCTTAGTCCAGGACTCCCTCAGCCGCCCACGCCCAGCTCCTGGCAGTCACCGCACAAATTGAATGAAGCTTCTCCGACAACGGTGGGCAACCCATGGGCGAAGAGCTGGCAATCGCCGAGAGCATTCGAGCAGCCGTCCGTTCCTTTGCCACATAGCTTGCAATGACGGAGCCCGTCCAAGCCCAGATCGCGTCCGCCCATGCCTAGCTCATGGCGGCCTTTTCCAAAGAGATGGCGGACGCAGATGGCGAGATGCTTGCCGAGTATGGTGCGATGGATGCCACAGATCCCCTTCCCCAGGAGACCGTTGGGCGCCAGCTGGACATGGAGGCGGCGGCGGAGATCGACGAGCACCAGGCGTAGTAGTACTCTTTGTTTTGTTTAATTAAGAGCGCCAGTCTTTAATTTGTTAGAGTAATGTTAGGTCAGCTAGCTCTGTTTAATTGCTGAACTTGCTCGATTAAGAAGTGTAGGTGTGCTGTAGTCTCCTTTGTGTACCCAAATTATGCAATGACGTGGATGACCACTATAACCATGGAAATTCGAACCAAAACTTTTGACGTTCAAACTCATCACACATGGGTGAAGCTATCTGAATCGTTTGTGATGTCCACATATCGTACACAGTTCTGAATAAGGGACCGTGTCTAATGACACTTTGCGCGCCAGTTTTTTGGCTAAAGCGATTCCAAATTTTCAGCTTCCGCGGAAATATCTACCTCCTCGTCCCCCTTACCAAAAGCCACATTTCCCCTCTTTCTGCCTTCCTTTCCAAGTTGAAACCTTCACTCCTTGCTTGCAGCACCGCCTCCTCATCGGCGACCCTCCTTCACGCTGCTCGGCCTCGTCTATCCAGGCAGGTAATCCACACCCGACCCCCATCCTCCTCCTCCTTCCACATCCCACATACCCCGACCGCCGGCGCGAGTGCGGCACCTTCCGCCTAAATCACCGACCCCTCCACCAAATAAGCGCCGCCTTAAGCCGTGGTGCACGCAGTATAGCCAGGATCTCAAGGAGCATTTGGCAGCGGAGAAGAAAATCACGGCCGCACGCGCGGATGAGGTCGCGATGGTTGCCATTCGTGCTGACCCCAGATCTTGGAGGAGCACCTTGCCATTTTCTAGCTACGCCAGTTAAGCATGCTTGGTTTACCCGTTGAGTGTGCTGCTCCTGCCTTTCCTTCACAAATTCTAGTGAATTGTGCTATCTAATTTTACCATGCAATCTGTTGCTCTAGTGTATATGTTCTATATGTCGTGTAGTGTGGTGCTCACTTATTAACTATTTTGTTAATTAGTTGTTGTCTTCAGTTAACTGTTTGGTTCAATTATGCAAAAGTGATGTTCAACTCTTCAGGCTGCAATTTTGTATTGTCTTCCATGTGAGAAATAAATCGAATTTATCTTTACAAAATACATGAGAAACGAATACAATTTCTACATTTCCAAGTTGTCAAGCATGCTTGGTTTGGTTATACATTGTGCAATGTGGTGCTAAGTTAATGTTGGGTTCATTTGTGTTGTGGTGTTTAGTTAACTATTTGGTTCAATTCTGCAATGCAATGTTCAATAGTTGTGGGTGCATTCTGTTATTGTATACCATGTGAGGAATAAATTGAATTTGGCTGTAGTAAATACATGAGAAAAAATAAAATTGCTACAATTTGTTGTAGTTAACTGTTTGGTTAACTGTCTGATCTTCTATTAGGAGTACGTTATATTGTGCAATGTGGTGCTCAGTTAATGTTTGGTTTATTTGTTGTGGTGTTTAGTTAACTGCTTGGTTCAATTCTGCAATGCGATGTCCAATTGTCATGGGTAGAATTTTGTATCGTTGTGCATGTGAGGAATAAATCAAATTTGGCTGCACTTAATACATGAGAAACATATACAAGTGCAATATTTCCTAGTTCTTAATCATGCTTGGTTTGGGTAAATGGGTTTTTCGTGTGGCTTGAATTAATCTGATGAATCTCCAATGTGCTTATTTTTCATCAACATATTTTACTAATAGAATGCGAACCCTTACTTAACCTGATGACTAACTACCTTATATGTGTCGCAGGGAAACAATGGGAAGCACTAAGGTTTACAATCGAGGTTAGCACGTGCATGGTCCATCCTCTAGCACATTATTGTGCAATTGCAGGAACCATTCTAATATTTTGGTTTTTAACAATTTGGTCTTGCACATGTAGGTCCTACTATCAGAGGTTTTGACCCACTGTTCGACCCACTTTGCATATGGGGAAATGAGTTGTCCATGAATATCAATCAAATCAAGAAACTCAGAAAGATTGTTAGGATAAAGAAATTAGTGACAAAAAACAACAAGATCTTTGTCTGCACAATGAAGAAGACATCAGTTCACTACAAGATGGTACAAACTATTATGCCTTGCCTTTTTTATTCCTTTGCCCCATTTCCAATATAGAGAAGATATTTATGCACATCCTTGTTTTCAGGCCTTTCCAAAGCATTTCACTGATGGTTACCTCTCAAACCACCTCTATGGTCTGGAGGCGAGGAAGGTATTCATACAACACCCACGGTTCAATATTGAAGTGTTCCTGAAGAGGACGAAGGACGGACGGTCAATCATCCACAGGACTGGCCTAAAGTTGCAAAGACCTTCAACATGAATGAAGGCTCAATATTCTCCTTCCACTTCATCAGTTTTCCAGATGATATGCATCTGTCTATATACCGTCTATGATGCTAATTTCAAAAGGTTCTACATGTTGCATGTGGAACTTGCTCCTAGTGCAGTTGTGTAATGGGGGTAGCCGAGTGCTGAAGCTATATCATGTTGTACTCTAATGTATTTCAATTATGAAATTCTACTTCCCTAATATGGAAATGAAATATATTGTGTGCTTAATATGAAATGTCAATTATATTAATAAATGGATTATGAATAATCGAATAATTAGCCTACTAATTGGGTTTTGCTATTCCAAATAGTTGTTGAAAAATACCATGGGCGATGACCTCACGCAACGCACACAGTTTCTAGGAATAAACCATGTTGGATCAATGAATAATCACACACGACTTTCTCTTGAAAACTGTTTGCGTTAGGCCACCTTGCACAAATGTTTACCACATAAAAACTGTGTGTGATGGACAATCTTTGCCACACAGTTTCTTCTACGGACCGTGTGTGATACATTCAATAACACAAACGATTTAACGAGAAAAATGTTTGTGATGTACCTGTGAACAAAAATGTTTTCCATGGAGCGACTATGTGGGATGTACATACGAACGGAAACATTTGGCGGGGACTGACTGTGTGGTATGTACTTGTGATCGGAAACAATTTCGCCGTATAATTGTATTTTTAGCTCTACTGTACGTATTTCCGTATTTGAGCGCTCGCCGGTCGCACACGATCTCATTTTGCTGAGCGTGCGTGCCAGGAGGGCATATCCTCGATGGTTTCTGGGTCATGTGGGAAGGACCCCCTATCGCCCACACTCACTTGGCGACGGTTTCAAATGCCGTCACGAAAATGGGTTAAAAACCGTTTGTTTAGGACCGACACGCACCAGTGTTCTATTTGGTAATTGCTGCTTCTCCCTCAAATAAGCTATGTTTTGGATGGTTGATTACTCAGAGAGCCATAAGAGCGCAAGGAAATCTGAATATCCAGCTAGGTAATGCCAAGAAATACCAGTTTAAGAGGACCCTTGCACAAGGTAACCACTGATTCCTACAACAACCCATATAGTACCATCATACTACAGGCCATGCATACAATATTGGGAATACTTTGAAGTCCAATGTAAATATCCAAGTGAATTTGACATCTCTACAGATGAGATATGTCTATTTAAGCAGTTGGTTGGTTAAGGTGTTTGTCATTAAGTAAGATGAACGACACGTGGAGTACTCCTGGACAAAGAATGGTGTGAATTATTTGACATGTTGTCCTATGCCATGATGCACCTTGCTTACTCACACCAAATAACTCCTGTTTACTCATTTGGTGTAGTACTTCTCTGCTCCATACACTAAGAATTGGTAGAAGTGGGAATCGAACCCACCACCTCTTGGTAGACCACAGTAGTTCGCAACCACCCAGTCTAGATTGAGCCAGTGATTACATTAAGGTTAGATAGTATTTATACTACTACTTAGCATGACCTGGAAACGAATATTTTTTCTTTCTTTCCTTTTATATTTTTTATCCTATATAGATGGCCCGGCTGCTCTGTTAATATTTACAACATCATGGTAATTTTAACGTAGTAAAAATTGTTGACATATCATGGTTACTTCGTTGTAAAAAGCATGCCAAGGTACACAAGTTTTTTTTGCGAGGGTACAAAAGTTATCAACCATTTGGTACGTAACTTATCATGCTTTTTATACATAAGTTACCGGGGAATATTTTAAATATTTTTTTGGGTCAGAGATACGGCTGGGTGTTGTACAAAAGTATTATACTTTGCAGTCTGTAAAAATCATGATATTTACACAAAACTTATCAAGAGATGTTTTTAAAAACTTTTTTCTAGGTCAACGTTATCGTGGTGTTTGTACATAAGTTATCATGACAGCGATACATAAATTATCATACTATTTACATAGTAATTATCAGGGTACGTTTCAAGCACCCCTCGCGTTGAAATATTACCGTCATGTTTGTATCTAAATTATCAGGGCTGTAGTGCATAAATTATCATGTCATTTACACAACAGTTATCAGAGTAATGTTTTCCAAAGATAAAATTTTCAAAGTCAAAGTTATCCGCTATGTTGTGTGTAATATATCATGTTATTTGCACAGAAATTACCGGGGTATGATTTCCAACAACTTTTATCCTAGGGTCAAAGGAGTTACCATGGTGTTCGTACGTGGGCTATCAGCTTTGTTGTGTGTATACTACCATCCTATTTACACAGAATTTATCAGGGGTTGTTTTTCAATATTTTTCCTCGGGTTAAATGGTTACCAAAGTGTTTGTATGTGAGTTATCAACTTTGTTGTGTATATATTATCATGTTATTTAAATACAAGTTACCGGACTAGATTATTTAACATTTTTTGGGTAGAAAGGTTACCATGGTGCTTGTGCGCGAGTTATCATCTTTGTTTTTCTTATATTACCATGATATTTGCACAAAAGTTACCGGGGGTATTGTTTTCAACAACTTTCATTCTGGGGTTAAAAGAATTACCATAGTGTTTGTATGTGATTTATCGGCTCTATTATGCATATATTACTATCATATTTACATAAAAGTTACCGGGGTTTGTTTTTCCACTAAATTGTTCCCCAGCCAAAAGTTACCGGCTCTATTGTGTGACCATGATTGTTTGTTATATTGTCAGTCGTGCGTAAATTACTATGTTTTTTACACAAAATTGGCGTGTATATTATCCTGTTGTTTAGACAGAAGTTATCGGGATATGTTTTAATAGTTTTCCGTGTCAAAATTACCAATGGTATTTGTATGTAAATTATCAGATCTATGATGCATAATCGTGCTATTTACCCGTAGTTATCACGGTCTTTGCATCATAATTTACTAGGTCCGCATGCGTCAAATACCATGCTATTTACAAACAAGTTCCCGGTTTTGTCGCCTGAGAGAAACGGATTGAGTTGTTTTTCCTTTCTACTCATTTAATAAGGTATAAAAAAGAAGTAATCTGCGTGTAAAACTAGAAGAGAGAGTTAGTTCAGTTGGTAGCGTGCTATGGCCTCAACCAACAGGTTCTAGGTTCAATTCTTGCTAGTGCCCTTTTTTTCTTTTCCATGCGTGAGACTGAAAAAGAACCAGATCGAGCGATTGTTGCGCGGGAGACTGGAAAAAAAATTGGAGCGGATCGAGCGGTCGCCAGATCGTATGTGCCTATTGCAAACCACCAGTCGGCAGGAAAATAGCATTGTCGTATTCTTCATACTTTTCTTGTAGTTGCGGATGCTTGCGGGAGGGTTAATCATAAGTAGGAGGTTTGTTGAAGTAAGAACAACACCTAAGCACCGGTCCACCCACATATCAAATTATCAAAGTAGCGAACATGAATTAAACCAACATGATGAAAGTGACTAGATGAAATTCCCGTGTACCCTCAAGAACGCTTTGCTTATTATAAGAGACTGTTTTGGCCTGTCCTTTGCCTCAAAAGGATTGGGCTACCTTGCTGCACTTTTGCTACTACTATCGTTACTTGCCCATTACAAATTATCTTGCTATCAAACTACTCTACTACTTACAATTCCAGTACTTGCAGACATTACCTTACTAAAAACTACTTGTCATTTCCTTCTGCTCCTTGTTGGTTTTGACACTCTTACTTATCGAAAAGAGCTACAATTGATCGCCTGTACGTGTGGGTCATCAAGGCTATTTTCTGGTGCCGTTGCTGGGGAGTGAAGCACCTTTGGTAAGGAAACATTTATATAGCGTGCTGATATTTATTGTCACTTGTTACTATGGAAAACAATCCTTTGAGGGGTTTTTTCGGGGTATCTTCACCTCGTCCGGAACCACAATTAGCTACCCCACAACCTACTGCACCTACTGAAAACATTGAATATGAAATTCCTTCGGGTATGATAGAACAACTACTAGCTAATCCTTTTGCAGGAGATGGAACCGAACATCCTTGTATGCACTTGATATATGTAGAACAAATTTGTGGATTGTTTAAGCTTGCAGGTTTACCCGGAGATAAAGTTATGAAGAAGGTTTTCCCTTTATCTTTGAAGGGAAAAACATTGGCATTGTATAGGCTATGCGATGATACTGGATCATGGAATTGGAAACGTTTGAAATTGGAGTTCCACCAAAAAACTTATCCTATGCATCTAATTCATCATGATCGGAATTATATATATAATTTTTGGCCTCGTGAAGGAGAAAGTATCGCTCTCGCTTGGGGGAGGCTTAATTCAATGTTATATTCATGCCCCAATCATGAGCTCTCAAGAGAAATTATTATTCAGAACTTTTATGCTCGGCTTTGTCGTAATGATCAAACCATGCTTGATACTTCTTATGCTGGTTCTTTTATGAAGAAGACTATTGAATTCCGGTGGGATCTTTGGGAAAGAATTAAATTCAACTCTGAAGTTTGGAACTCGACAAAGGTAAAGAGTCAGGTATTAAACTTGAGTATGATTGTGTTAAATCTTTTATGGTTACCGATGCTTTTCAAAAGTTTAGCACTAAATATGGACTTGACTCTGAGATAGTAGCCTCCTTTGTGAATTATTTGCTACTCATGTTGAACTCCCTAAGGAGAAGTGGTTTAAATATCACCCACCTATTAAAGAAGAAATTAAAGAACCGGTACCAATTAAAGAAGAAACTATACTTTATAATGCTGATCCAGTTGTTCCTTCTGCTTATATTGAGAAACCACCTTTCCCTAGGATAAGGAAACATGCTAAAGTTTCATCTATGGTTAACAAAAGCTACATTGGAACACCTAAAACTGATGAACGAATTAAAGTATAACCTAGTATTGTTATGGTTAAAGATCTCTTGGAAGAAGATGTGGATGGGCATGTTATTTACTTCTGTGAAGAAGCTGCTGGAATTGCCAAACCTGATAAGAAAGATAAACACAGAGCTGTTGTTGGCATGCCTGTCATCTCAGTTAAAATAGGAGATGACTGTTATCATGATTTATGTGACATAGGTGCTAGTGTGTGAGTGCTATTCCTTACACCTTATATCAATAAATTATAAATGACATAGCACCCGCAGAGATAGAAGACATAGATGTTACTATTAAACTTGCTAATAGAGACACTATATCACCAATTGGGATTGTTAGAGATGTTGAAGTCTTGTGTGGGAAAATAAAATACCCTACTGATTTTCTTGTTCTTGGTTCCCCACAAGATGACTTTTGTCCCATTATATTTGGTAGACCTTTCTTGAACATTGTTAGTGCTAAGATAGATTGTGAGAAACAAACTGTCGGTGTTAGTTTTGGTAATGAGTCTTATGAGTTTAATTTTTCCAAGTTTAGTAGAAATCTTCATGAAAAAGAATTGCCTAGTAAAGATGAATTAATTGGTCTTGCTTCTATTGTTGTACCACCTACTGATCCCTTAGAACAATATTTGCTAGACCATGGGAATGACTTTCATATGCATGAAAGAAATGAAATAGATAAAATTTTCTTTGAACAACGTCCTCTGCTTAAACACAATTTTCCTATTGAAACTCTAGGAGGTCCTCCTCCACCTAAAGGTGATCTTGTGTTTGAATTAAAACAATTGCCAGACACCATGAAATATGCTTATCTTGATGAAAAGAAGATATATCTTGTTATTATTAGTGCTAACCTTTCAGAACATGAAGAAGAAAGATTATTGGAAGTTCTAAGGAAGCACCGATCTGCTATTGGATATACTCTTCATGATTTAAAGGGCATTAGTCCCACTCTATGTCAGCACAAAATTAATATGGAACCTGATGCTAAACCCATTGTTGATCACCAACATCGGTTAAATCCGAAGATGAAAGAAGTGGTAAGAACGAAAATATTAAAACTTCTGGAAGCAGGTATAATCTATCCCATAGCTGATAGTAGATGGGTAAGTCCTGTTCATTGCGTTCATGAGAAAGGAGGTATAATTGTTGTTCCTAATGACAAGAATAAACTTATTCCACAAAGAATTGTTACAAGCTATATAATGGTAATTGATTTTAGAAAATTATACAAAGCAACTAGAAAATATCATTACCCTTTGCCTCTTATTGATCAAATGCTTGAAAGATTATCTAAGCACACACACTTTTGCTTCCTTGATGGATATTCTGGGTTTTCACAAATACCTGTTTCTCAACCTGATCAAGAAAAGACCACTTTTACTTGTCCGTTTGGAACCTACGCTTATAGACGTATGCCTTTTGGTTTATGTAATGCACCTGCTACCTTTCAAAGATGTATGACTGCTATATTCTCTGACTTTTGTGAAAAGATTGTTGAGGTTTTCATGGCAGAGTTTTCTGTTTATGGGAAGTCTTTTTATGATTGTTTAAGCACTCTTGATCGAGTTTCGCAGAGATGTGAACAAACAAATCTTGTCTTGAATTGGGAGAAGTGCCACTTTATGGTTAATGAAGGCATTGTCTTGGGTCATAAAATTTCCGAAAGAGGTATTGAAGTGCACAAAGCTAAGGTTGATGCAATTGAGAAAATGCCATGTCCTAAAGATATAAAAGGTATTCGTAGCTTCTTAGGCCATGCTGATTTCTATAGGAGATTTATCAAAGACTGTTCAAAAATTTCTAGGACTCTTACCAGTCTCTTGCAGAAGGATATTCCTTTTGTTTTTGATGGTGATTGTCTAGAAGCCTTTGAAACACTTAAGAAAGCTTTAATTTCTGCACCTATCATTCAACCACATGATTGGAACTTGCCTTTTGAAATTATGTGTGATGCTAGTGATTATGCTATTGGTGCTGTTCTAGGACAAAGAGTTGATAAGAAACTTAATGTTATTCATTATGCTAGTAAAACTCTAGACAGTGCTCAAAGAAATTATGCTACTACTGAAAAAGAATTCTTAGCAATGGTGTTTGCTTGTGATAAATTTAGACCTTATATTGTTGATTCCAAAGTAACTGTTCACACAGACCATGCTGCTATTAAATATCTTATGAAAAAGAAAAATGCTAAACCTAGGCTTATTCGATGGGTTCTCCTGTTACAAGAATTTGATTTACATATCGTTGATAGAAAAGGAGCTGAGAACCCAGTAGCTGATAATTTATCTAGGCTTGAAAATGTGCTTGATGACCCACTACCTATTGACGATTGTTTTCCTGATGAGCAGTTAGATGCAATAAATGTTTCTCACAGTACTCCTTGGTATGCTGATTATGCTAATTACATTGTTGCTAAATATTTACCACCTATATTTACATACCAACAAAAGAAAAAAAATTCTTCTATGATTTAAGACATTACTTTTGGGATGAGCCACATCTTTATAAAGAAGGAGTAGATGGTATTATTAGACGTTGTGTACCTAAGCAGGAACAGGGACAAATCCTACGGAAATGTCACTTCGAAGCTTATGGAGGGCATCATGCTAGAGATACAACTACTCATAAGGTATTACAATCTAGATTTTATTGGCCTACTCTCTTCAAGGATACCCGTAAGTTCGTCTTATCTTGTGATGAATGTCAAAGAATAGGCGATAAGCATCAAGAAATGCCTATGAATTATTCAATTGCTGTTGAACCATTTGATGTTTGGGGATTTGATTACATGGGACCTTTTCCTTCCTCTAATGGGTATACACATATTTTGGTTGTTGTTGATTATGTTACTAAATGGGTAGAAGCTATTCCAAGTAGTAGGTGCTGATCACAACACCTCTATTAAAATGCTTAAGGAAGTTATTTTCCCAAGGTTTGGAGTCCCTAGATATTGAATGACTGATGGTGGTTCACACTTTATCCATGGTGCTTTCCGTAAAATGCTTGCCAAGTATGATGTTAACCATAGAATTGCATCACCTTATCATCCTCAGTCTAGTGGTCAAGTTGAACTTAGCAATAGATAAATAAAATTAATTTTGCAAAAGAATGTCAATAGGTCCAGGAAAAATTGGTCTAAGAAATTAGATGATGCACTTTGGGCTTATAGAACAACATATAAAAATCCTATGGGTATGTCTCCTTATAAAATGGTTTATGGAAAAGCTTCTCATTTGCCTCTTGAGTTAGAACATAAAGCATATTGGGCAATCAAAGAACTCAACTATGACTTCAAACTTGCTGGTGAAAAGAGGTTATTTAATATTAGCTCATTAGATGAATGGAGAACCCAAGCTTATGAAAATGCAAAATTATTTAAAGAAAAAGTTAAAAGATGGCATGACAAAAGAATTCAAAAGCGCGAGTTTAAGGTCGGAGAGTATGTTCTTTTGTACAACTCTCATTTCAGATTCTTTGCAGGAAAACTTGTCTCAAAATGGGAAGGCCCATGTGTCATCGAGGAGGTTTACCGGTCTGGAGCCATCAAAATAAATAATTCTGAAGGTACTAACCCGAAGGTTGTCAATGGGCCGAATAAAGCATTATATCTTAGGTACTCCCATTAATGTTGAAATTAATATTATCCAAACTATGATACCGGAAGAACACATAAAAGAGTCCTTCCGGAACACTCTAGTATCGTGAAAATAAGGAGGTACGTGTTACGGTAAGTAAACGAACTCTGAAAAATCCGCAATTTTTTTCCAGTTTTGGAATATTTAAGAATTTTGGGAATAAAGAAACTTCCAGGAAGCATCCCCTGGTGGGCACAAGACACCAGGGTGCGCCAGGCTTGCCTCGCGCGCCCAGGTGGGTTGTGCCCACCTGGGACACCTTTCGTACTCCATTTTTCTACCATATGCTTGTCCTCCAAGATAAAAAATCTATATATACTTCTTGAACCTATTGACCATCGTATCACGGAGAAATCCTTTGTTATCTTTTCTTGCTGTTTTCTGACAGATTCAACTAGACCAACGTCATGTCTTCATCACCCTTCAATAATGGAGGAGACATAGTGTCGGGGTGAACTGATCCTCGAACACCTATGGGGCCGGCGGACCGGACCCCTTTCGGTTCGGTGGGGGGCGGAGATCGCACGAAGAGCAGATCGAGGCGAGGCACACAAGCAGTTTACCCAGCTTCGGAGCTCTCCGGAGAGATAACACTCCTACTGCTGCTTGTCTGGTTGTATTATCTGGTGTTCTTGCTCTCCAAAGCGAGAGTGTGATGTTCTCTGGGCTACGAATGGATCGAAGCAAACTGTCTGAGGCTCCGAACCGAACCCCCTCTATGTTGCGCATGGGCCTCCTTTTATACGCTAAAGGGGTCACCGACAGGTGGCAACGCAGAGGAGGGTAAAAACGTAAAAAGCGAGGTAGTTGATACAGTTGCTTGCACAGTGCACCCTACCTAACCCTGACGGCAGGGGACAAGGGCATTAAATGCCCGTCTGAGTCGCCCGAACAGTGCAGAAAAGGACCGTTAGGGGCGCCACCGTTCGCCACGATGGCGATCTTGTCAGCTTCGCATGCCACTGCGCACCGCTGGCTGCACAGCCTCCCGCCACGCACGCCCGGAGAGGCCCCCAGAGCGACACGTTGGTGGATGCGCTGGAGCGTGGACGCAGAGTGGCCGCCTGCCGCGGCAAGCGCCTTGCCGCTGTTGTTATCTTGCCGGGTCCGGAAGCTTGTCGCTCACCGGGCCTCGAGGTACCTTGGTTGGTCTTCCCGGCAAGCTCCTCTTGCCGGGGCCTTGTTGCCTTGCCGAAGCGCGTGGCGCGTCGTGGCAAGTTCCTTGGAGCGCCTTGGTTGGCCTTCCCGGCAAGCTCCTCTTGCCGGGGTCTTGTCTCCTTAGCTTAAATACTTTGTTATTGGATGGCTCCAAGGTAACCTTGGGGGATCTTGGCGATCACCCGGCAAGCCTTTGCCGCGGGGTGCTGCAACTGCCCATGCACAAGTTCGGGGTACTAGGGTACCCCTAATCTAGTACACCGACAGGAGCCCCCGGGCCTGGGCCAGACACGGTGCCGAGCGCTGTTGGGCCAGGCCCAAGACAGGGCACGGGCACACGCGGGCTGGGCCACGCCAAATCTTGTTCCGTATCCACCGCACTCTCCCATAACGACACGCGTTGAATGCGGCATCGTGGGAGAGATCATGGGTGGTTGTTTATTTGGAAGGCCGAAACGTCCGCCCCGTCCCTCTTTATAAGCAGAGGAAACAGGGGCAGTTCGTTCCCCCTCGCTAGTTGCTGCTAGTCCTTCTTCACAAACTCCGCCGCTCCCCCCTTCTTCTCGAAGCCGAGAGAGCAGCGTTCCCCCCCCCCCTTGCCACCAGCATCACCACGTCGTCGACCTTCTCCACCACCTCCGCCATGGCCCCGAAAGCCGACAAGGGAAAGGGCGTGAAGTCGGCCGAGGCGCAGCGGCTCGCGGCGCTGCGGAAGGAGCGGGCGATCTTCACCCCCCAGCTCGGCGTGCAGGAGCTGAGGGAGTACTTCTACCTCTTTTGGGCGACGGAGACGTGTGCGCATCCGCGCACGAGGGTACTCCCGGCCGCTGCCTCGGAGTCGGCTCCAAATGGGTACCCGTTCTTCCCGCTATTCTTCTATTGCGGGCTCTGCCCGCCCTTCTCGGAGTTCTTTTGTGACATTATGAACACATATGGCTTCCGCCTCCTTGACTTCACCCCCAATGCTGTCCTGACCATGGCAGTTTTCGCACACTTGTGCGAAAACTTTGTCGGAGTCCACCCTAGTGTAGCCCTTTTCCGCCATTACTTCATGCCTCGGGTAGAGAGAGGAGAGCCGCTTGCCGGAGGGATTGCTTGGATCTCGAGAGTCGGCAAGAAGGATGCGTACTTGGAGGGTGAGCTCCGCAGCAAGTGGGAGGAATGGAGAGCGGAGTGGTGTTGGATCGTCGAGGAGGATCCGCAGCCCTTCACCGCCGTGCGCCAAACTCCAATAGTGCGCGGCAATGACTGGAGCAACGTGGCCCCGGAAGACGAGAGACTGAAGATCGCCATCACTAGGATTCTTCGCCTCAGGCTTGCCGGGCTCACCGTAGGTGCTGTCGGGGCAGATTTCCTCCGCCGCCGCATTGCCCCCCTGCAGGAGAGGGGGAGGCCCGCCTGGGAATTCAAGAATTCGGCGGACATCATGAGGCTGCGGCCGGGCCTCAACTACAACTTCACCGTCTTGGAGTTGGATGCAATGCTCTTGGAATTATTCAAACGCGACCCCCAGCACCCATTCACACTCCCGAGGGGCGTAGTTCCTTTGTGCAATAACTCTTCGCTTGACCGGATCCGCGCCATGATGCCGTTGTGCGATTCACACGACATCGTCCCAACTTGGCAAGAGCCTGCGGATGACGTTGTGCAAGCGTTCTTCGACACCTTGGAGGAAGTGCGGGTCCGCGCCGACGAGCAGAAGAGCCTCACCCGTGACACCACCGACGAGGAGCTGCAACTCATTGCTACTAGGGCAGAAGAGGCTGCGGCCGCAGCTGCTGCAGGTGTGTTTGGGTTTACTGTGGAGGAGGCGGAGGCTGCAGAGGCGGCAAACCTTGCCGAACGCGCGGAGTTCATGGGCGAAGAGGAGCCTGCCGGTTCGGAAGCCGAGTCGAGCGAGGCCGGCGAGGAGGAGGCTGAGCCTTCAGAGAGCTTGCCGCAGGCGGAGCCCCCGGCCCCACCAAGGAGGCGCCTTCGCAGGGCCGGGGACGCAGCGGGGCGGCAGCCGGCTCCACAGCCACCGAGCCGCACGACGCGCTCTACCGCGGCCAGCAATGTTGCCGCGGGAGCGCCTCACGCAACAGCGGCAACTGGAGCGGGATCTTCCCGAGCCACCGCCACTGCCCCCGCCAAGCGGGCAAGGGATCCTACTCCTCCACCTCGCCGCACCGGAGGAGGGCCGGACTTCGATCTTTCCGCGCTCAGCTCCGACGAGGAGGAAGAAGAGTGAGTTTCTTTGGTGCCCTTATAATCCTTCAATCTTGCTGTTTATATCTTGTATCTGACTTGCTCCAATCTGGACTCTTTTATTTTCAGAACACTGGCCCAGAGAGCGGCGAAGAGGGCCAAGGCTGCAGTGATCGTCATCGAGGATGAACCCATCGCGTCGGCAGGAGGTGGGCCCGAGACCACCTTGACAGACCTGGCAATCACCCCTCGGAGCAGCCCCCAGCGCAGCCCCCAGCGTAAGTTCATAGTTTAGCCTTCTGCTGTCGGGCGCGCTTGAGTGCTTTTTCCTTTGTTGATATCTTGCTTGTTGACTTGTGCAGGAGCAGAGCAGCCTCATTAGGAGCGCCCGGAGGCCGGTCCCGAAGTGCCACCTGCTTCGACTGCGCCGCCAAGGGAGGAGTCCCCGGCAAGGGAGCGCTCTCCGGCAAGGGGGGACTCTCCAGCAAGGGACGGTACTGCTGATCCTGCGGCGACCGAGGCCGTAACTGAAGATCTTGGCGTAGGTAATCCACTTGCCCAAAAACTTTCCCTTGGGTTCTGCTTCTTTCGTTTTTTCCTTTCTTGGATTTTTTGATTGATTTTCCTCCCCTCTTCGTTCTTCAGACCCATCTTCGGCTGAGCCAATGGAGATAGAGGGCGCCGGCGAGGAAGGTGCCGGTGCTGATGTGACCGCCGGCGAGGAGGCCGCCGAGGCTGCTGCTGCGGAAGCCGGCGAGGGGTCGGGCGATCGCACTAACGACCCTGAGGTCGCAGGAGCGCGGGGCGCTGCGCCGACCGCCGAACCCTCTGCCGCTTCTGCGGAGCCGGGCTCCGAGGAGCCCCAGCCCGGCGCCTACTTGCAGGCCGGTGACAACATCTTCATCAAGCCGCCCTGGGCGTCGAGCTCCAAGGCGCCGGTCGAGGGGGAGACTTTTGACGGGGAGGTGCTCGCCTCTGCTGGATTGTCATTGGTCGACGCGCCCGGTAGCATCAGTGGCGAGCCTGAGGAAGAGCAGCTGCTGCGGAAGCTGCTGTCACTCTACCGCACCCGGCAAGCCAAGCTGGCTTCCCGGGAAGCGCTTGTCGCGAAGGCGGGAGTTGACATGGAGAAGCGCGCGGAGGAGCTCCGGGGACAAAATCAAGAAGCTCTTCGGTCCCTGGCGCAGGAGCGGGAGCGAGTCGACGAGGAGCGCACGGCCTTTCTTCTCGAGAAGGCTGAGGCTGAGGAGGAACAAAGACTTGTTGCCGAGAAGCAGTCCGCGTGGGAAGGCGAGCTAGTGCAGCGGAAGGCCCACCTCGATAGCTACGAGGAAGAGCTCGCCGAGCGTGAGTGAGCACTTGGCGGGGCGCTCAAGGAGGCAAAGGATGCCGCGGCAACTGCAGAGGCCGCCAATAAAGAGCTAGAGGAGAAGGTGGCACGGCTGGAGGCCGATATTGGGAAGAGCGGCGAGGAGCTTGCCACGCTCAAGCGTGAGCGCGAGAAGGATGCTGCCGCCCACGGCGAGCTGCAAGGCCTTCTCGCTGAGAGGGGCAAGGAGCTCAGCGCCGCCAAGGATTCCAAAGCAGACCTGGAGCTGAAGCTGGCCATGCTGACGCAGACGCTGGAGGCCGCCAAGGAGCGGGAGAAGACCTTGGCGGAGAAGGTCAAGGCTGACGCGGCGCTGTTGGAGAGCATTGCAGTTACCCAGAACTCGTTCAGAGACACAGTGGAGCACTGGACCGAGGGTCTGGTGAACACTGCCGCAGTCATCAACGAGGAGCTGGCGCAGCTGGGGATGGAGGATTTTGGGTATCCTTCCGACGAGAGTCTTCAACCCAGCGCCAAGCTCAGCCTGTTCTTCAAGGGCGTGGCGAAGGCACTCTAGCGGCTCCGGGAGAGGATCCCGAAGCAGCTGGCCGACGAGTCGCGCAAAATCTGTGCCGGGGTTCTCCAGAAGGTGCTGATGAAGGTAGCCTTCCGCAATCCAGGCCTCAGCTTCACCAACGTCCTCAGGTCCTTGCCGCCTGACGCCGATCTGGATGCACTCAAGGCCCATGTCGCACCCATTGTGGACAAGGTGAGCGAGATCAAGCGAGTCGAGGGCGGACCCGTGGATTAGGCCGCCCATTTCTTCTTTTCCCTTGTCGCTGCTAGTCATGTTATGAGAACAATCTGTTAGAGCTGCGACAAGTTATCTTTGTAATATAACTTTATTTCTGTTTATCAATTGCAATGTTATTTCCTCTACTAGATTCCTTCCTTTGTATGTTTTTACCCTACGCTTCTAGGGAACTTGTCGGCGCAGGCGCCCGAGCCGCGAGCGCTGAGTGCGGAACTTCAGCAGCCTGCTGGCAGCGCTGCTTCCGACAAGAAATCTTGTCGCGACTAGATGCAGCACGCTTAAGCTGTTGAGTGGACTCGAAACAAAGTAAGGGCGCAACTAGCCACGAGTTGGTTCCTCTGCGCATAGGTTTTCCATACAAAGCAGGGTCATTCGAGGAAGATAACTCAAAAATTTAAAAAAGTGATCGCTCAAACTTTGGCAACTTAGCTTTTCTGTCACTTGCTTCCCGGTAAGGCAGGTCCTTGTTTGAACGATTCCTGGCCCATACCACAATCTTCTTCTTCCCCCCCGGCAAACTTGTGTGCGAGAGAACCTTCTTTTCCTTTAAAAGAAAAAGAAAGAAGAGAAAATAATAATATGGAGCTCTTCGGCTCGTTACTGCTTACCGGATGTAAGTGCTGCACAAAGTGTCAGATAATCACATGCAAGAAAGGAATTAACGCATGAAATGGACAGGCTGTGCGGAGCACATGGGGTTTTACTTATGCACGGGATCTGCGCCCGGCTTTGTACAAAGGATTACATGCAACAACGCAAGACTTGTACAAAAGGTGGTTGCCGGAACGGGTTCCGGCAACCACGCCTTATGGGAAAAACTTACAAAGATGTTCTATGTTCCAGGAGTTGCTCACTGGAATGCCATCTTCGGTCTCAAGGCGGACAGTGCCAGGCCTTGTGACTTGTCTCACCCGATAAGGGCCTTCCCACTTCGGCATCAACTTGTTGGAATTCTTGGCGGACTGAACGCGCTGAAGAACAAGGTCGCCTTCCTCGAAGCTTCTGGCTTTAACTTTGCGGCTATGATAGCGGCGCAAAGCTTGCTGGTATCGAGCAGCTCGTACAGCAGCCTGAAGACGATCTTCCTCAAGGAGCAGCGCGTCGTCTTGCCGCAGCTGTTCTTGCTCGAGCTCATCATAAGCGAGCACTCGAGGTGATCCGTATACAAGTTCCGTGGGGAGAACTGCCTCTGCTCCATAGACTAGAGCGAAAGGTGTCTGGCCAGTGGCTCGATTTGGCATCGTTCTGATCGACCAAAGAACCACCGGCAGCTCCTCGATCCAGTTCCTTCCGCACCTGTGCAGCCTGTCGAAAGTTCTTGTCTTGAGTCCGCGCAGCACTTCAGCATTTGCCCTCTCTGCTTGACCGTTGCTTCTCGGATGAGCAACAGAAGCGAAGCAGACCTTGGCGCCAAGGTCTTGGACGTACTGCATGAAGGTGCGACTCATGAATTGCGTGCCGTTGTCGGTGATGATCCTGTTAGGGATCCCGAAACGGCAAACAATCGACCTGAAGAACTTGACTGCTGACTGTGCTGTCACCTTCCTCACTGGCTGCACTTCTGGCCACTTTGTGAACTTGTCGATTGCGACATACAAGTACTCAAAGCCCCCGACAGCTCGGGGGAAGGGGCCGATGATATCGAGCCCCCAGACCGAAAATGGCCAGGATAAAGGGATCGTCTGGAGAGCTTGAGCTGGCTGGTGTATCTGCTTGGAGTGGAACTGGCATGCTTCACACTTGGTTACTTGTGCAGTTGCATCCTGGAGGGCTGTCGGCCAAAAGAAACCTTGCCGGAAAGCTTTGCCGGCAAGTGCTCTTGCGCCTATGTGGTGGCCACATATGCCTCCATGTATCTCTGCCAACAGCTTTTGTCCATCTTCCCGGCGAATACACTTCAATTTCACACCGTTGAGTCTTCTTCTGTACAGTATGCTATCGACAAACTGGTACATACTTGACTGCCGGGCTACTCTTTCCGCTTCTTCTTGTTCTTCGGGAAGTTCTCCTGTCTGAAGGAAATGGACAATCTGCTGTGCCCATGCTGGAGCTTGTGGCTCGACAACAAGGACTAAAGGCACATCTGCTGCTGCGGGAACATCTGCTTCTACGACAAGGACTTGCGGCCCTGCCGGAGCTTGATGTTCTCCGGCAACCTTGCCGGAGCAAAACTTGTCGGGAGCGTCTGCTTCAACGGAACAAACCATTAGCCTTGCTGGAGCAGACTGCCCCTCAGCCTTCTTGGTGTTGATCTTGGGGACTTTCTTGGCGGCGGCTTCGGGGAGCTCTGCTGGAAAGTAGTCGCTGAAAACCAACTTCCTCTTCTTGCTTTGTCCAGTTGATGGTGTTACGGATGGTTGAGTCAACTTGAGCACAAAGATCCCTGGTTCGACAGGTAACTTTAGTGCGGCGCACTTTGATGGGCCGTCAGCAATATCATTCTGAGCTCTTGGGATATGCTCCATTTGTAGGCCGTCAAAGTGATCTTCTAGCTTCCTCACTTCATCAACATACGCTTCCATCAACGGGCTCTGGTAGTTCTTGTTTACTTGTCGGACGACAAGCTGTGAGTCACCCCTGACAATGAGCTTCTTAATTCCAAGGTCTGCTGCGATTCTGAGACCGGCAAGTAATCCTTCATACTCTGCTGTATTGTTGGTTGCTTGCTCTTTGGGAAAGTGCATCTGGACTATGTACTTGAGGTGCTCTCCGGTGGGTGCGACAAGCAACACGCCTGCACCGGCGCCTTGCAGCGAGAAGGCACCATCAAAGTACATCAGCCACTCTTTGTTTGCCTCTTTGACGGGGATGCTCGTTTCTGAAATTTCTTCATCTGGGGTTGGTGTCCACTCTTCTACGAACTCTGCCAATGCTCTGCTTTGGATAGTTGAAGTGCTCTCAAATTTGAGACCAAAGCTTGACAGTTCCAGCGCCCACTCGACAATCCTGCCCGTTGCTTCTGGATTTTGCAGTATCCTCTTCAGCGGAAAGCGAGTGACGACTGTGATCTCATGTGCTTGGAAGTAATGGTGCAGCTTTCTCGAGGCCATGAGGAGGTCGAAAAGCAACTTCTGCACACCAGAGTACCTTGATCTAGCCCCCTGCAGAAGAGAACTGACAAAGTAAACTGGGCGCTGCACCATTCTCCTTGGCATCTCATCATGCTCCTGCGCAAACCCATGTTTGTCGGGACCAGAGCTTGTCGGCGAAGCCCCCTGCTTGTCACTGGATGGATCTGCCGTGGTTGCTGGCTCATCATCCGCCTCCCTCTCCGCCACTAACGCAGCACTAACCACTTGATTGGTTGCTGCTATATACAACAGCAACTTCTCTCGCGGCTTAGGTGCGACAAGCGTTGGAGTGGAGGACAGGTATCTCTTCAAGTCCTGCAGCGCAGCCTCCGCTTTCGAAGTCCATTTCATTGGACCTGCCTTTTTCAAAATTTTGAAAAATGGCAGGGCGCGCTCAGCAGATCTAGAGATAAACCTGCTGAGAGCAGCCACGCAACCGGCAAGCCTTCATACATCCTTGACGTGCTTTGGTGCTTCGATCTGCTCGATGGCTTTGATCTTGTCGGGATTGGCTTCAATTCCCCGCTGAGACACGAAGAACCCGAGAAGCTTGCCGGAAGGGACTCCAAACACGCACTTCTCGGGGTTAAGCTTGAGGTTGATCTTGCGCAGGTTTGCAAATGTTTCGTCTAAATCTTGAATCAAGGTCGCCTTGCTCTTGCTCTTGACCACTATGTCATCCATGTAAGCTTCCACATTTCTGTGTATTTGTGGCTCAAAAGCATGGTGGACTACCCTTGCGAATGTTGAACCAGCATTCTTCAATCCGAAAGGCATCCGTACGAAGCAGTACGTGCCACACGGGGTGATAAATGCAGTTTTCTCTTCATCTTCTTCTGCCATGAAGATCTGATGGTATCCTGAGTATGCATCAAGAAATGAAAGCAAATCACATCCGGCTGTGGAGTCAACAATCTGGTCAATACGTGGCAAGGGAAATGGGTCTTTGGGACAAGCTTTATTAACATCAGTGAAGTCAATACAAAGTCTCCATTTCCCGTTAGCCTTGCGCACAACAACAGGATTGGCCAACCACGTGGGATGGAGTACTCCTCTGACAAGGCCTGCTGCTTCCAACTTCTTGATTTCTTCTGCGATGAATTCTTGGCGCTCTACTGCCTGCTTCCTGACTCTCTGCTTGACGGGCCGCGCATGAGGACAGACAGCAAGGTGGTGCTCAATCACTTTACTGGGAACACCGGGGATATCAGACGGTTGCCACGCAAACACGTCGACATTCGCCCGCAGGAAAGCAACGAGCGCGCTTTCCTATTTGGGGTCAAGAGTGGCGCTGATGGTGAAGGTACCACCAGTGCCATCCTCCTTGGCGGACACCTTCTTAGTCTCAGGTGGAGCTGCCATTGCCTTCTTACACTTGCCGGTGGAGCTCGATGGTGTGTCCTTGACGGTAGCGCAGCACTCCCAGGAGGTGCGCTTGCCGGAGTAGGCATCAGAGCTCTTGCCGGACTTGGTCTTCTTCTTCCCCCCGGGAGCTTCAGCGGCAAGTGTCCTTCGTTCTGCTGCGGCTGCTGCTTCCCGGTAGATCTTGTCGGCACAAATAAGAGCATCCTTCTTGTCGCCAGGGACAGAGATGACACTTATTGGCCCTGGCATTTTCAGTATGTTGTACGCATAGTGAGAGGCTGCCATGAACTTGGCGAGTGCCGGACGGCCAAGGATTCCATTGTAAGGTAATGGAAAGTCGGCAACGTCAAACGTGACCCTCTTAGTCTTGAAGTTCAGCTCACTGCCAAATGTTACCGGCAACGTGATCTTTCCCTTTGGGTAGCTCCTTCCCGGGTTTTCCTTGAAATGTGCCGGTCTCTTCGAGCTCGCTGTCAGGGATCTGGAGCTTCTGGAGCACCGCGGAGGAGATCAGATTCAAGCTGGCCCCGCCGTCAACTAGCATCTTAGTGACCTTGAGGTTGCGGATTGTTGGTGAAACCAACATTGGCAAGCACCCGACCGCAGTTATGCGATCCGGGTGGTCCTCAATATCAAAGATGATAGGCGTGCCGGACCATTTCAGAGGCTTGCGTGACTCGACGGGTGGTTCTGCGGCATTAACTTCCCGCACCCACTGCTTGAGCTGGCGGTGCGAGGCATGCAGAGAAGCACCACCATCAACACACAGGACCTCTGTGGCTTTCTGGAACTCCTGCTCATCAGTCGCCTCATCATCCATATCTTCATCGTCGCCGTCATTTTCATCCTTGTCGCGGCTGCGAGGAGGTCTGTCTCCTTGCCGCTGCTTGGCCTTGCCGCGGCGTCCTCCTCGGCCGGGACGTTTCTTGCCAGATCCACCAGCTCCTTCCTGGGCCTTCTCTTTATCGCGCCGCTCGTATTCAGCTTTCTGTTGCTCAACAAGCTGCTCGACTCTCTTATAGTTCTGAAGATCATGGCCCTTCGTGCGGTGAATCTTGCAATACTGCTTGTTGGTGCCATCCTACTTGTCGGCGACCGCTACCTCCGCGGCAACCTCCTTGCCGGAGTTACCAGCTTTGGCTTCCTTGGCGCCGCCACCGTTGCCGGACTGCTCAACAACTAGCACTTCTTTGCCTTTCCTCCTTCTGTTGTTCCGCCACCGGTTTTTCCTTGTCGGGGCAGCATCTTCACTGTCAGATCCCCCTGCTCCTATATTTTCTCTGGGGAGTCTCCTCCCTTCCTCAGCACACGCGCACTTGTCGGCCAGTGCATATAACTCACTGACGTCCCTGATCTTGCACATCGCCATTTCCTCCCGCATCCTGCGGTTCCGCATGTTCTGATGGAACACGCTGATCACTGCGGCAGGGTGGACGTCTGGGATGTTGTGCTGCACACTACTGAATCTCTGAATGTACTTGCGCAGGGGCTCCCCTTCCTTCTGGGCAAGCAGATGAAGATCACTCTCCTGGCCATGAGGCTTGTGTCCGCCTGTAAAGGCGCCGACAAACTGATGGCACAGATCAGCCCAAGAGGATATGGAGTTGTCCGGCAAGTGCATGAGCCAGGATCTGACATTGGGCTTGAGCACCAGCGGGAAGTAGTTGGCAAGGATCTTGTCATCTCGTCCCCCGGTAGCTTGCACCACAATGGTGTAGATGCTAAGGAACTCTGACGGATGCGTCTTGCCGTCGTACTTCTCCAGTACGTGTGGCTTAAAGTTCTTTGTACTGGGCCACTGGACTTGCCGCAGCTCACGAGTGAACGCAGGACAACCTACCGCGTACGGCAGATCGCCTGGTTCCCCTGGCGCATGCATGTCAACAGAGGGCCCAGCGCGCTTGTCGGATTGACGTCGCGCTTCTCTTCGGCGCTCGATGCGGGTTCGAGCGTCTTCTTGTTGTCGATCATGAAGAACTTGGCGCTGATCGCGACGAGCTCGTGGATCCGACGATGCAGTGGAGTCGCTGTCGAGGTGGATCCGGCGAGTCGGCGATCTTGGCCTTCGGGGCGGTGATTGCATGATAGTTGCACCTCCGCCCGTTTCGTCGCCACCGGCTCGCGTCCGGCGGTCCTGCCGCGGCGGCGACGCGCTCGGCCGCCGTGGAGTGTCACCGTTGGCGTAGCCGATGAGACTCTGAATGGTGGCTCTCCATTCGTCGATCTTGTCTGACGTCGGAGGGTAATCTAGGAGAAGTTGAGCTCGCGCCAAGGCTTCTCCTGGGGTGGTGGGTGGCAGTGGCAGACGGCGTGAGGAACGGGACGTGCTCGAACTTCTAACTATGTTAGAAGGAGCAGTATCCCGTCCAGGCGACCGTGCCCCGCTCATGCCAGCACGCTGGCGTGCATGCTGGTCTTGAGCGCTCCGAGATCCACCAGCTTGGTCTTGGGCTATCATGCGTATGGCACTGCTAGTGCCATGACGCTGTTGATCTTGCGCCTCCTGAGAGTGGCGTGGAACATGTACAGTCGCCGAGGTTTGTGCAGCCTTGTTCTTGGACCTGGCGGCATCATGGGCTTCCTCGTCGACGTCCTTTCTTCCGCCGGCGTCCATCCCACCACTCGTTTGCTCCAACGGTGGCGGAAGTGACGTGGATGGAGCGCCGCCGCCGAAGTCTTCTTCTTCGGTGGCATGTTGATGAAGGGAATAAGGTTCTAGCTCGTGTGAACGCCGGATCAGGTTCACGCAATCTTGACGCCCCCTACCTGGCGCGCCAAAGATGTCGGGGTGAACTGATCCTCGAACACCTATGGGGCCGGCGGACTGGACCCCTTTCGGTTCGGCGGGGGGCGGAGATCGCACGAAGAGCAGATCGAGGCGAGGCACACGAGCAGTTTACCCAGCTTCGGAGCTCTCCGGAGAGATAACACTCCTACTGCTGCTTGTCTGGTTGTATTATCTGGTGTTCTTGCTCTCCAAAGCGAGAGTGTGATGTTCTTTGGGCTACGAATGGATCGAAGCAAACTGTCTGAGGCTCCGAACCGAACCCCCTCTACATTGCGCATGGGCCTCCTTTTATACGCTAAAGGGGTCACCGACAGGTGGCAACGCAGAGGAGGGTAAAAATGTAAAAGGCGAGGTAGTTGATACAGTTGCTTGCACAGTGCACCCTACCTAACCCTGACGGCAGGGGACAAGGGCATTAAATGCCCGTCTGAGTCGCCCGAACAGTGCAGAAAAGGACCGCTAGGGGCGCCACCATTCGCCACGATGGCGATCTTGTCAGCTTCGCATGCCACTGCGCACCGCTGGCTGCACAGCCTCCCGCCACGCATGCCCGGAGAGGCCCCCAGAGCGACACGTTGGTGGATGCGCTGGAGCGTGGACGCAGAGTGGCCGCCTGCCGCAGCAAGCGCCTTGCCGCTGTTGTTATCTTGTCGGGTCCGGAAGCTTGTCGCTCACCGGGCCTCGAGGTACCTTGGTTGGTCTTCCCGGCAAGCTCCTCTTGCCGGGGCCTTGTTGCCTTGCCGGAGCGCGTGGCGCGTCGCGGCAAGTTCCTTGGAGCGCCTTGGTTGGCCTTCCCGGCAAGCTCCTCTTGCCGGGGTCTTGTCTCCTTAGCTTAAATACTTTGTTATTGGATGGCTCCAAGGGAACCTTGGGGGATCTTGGCGATCACCCGGCAAGCCTTTGCCCCGGGGTGCTGCAACTGCCCGTGCACAAGTTCGGGGTACTAGGGTACCCCTAATCTAGTACACCGACACATAGGGTTGGTTCAGGAGGATCTAAGGAGGATGAAGCCGAAGAGGTTGCTATGGAGGAAGAAGAGGAAAGTCCCTTTGGGATTCACCCTCCGGCCTCCAAGAGGGGTACACTAGTTGTCATCTCTGCTCACCTTGATCCTCATCAAGCCATGGGATCATCGAACAATCAAGCGAGCTTGGAAGTGCAAGAAGAGATCCCACCAAGGAGGCCATTACATATGTTACATCATAATAATTTTCATAATTTGATTCACAATTATGGGTTCGAGAACACTCCTCGTAGGCACATGCCGTCCAACTGGGACATATCCCGGCCAAGAGAAAATAGTGCAGGAACAAAACTGTGGGGCCCTGAGAATAAACACATAATGGTCGAGGTGAAGAAAAATAGTGAATTAATTCATCAAGCCCTTCGGGAGATTCAAGCTTTGAGGCATCTACTCATGGTTATATTGGAGAATACTACTTCATCACCACCATCATCATCTTCACCACCAAAAGAAAATTGAGTATCGGGTATGGGCACTCCCCTTGGTTTCCGCCAAGCTTGTGGGAGGTGCCCCGGTATCGTATCATCCCACTATCTTTTTTGCTTTTACCTATTTTAGTTCGATCCTTTTGCTTTAGATGAATAAAATTTTAGTTCGATCATTTCTTCTTTGAGAGTTTGCTTAGTGATCTATCCCTGTAATCGTGTGCAAGTTATATAATAAAGTTTAGTATGAGTTTTTGCTTTCTTTACTTTCATGTTGCAAATAAAAGAAAATAAATAAGAAGGGAAACAAATAAAATAAAGGAAATAAATAAAGAAAAGATTATATACTAATCCTATGGTAGGTGATGGCACCACGTAAGGAAAATTATAAGTAGAAAATTCTATTAGAGATTGACAAACATAGCATTAGTCAATGATGCAACTCATGAGAGAGTTTATAAGGGAAGAGAAGATTCACATATAAGTATACTATCCTAGAAATCTTTTGTGATTGTGAGCCCTCATCAAAATATTATATGCCAAAATTGTTGACGTTGGACAAGGAAGACAACTTAATCATTTATGTTTGTTCATATTCACATAGAAGTTATATTGTCATAAATCCTTTAACATGTGGTGCTTGCCCCTACCTTTGCTAGCCAAAAATTCCGCACTAAGTAGAGATACTACTTGTGCATCCAAAAACCCTTAAACCCAAATCTTATTTTCAAGTGTCCACCATACCTACCTAGGGATTGAGCAAGATCCCTCAAGTAAGTTGTCATTGGTGCAAAAAGGCAATCAAAATTGCTTCTAAATGTGTGAGATCATTTAGTATAAGAGAAAATTGAGCGTTGCACGAACTTGTGATGGTGAAGAATAAAAGCGATAGACTACATAATAAAGGTCACTATCACAAGGGGCAATATAACATGACATTCTTTTGCACTAAGGGGTTGAGCATACAAACAAATAAGCGCATGGCAACCTCTGCTTCCCTCTGCGAAGGGCCTATCTTTTACTTTTATGTATTTACTTTTATGCAAAGAGTCAAAGTTTTCCTTCTATTCCTTTTTATTTTTCTCCTTTGGCAAGCATCATGTGGTGAGGAAAGATCTAGGCACATATGTCCAGTTGAATATGGGTGGCATGAGTTATTATTGTTGACATCACCCTTGAGGTGAGTATGTTGGGAGGCGAAGCCATAAGCCCCCTATCTTTCTATGTGTCCGATTGAAACGTTTTTCTCATGGGTACGTGGTGAGTGTTAGCAATGATAGAAGACTATATGATGGTTGAGTATGTGGACTTGCCTAAAGGCTCCGACACATGACCCTTCCTGAAAATATGATGAATTGTAGTTGCAAATTTGACTAAGAACATAGTTTGTTGGTTTCTAATAGAGTTTTTGCTTTATACTTTGATTGTGTGATGAACTATTACTCATTCATGAGAAGTATATGATAAAAGTTCTATGATAAAAGTCCAATGTTTAATTTTTTTGCTGTTATAATAATCAACATGATGCTTCTATGTCCGTATTTTGTTTTTATCGACACCTTTCTGTCAAAGCATGTGGACATGTTTTTCAATTTCGTTTTTCGCCTGAGGACAAGCGAGGTCTAAGCTTGGGGGAGTTGATAGGTCCATTTTGCATCATGTTTTCTTACTGTTATTTACAATATTTTTATCCATAATAATGCTTTTTGGAGTAATTCTAATGCCTTTTCTCTCATAATATGCAAGGTATACACAAAGATGGAGAATTCTGGTAGTTGGAAATCTGGACCTGGAAAAGCTACACCAGGCCACCTATTCTGCACAACTCCAAACAAGCTGAAACTTCACTGAGATTTTTTATGGATTATTTAAGAATTATTGGAGCAAATAACTACCAGAGGGGGCCCACCAGGTGGGCACAACCCACCTGGGCGTGCCAGGGAGCCCAGGCGCGCCCTGGTGGGTTGTGCCCTCCTCGGCCCACCTCCGGTGCCAATATTTTGGTACATAAGTCATTTTGAGCTAGATAAAATAATGAGAGGACTTTCGGGATGAATTTCCGCCGCCTCGAGGCGGAACTTGGGCATGAGCACTTTTGCCCTTCGGCAGAGCGATTCTACCGGGGGAACTTCCCTCCTGGAGGGGGAAATCATCGTCATCATCATCACCAACAACTCTCCCATCTCGGGGAGGGCAATCTCCATCAACATCTTCAACAACACCATCTCCTCTCAAACCCTAGTTCATCTCTTGTGTTCAATCTTGTTACCGGAACTATAGATTGGTCCTTGTGGGTGACTAGTACTGTTGATTACATCTTGTAGTTGATAACTATATGGTTTATTTGGTGGAAGATTATATGTTCAGATCCAATATGTTATTTAATACCCCTCTAATCATGAGCATGTTTATCATTTGTGAGTAGTTACCTTTGTTCTTGAGGTCACGGGAGAAATCATGTTGCAAGTAATCATGTGAATTTGATATGTGTTTGATATTTTGATAGTATGTATGTTGTGATTCCCTTAGTGGTGTCATGTGAACGCCGACTACATGAAACTTCACCATATTTGGGCCTAAGGGAATGCATTGTGGAGTAGCAATTAGATGATTGGTTGTGAGAGCGACATAAACTTAAACCCCAGTTTATGCGCTATTCCGTAAGGGACTGATTGGATCCAAAAGTTTAATGCTATGGTTAGAATTTATTCTTAATACTTTTCCCATAGTTGCGATGCTTGCGGGAAGGTTAATCATAAGTAGGAGGTTTGTTCAAGTAAGAACAACACCTAAGCACCGGTCCACCCACATATCAAATTATCAAAGTAGCGAACATGAATTAAACCAACATGATGAAAGTGACTAGATGAAATTCCCGTGTACCCTCAAGAACGCTTTGCTTATTATAAGAGACCATTTTGGCCTGTCCTTTGCCTCAAAAGGATTGGGCTACCTTGCTGCACTTTTGCTACTACTATCGTTACTTGCCCATTACAAATTATCTTGCTATCAAACTACTCTACTACTTACGATTTCAGCACTTGTAGACATTACCTTACTGAAAACTACTTGTCATTTCCTTCTGCTCCTCGTTGGGTTCGACACTTTTACTTATCGAAAAGAGCTACAATTGATCCCCTATACTTGTGGGTCATCATGCAGCAAGATTTACGAGTTCAGGCCCTTCTCAGAGGAAGTAATAGCCCTACGTCTCGGTGCCCGGGGGCTTGGTCGACTGGATTATGCGTGAAAGTTACAAGGGGTGTGAACCCTTGTGCCAGAGGGGAGGGGTGGTGTAACACCTACAATGCGGCTATATCTCCCACGTGTTGGGGCATGACTTAGAGGCATAGCCGCATGGTAGGTTTGTCGCAAGAGGGGTAATCTTCACACAATCCCATGTACTGAATAAGAAAGGGATAAAGAGATGGCTTACAATCGCCACTTCACACAAATACAAGTTAAACATACATCATCCAGAGTGCAATCAAGGTCCGACTACGGAACCCAAAATTAAAGAAGACAAACTAAAATGCTAGATCCCCGATCGTCCCAACTGGGCTCCACTACTGAGCAACAGGAAACAAAACAAAAAAAGATCAAGATCTTCATCGAGCCACCCACTTGAGCTCGGTTGCGTTACCTGCACTGGCATCATCGGCACCTGCAACCATTTGGAAGTATCTGTGAGTCACGAGGACTCAACAATCTCACACCCGCGAGATCAAGACTATTTAAGCTTATGGGTAGGAAAGGGTAGTGAGGTTTAGTTGCAGCAAGCACTAAGCATATATGGTGGCTAACTTACGCAAATAAGAGCAAGAAGAGAAGCAACGCAACGGCCGAGAAGATAGAAGTGATCCTGAAACTACTTACGTTCAAACATAACACAAGAACCATGTTCACTTCCCGGACTCCGCCGGAAAGAGACCATCATGGCTACACATGCGGTTGATGCATTTTAATTAAGTTAAGTGTCAAGTTCTCTACAACGGGATATTAACAAATTCCCATCTGCCTCATAACCGCGGGCACGGCTTTCGAAAGCTCAAACCCTGCAGGGGTGTCCCAACTTAGCCCATCACAAGATCTCACGGACAACGAAGGATATTCCTTCTCCCGGGAAGACCCGATCAGTCTCGGAATCCTGGTTACAAGACATTTCGACAATGGTAAAACAAGACCAGCAAAGCCACCCGATGTGCCGACAATCCCGATAGGAGTCGCACATATATCGTTCTCAGGGCAACACCGGATGAGACAGACTACGAGTAAAACCAGCCCTTGAGTTTCCCCGAGGTGGCCCCGCAGGCGGCTCGGTTCGGACCAACACTTAGAGAAGCACTGGCCCGGGGGGTTTAAATAAAGATGACCCTCGAGTTGGCCGACCCAAGGGAAGGGTAATAGGTTGTTAGGAAAATGTAAAACCAAGGTTGGGCCTTGCTGGAGGAGTTTTATTCAAAGCGAACTGTCAAGGGGTTCCCATAACACCCAACCACGTTAGGAACACAAAATCACGGAACATAACACCGGTATGACAGAAACTAGGGCGGCAAGAGTGGAACAAAACGAAACACCAGTCATAAGGTCGAGCCTTCCACCCTTTACCAAGTATATAGATGCATTAATTAAAATAAGAGATATTGTGATATCCCAACATATCCATGTTCCAACGTGGAAAAAACTTCATCTTCACCTGCAACTAGCAACGCTATAAGAGGGGCTGAGCAAAAGTGGTAACATGGCCAAACAACGGTTTGGTAGGAAAGGTGGGTTAGAGGCTTGACATGGCAATATTGGAGGCATGATATAGCAAGTGGTAGGTAGCATGGCATAGCAATAGAGCGAACAACTAGCAAGCAAAGATAGAAGTGATTTCGAGGGTATGATCATCATGCCTGAGATCCCGCAAGGAAGAAGAACGAGTCCATGAAGAAGACGAACAGACGTAGTCGAACGGATCCTCACAACTATGAAACAAAACCGAAGCTAACGAGAGAAGAAACCCGGAAAGAAGCAAGCAACATAGTAAACAACCATCACATAAACATGGCATGATGCACAACCAAGTATGATGCATGTCCGGTTTAATGAGGCATGGCATGACAAAGTGCACGAACAACTCTACAAATTAAGTGGAGCTCAATATGCAACGAGTTGCATATTGACGGAACACCACATTCAAGTTATTTAGTTCGATCTCGTTTATGTACCCAACAATATTAAATGTTGATTAACATGGCAAGAGGTGAAGCATATGAAAACTACCTAACCAGGCAAGTTTAAATGAGGCCGAAACAACAAGCAACAAGCCCGGAAAAATCCTCATGAGCATATATTAGATTTGGTACTGTTCTGCCCTAAACCATATTTTAGAGTTATTAAACATGCAAAGTACAGCCTCCATGTTAACCTATGCATTTTTCTACCCCATTTACATATAAAGTTTGTTAAGTTTGGAGCTACGGTTATTTAGTTATGAAATAAACCATTTAAACATGGCATTTATGCAAACTAATGCAAGCAACATTTTAAACATTGCAAACGTGCATGAAAGTTGGAAATTATTAATCTGCACAAAATTCTAAGCATCTTTCATATATAAATCATTTTAAACCGATGCACCATTTGTGAGTTATGTTATGCATGAACTAGGAGGACTTTTCTATAAAACTGCAGTTTTCTTCAAAATAGAGAAATTCGTTCGCTAAAAAAACAGCAGTTGGGCCAAAACTGGTTGGCCCAATAGTGAGAAAAAAAGGAGGGTGCACGGGGGTCAGCTCACCCATGGGCTTGGCCCGGTGGGTGGAGAAGGAAGCAGCAGGCCGGAAGGGGCGCTGGGCCTGGCGAGGCCCACGCGCTGGCGCAGGTCAACAGGAGCAGGGCAGCGCTGGAGCATCTCTGACAAGGGCGACGCAGGGAGCAGTTCGGGCCGGCCGACGATGGAGGTGGTCAGGGAGACACCGGGCGGCGAGGCAGGGGCAGGGAGGTCCAGATCCGGTGGTAGAGGAGCCTGGCGGCGCCAGCAGTGGAGCTCGGACGAGGCGCGACTGGCTCCCAGGATGCAGGGCTCGGCGACGGGACTTGGCGAAGGAGGTGGAATGAGCGGCGGCGACGCTGGACCATGCGACGCCGGGGAGGTCCAAGGCACAGGGATCCGGCGCGGTGGCTCGATGGTCTCGATCCAGGCGGTGGGATCGGTGTACTCCGGCGAGGCCGACGAGTGGCGGCAGAGCAGGCGCTTGTGGGGGCGCGGCCAGGCTCGTTTGGGCCCAGATCCAGCCTGGGGCGGGCCTGAGATGGGCTTCAGCGGGCCCTGCGGGAGGTGGAGGGAGGCAGGGGCGACATGGCGCGTTGGGGTTGGCTGCGCGCGGTGGCTGGTGATGGCGCTGCAAATCGGAGCGCGCCAAGTGGCGGGGACGCGGTTGCCGGCACGGAAACGGAGGGGAGCAGCGGCGCTGATGATTGGGGCGGCGCGGAAAACAAGGAGGGGGTTAGGAGGCTGCCAAAAATGGTAGGGGAGGGGGTTTAAATAGGAAAGGAGGCTAGGATTAGGGTTAGGAGGGGTTTCTGGAGCGTTTTGGAGCCTCCGATCATGATCGTGCGGCTCCGGACAGAGGGGGGAACTAGGTGGGGTTTGTGGGCTGTGTAGGAGAGGTCTCAGGCCGAGAAGAGCGAGACGGAAATGCAGCCCGGCAAGGTTTTCGGAGACCGAAAAGGTCCGACATTAGACCGACTATATTGCCGCTATAGTTATCCGTTGGGGCATCAAACGAACTCCGAATGCGACAAAATTTGACAGGCGGTCTACCTACACTATAACAAGACCGCATGCCAACTTTCATCCCATTCGAGAACATTTTCCGGCCACTTTTAAAATAATATTTCGGACATGCTGCGGGCGCGTGAAAGTGTGTCTGGGCTCAGAACGGACAATGGAAAGAACGGGGGAGACCAGGACGGATGCAAGTTTTAAAAACATGAGGATGCAATGCACATGATGATATGACAAGATGCAACACGCAAGCGAATGACATGCCAACAACAGCGAATAACTGGAAGACACCTGGCGCGACGGTCTCGGGGCGTTACAACACTCCACCACTACAAGAGGATCTCGTCCCGAGATCTAGGATGTCATCGGAGGGAAACGGAAGAGGAAGAGGTAAAACAAAGTTGCTTCTTGGACAAACGAGTGAAACCACGAACCTTGAGAGGTTGAACAATTGAAAGAAAGAAAACAACAAAGATGAACGAAGTTGAAAGCACTCCGTTAGAAAAGAGGAACAAGGAACATTACTAGAACCTTGTAGGTTGAAAGACATAAGAAAAAGGGTTGGAATGGACAAGAAGTACATGCAAGCACTCCGGTAGAAACGAGATGTACAAGAAACGATAAAGATGAATTACGACAACACTCCTTTTAAAACAAGATAGAGACGGAATAAGAATGATATAATTTGGACAGCACTCCAACTGTAAATGGAAGGAATTGAACATGAACTTTACAAGATGAGAGGATACTTGATGAGATCAACAATAGACTGCCTTCGGAACTATTGAAAGAATGGCACAATGGGTAAGAAAGATTTCAGACATCACTCCAGTTGAGAAGGGAGGCAAAACTTGATAAGATGAGAGAACTTGAATGAAGGACACGACACTCCAGTTGAATGGATAAGCAAAAGGAAAGAACATGATCTTTGGCAAAATGGGATGATGGACGAAGAGAGCAACATCACTATGCCTCTGGAACGAAAGAATAGAAATTGAATCATTGGCAAGGAAAGAATTGAGAAGAAAATGACAACTTCTGCCACAAATGAGCTTGGAAAACACCCTTGCAAGAAAATTTTAACGGAGTTGTTGGAAAACCAACAACGAAACGAATAAGCTTGTATTGGGCTTATGGAAAACTTATCGAAATTGAGGCAAAATTCTGCCACTACGGAAACTATAGATTGGATTTATATCAACAAGGAGACGAGAAGCTTATTTCACCGGGAGGATAAATGAAGAACTTGGGATAATTTATGAGCACCATAATAGCCACAATACCTAGGGAAAGCTTTAGGTGAAATATGACCCAATATAACTCCAATGAAGAGATTGATGGATTGAAAAAATGTCTTGAGCGAAGAGAAAATGATGGATTTAGATATGTCACTCTTGAAAACTTGTGACTCATGAAAACACGAAGGGAAATTATCCACAATGACATAACACCACCTCAAAAGATGAGATAGAAAGAATTGCACTTCGGAATGCAAGATGAAGAATGCTTGAACTCCTCAAAACAAGACATGTGTTGAACACCATGTTTATTTAGAGTATAGCTTAGCAGATCATAGCTTCAAGAGAAATCTTGAAGAGCAATAGAAGAATGCAAAGAATCCTTGATGAACCACCACGTAGAAACTCCATGAAGAACTCCGGTAATAAAGGATGATAGAAAGGAAGAGAAGTTTAAAACACCACATGAAGCCTTGTGATGATTAGATGGAACTTCGCAACGAGATAAAACGGGAAGCTTGGAACTCTGGAAAAGAAAAGATGAAGCAACTTGAAACCAAGAATTTATTCCTCATGAACAAACTCCGGAAGAAGGAATTGAATTTACTCGATGACACAAGAATAAGAATTACATTATGCTTATCCTTCATCAACTTAAATTGATGACAAGCAACGGATTTGGCATACCACTTATTCTCGTAGAAAGGATTAAGAGAGATATAGCGTGAACTTAATGGACCACCGGTAGGGTTGGAAAGAACGAATGAATCTATAAGATAGCGAAGGAAGAGAACTCTTGAATGAACCACCATAAGAATTGAAAATGATTGAAGAAAAGATAAAGAAACACTGGGAAGAATTAGAGAGCGAATGAAGATACTCGAGGGAATTTAGATACATGAGAACGAAGAGATTACAAGCTGATTAGAGAATACTTGAATGAAGCACCAGTATGATTTGGAGAATGAGAGCTGAAAATATGGAATGAATAATACTGAGATGATGGGCTCTTGAGAAACAAACTAAAAAAACTCCTGAATTGCTCCGGATGGGTGAAAAGAATTCTCACAAAACAATTATGAGAGGACGGCATAGCGCTAGAACCATGAATCTTGGAGAGAACGGACCAAGATTTGAGAGAAACTCTTCTTCGGTTGATATACACCACCATGAATTGTTGAGACACTCTGGAATAATGAAGAATATAAAGGTTGAATCAACAATGAAAAGAATTTGACAGATCTTGGAGAAAAAATATATGACTGATGAAAATCCATTCTTATGTCACACTTTGAAAGAATTTAAGAATAACTCCGGGAAAATTAGAAGAGTGAGGTAAGATCCTAGGAAAAGACCTGTGGGCTAGGGCCCACTCAAGAGAAACACCGTTGAAATGATTTGAAGAGAGATTGCACCGATTGAATTAAATGGCTAGAATGAGATAAGAACCTCGAAATAAATTGAACAGAATCGAGAATGTAACCGTGAATCTTCCGAGATATCTTCAGCACTCCGGAACAATTGAATAACGAGAAGTGGATGATTAAGTGGTGCACCGGCATGATAAAACATTTGAAATGAGGAAAGGATATGATCGATAAAGCTTGAATTGAATCCACCAGAGAAGAAAAGAGAATGAAGAATGATAAACTTGTAGAGCATCTTCTTGAGAACCACCGGGTAAGAACATTGATTGAAAAGAATGAAGATACTTCACATCCATAAAATGGATACTTGACTAAGAAATCTTAGTCCTTGAAGAAAAAGGGTGGAAGGGCAGGAAAAACAAAGGCAACTTGGGACAGAAGGAATGGATACCGTTGAGAAAACTTAGAATTGATCTAGCAAATATTGAAAATGATCTGATCCACTTGAAGAGAAACACGCCGGTTGAAAAAGAAATGGCATGACCATCTCGATGATCGAAAAGGATTAGCACTCCCATAGAAATATGAGAACACCGCTTAGAAAGAGGCATGGAATCAACATTTGACTTCGAAGCAACTCGAATACCACAACTCAAAACAAAACAAAGGATTGGCTTGCAGAATAAGCCGGAACAACATATGATAGAGATTTCATCCGAAGTTTTCGTGGTGGGGCCCACACGGGCTCGATCGTACAACACCATTACTTACAAGGCACTGCACATGACATACGAAGCATCCCCGAGTCAGCATAGCCAAGGACTCTTTAAGACACAATGAGACCACTGTAAAACCAACGGTGGGTAGGCGGACCACTAGACGTCGAACCCCAATCTCATATCATGCATCTGTCGGAAAGATATCCTAGGAGCTATTTGAATTCCCACCTATAAAACTCTCGAAACTTTCTGGTTATGCAATCAGGTGTTGGGGATACAGGGGAAGCAATATATCTCACCCAAACTAACAATCCCTACATCCAGCTGTATCCATCCTTCAACACATAACCAAGAAACCTTCGGAAATCGTGTACCTCAACCTTCGAAAAGCATCCATTATACGAGTTATGGAAATACTCCCGAACTCCCGCCCCAGTACTGGGTGGCGTCGAGGTTATCTCACCAACAACTGCATAAAAGAGATTTTCGATGTCGGCGAAACTCAGGTATTCCAGAACTGCAACGATAAAATTGTGACGACAACACCTCGGAGCTCAACTCCCCGGGACACTGCCACAACCCCTAAATGTCAGGAGGCACCAAGAACAATGTTCTCATCACAAGACTACCGGAACGATTCCAAGATACTCGCGTGATCCTAATTTTTTTCGTGAAATTTGAGGAGTGAAAAGTCAAAACTTCTACGTCAAGAGGTCTCACCAGAGCGACGAAGGGAATGAGAAGTAAAAAGAATCCTACTCTCTGATATATATAATCCTAAGACTCAAAACATTTTATTCTAGACTCAACAACGTCAGCGATTCGATCAAGCAGGGGGCTCCTAAGTCGGGGATGGCTCTGATACCAACTTGTAACACCCACAATGCGGCTATATCTCCCATATGTCGGGGCACGACTTAGAGGCATAGCCGCATGGTAGGTTTGTCGCAAGAGGGGTAATCTTCACACAATCCCATGTACTGAATAAGAAAGGGATAAAGAGATGGCTTACAATCGCCACTTCACACAAATACAAGTTAAACATGCATCATCCAGAGTGCAATCAAGGTCCGACTACGGAACCCAAAATAAAGGAAGACAACCCCAAATGCTAGATCCCTGATCGTCCCAACTGGGCTCCACTACTGATCAACAGGAAACGAAACAAAACAACGATCAAGATCTTCATCGAGCCACCCACTTGAGCTCGGTTGCGTCGCCTGCACTGGCATCATTGGCACCTGCAACTGTTTGGAAGTATCTGTGAGTCACGAGGACTCAACAATCTCACACCCGCGAGATCAAGACTATTTAAGCTTATGGGTAGGAAAGGGTAGTGAGGTGGAGTTGCAGCAAGCACTAAGCATATATGGTGGCTAACTTACACAAATAAGAGCAAGAAGAGAAGCAACGCAATGGTCGAGAAGGTAGAAGTGATCCTGAAACTACTTACGTTCAGACATAACACAAGAACCGTGTTCACTTCCCGTACTCCGCCGAAAAGAGACCATCACGGCTACATACGCGGTTGATGCATTTTAATTAAGTTAAGTGTCAAGTTCTCTACAACCGGATATTAACAAATTCCCATCTGCCACATAACCGCGGGCACGACTTTCGAAAGTTCAAAGCCTGCAGGGGTGTCCCAACTTAGCCCATCACAAGCTCTCACGGTCAATAAAGGATATTCCTTCTCCCGGGAAGACCTGATCAGTCTCAGAATCCCGGTTACAAGACATTTCGACAATGGTAAAACAAGACCAACAAAGCCACCCGATGTGCCGACAATCTCGATAGGAGTTGCACGTATCTCATTCTCAGGGCAACACCGAATAAGACAGGCTACGAGTAAAACCAGACCTTGAGTTTCCCCAAGGTGGCCCCGGAGGCGACTCGGTTCGGACCAACATTTAGAGAAGCACTGGCCTGGGGGGATTAAATAAAGATGACCCTCAGGTTGGCCGACCCAAGGGAAGGGTAATAGGTTGTTAGGAAAATGTAAAACCAAGGTTGTGCCTTGCTGGAGGAGGTTTATTCAAAGCGAATTGTCAAGGGGTTCCCATAACACCCAACCGCATTAGGAACGCAAAATCAAGGAACATAACACCGGTATGATGGAAACTAGGGAGGCAAGAGTGGAACAAAAAAAACACCAGGCATAAGGCCGAGCCTTCCACCCTTTACCAAGTATATAGATGCATTAATTAAAATAAGAGATAGTGTGATATCCCAACATATCCATGTTCCAACATGGAACAAACTTCATCTTCACCTGCAACTAGCAACGCTATAAGAGGGGCTGAGCAAAAGCGGTAACATGGCCAAACAAGGGTTTGCTAGGAAAGGTGGGTTAGAGGCTTGACATGGAAATCTAGGAGGCATGATATAGCAAGTGGTAGGTAGCGCGACATAGCAATAGAGCGAACAACTAGCAAGCAAAGATAGAAGTGATTTCGAGGGTATGATCATCTTGCCTGAGATCCCGCAAGGAAGAAGAACGAGTCCATGATGAAGACGAACGGATGTAGTCGAACGGATCCTCACAACTCCGAAACGAAACCGAAGCTAACGCGAGACGCAACCCGGAAAGAAGCAAGCAACATAGTAAACAACCATCACATAAACATGGCATGATGCACAACCAAGTATGATGCATGTCCAGTTTAATGAGGCATGGCATGACAAAGTGCACGAACAACTATACAAATTAAGTGGAGCTCAATATGCAATGAGTTGCATATTGACGAAACACCGCATTCAAGTTATTTAGTTCGATCTCGTTTATGCACCCAACAATACTAAATGTTGATTAACATGGCAAGAGGTGAAGCATATGAAAACTACCTATCTAGGCAAGTTTAAATGAGGCTGGAACAACAAGCAACAAGCCCAGAAAAATCCTCATGATCATATATTAGATTTGGTACTGTTCTGCCCTAAACCATATTTTAGAGTTATTAAACATGCAAATTACTGCCACCATGTTAACCTATGCATTTTTCTACCCCATTTACATATAAAGTTTGTTAAGTTTGGAGGTACGGTTATTTAGTTATGAAATAAACCATTTAAACATGGCATTTATGCAAACTAATGCAAGAAAAATTTTAAACAATGCAAACATGCATGAAAGTTGGAAATTATTAATCTACACAAAATTCTAAGAATCTTTCATATATAAATCATTTTAAACCAGTGCACCATTTGTGAGTTATGTAATGCATGAACTAGGAGGACTTTTCTGTAAAACTGCAGTTTTCTTCAAAATAGAGAAATTCGTTTGCTAAAAATATAGCAATTCGGCCGAAATTGGTTGGCCCAACAGTGAGAAAAAAGGAGGGCACACGAGGGTCAGCTCACCCATGGGCTTGGCCCGGTGGGTGGAGGAGGAAGCAGCATGCCGCAAGGGGCGCTGGGCCTGGCGAGGCCCACGCGCTGGCTCGGGTCAACGAGAGCAGGGCAGCTGTGGAGCATCTCCGACGAGGGTGACGCAGGGAGCAGTTCGGGCCGGCCAACGACGGAGCTGGTCAGGGTGACGCCGGGCGGCGAGGCAGGGGCAGGGAGGTCCAGATCCAGCGGCAGAGGAGCCTGGCGGCGCCGGCTGTCAGGACCCCGACTCAATGCCACATCGATCTAGCATGTAACACCTCATATCACTTTGCGGCCTCACGCACGGTATTCCCACGGGTGTCGCCTTACCTTTGCCCGGGACCGTTTGCGCCTTTTGGCACACGTATATGACAGTGTCGCTAGCATCCATATGATAAGGAGCCCGGGCTGACATGGCTAGTCGTAAACCCAAAGTGGCACAGACTTACAGGGACAGGCATCCATGACCCAGCATCGAACGTGTCGGTCATCAGCGAGTGAATCCAGGCTGTAGCACTGGGCTAGCAGGACTCCGGTGAACCGGGCTGTAGCGGGCTAACAGGACTCCGGTATTCATCGCGTGACATTTCCCCGAAGGGACAGACACAGGAACGAAGAAGGACACATGCCGGCCAGCCTAAGTGTTCCGGAGCAGTAGCAAGCTACCAAGGCTCAATGGAAACACTAGGAGACATTTACCGGTAAGAGAGGCTACTAAAGATAAACAACTAGATGGTCAGATCCCACACATACCAAGCATTTCAATAACATACACACAATATGCTCGATATGTGCAAATACAACATGGCATCACAACATGACTCTACGACTCAAGTATTTTATCCAATAGGCTCCGAGGAGCGAGATATTACAAACATGGGTCTCATGACCCAACATTCAGAGCATACAAATCAAAGCACAAGCGGAAGCTATCATGTCTGGGAACAGACATCTATAAATGAAAAAGGCTGAGAAGCCTGACTATCTATCAGATCCTGCCGAGGGCACAAGATCGTAGCTGAGGTAACAAGCTAAACGTCGAAGACCACGCGAACTACTAGTGAGACCGAAGTCTCTCTGCAAAACATAAAATAGGCAAACGTGAGTACAAATGTACGCAGCAAGACTTACATCAGAACTAACTACATATGCATCATTATCAACAAAGGGGATGGTGGGGTTTAACTGCAGCAAGCCAGCTTTGACTCAGTGGCTATCCTAAACTACGACTGCAAGCGACTCTTTTGAGGTGGCGCACACGAGTCCACATATTCACCATATCAATACACCACTATGGATCCGCTCCCGTCTCCCTACGAGAACGCCATCCATAGCACTCACGCTTGTCTTGCGTATTTTAGAGTATCCACTTTCACTTGTCTATGAACTGATATAAGCAACCCAGAAGTCCTTTTCCGCGGACACGGCTATTCGAATAGATGATGTTAACCCTGCAGGGGTGTACTTCTTCACACACGCTCCCACCACTTACCGCCGTTTACACGACATGTACTCGGCAAACTTCAAGCGGAAGCCCAACGTGGGTGTCGGCCACGGCCTGCCTAAACACTCGAGTCTCTAGTCCAGGTTTATCGCCTATTCGGGTTCCATCCATGAGGAGATCCGGCCGGAGTTTCACTCACAGCCCCAAACGATGTGAACAGGGTTCCGTGACACCAAACGGGCGCCCAATTTACCCGGCCACGTGCCTACCGCATCACAGCCCACCCCTACGGTCAGCGCTGCGCACGGCCTCCAGCATACTACAAACACCAGAAACTACTTGCAACTCCTGGACAGAGGACAAGGGTGATCAAGAAGCCGAGAGGGTCCATTGGTTTCGGACCCAATGCGTGGTAGTAGCTGAATCATGGATCACAAACACAGAACTCAGTTCCTGAGGACGGCTGCAATGAGACAACCCACCATGTACTCCTACATGGCCTCTCACCGCTACCTTTACCAAATCGTATTCACACACTTAGCTCACACACAGTAGGACATGTTCACACACCTCTGATTCATCCCCGATGAATCAGTCCTGACTCAACTCTAAGCAGTAGCAGGCATGACAAACAAGCATGAATGAGTAGGCACAACAGGGCTCAAACAACTCCTACTCATGCTAGTGGGTTTCATCTATTTACTGTGGCAATGACAGGTCATGCAAAGGATAAAGGGGTTCAGCTACCGCAGCAGGTAACAGATGAATCATTGTTGTCCTAATGCAGTAAAAGAGAGCAGGAGCGAGAGAGTGGGATTGTATCGGAATGAACAAGGGGGTTTTGCTTGCCTGGCACTTCTGAAGATAACATTGAGTCTTCATCAGTGTCAACGATCACATCATCGGTATCACGTCTATCGAGAGGGGACAAATACCGGCAACACAGAAGGGAACACAATCAATGCAATGCACAATATGATGCATGATCATGACATGGCAAAATGAATGTGTTATGAGCTAATGCAACTAGCAATAGATTAGATGAAGTTGGTTTGAATACAAGATTCAAATTCAAACTCCATATGTGATTATTCAAATGCCATTTAATTGATTTGTACTAAACAACACCTATAAGTTGTTCTAACATGCATGAAAATGGTACAGATGGATTCCTTGAATTTTTCTAATAATTTTTCATATATAATTTATTTAATTTGGAGTTACGGTTAATTTTCTATGAATTTTAGAAGTTTATACAATTTTCTGGATTTTCTGATTTATTTTAAATCCAGAAAATCATTTAATGCGTCAGCATGACATCACCTTGACGTCATCAGGTCAACGGGGCAGATTCAGGTCAAACCTGACCAGTGGGGTCCACTGGTCAGTGACACAACTAATTAACCAAGTTAATTAGCCTTAAGTTAATTCTAACTAAACTGTTTGTGGGGCCGGGGCCCACTGGTCAGCGACTAATCAGCTAACTAACCTAGGTTAATTAGTGTTAAACTAATACTAACTAAAATGTCAGGGGGGTGGCCCACACGTCAGTGACACACGGGGAAGGTCAAACCTGGGTCAACTCGCCGGAGTTGACCCGCGACTCGTCGCCGGCGGAGCCAGAGACGGCGGAGGGGTGCGGGTTTCCTCCTCCGGCGACCAAATGGCCGGCGGAGAGCGTCTACGTGACGCGGGCGCTCGTCCGCGTCGAGTAGTGGCAGCGGCTGGGCCTAAGATGGCCGGAGTCGTCACCGGCGTCGAGCGTGGCGGTCGCCGGAGCTCGGGCGAGCTCGGGGTTGACGCTACGGTGGCCGGGGAGGCTCGTGCGGGGCACCTACGTGTTCCAGGCAGCGCGGGGAGGAAGCTGAGCACGACAGCCGGGCCACTAGGTGGCCGGAGGCACGTCGGCGGCGATCACAGACGGCGGCTGGTTTCGGTCATCAAGGGGGCGACGGCTACGGCAACCAAACGAAGAGGGAAAGAGGGGGAAACGGTGGCGGAGCTCACAGGGGTTGCGACGGTGGCCTCGGGGAGCTCGGGGAGGCGTCGGAGGCGGCGAATCGCCAGCGGTGAGCTTCGGTGGCCGGCGACAGAACGGCGATGGTGGCGGCGTTGCAGGGCTTCCGGAGGGCCGTGGGTCGGTGGAGAGGGAAGAGGGGGTCGAGGCGGAGCCTCTGGGCTAGTCGGGGGAGCGAGGGAGGCCCGGTGGCCGTGGTTATGGCGAGCGGCGGCGACGGGCTCCGCTCGGTGAGGAGAACAGAGGAGGGGGGGGAGAGGGTTCCGGGGAGAGGATGAGGACGCGGGAGAGAGGGAGAAGGGAGAGGGGGTCGGGGACTGCGTGGCGTCGCGGGAGGGACCAGGGGAGGAGGAGGCAGCCAGGCAGGGAGGAGGTGGCCGGGGCGCGTGGCCGCGCGCGCCGGGCGCGTGCCCGTCCTCCTGGCAGAGGAGGAAGGCGACAGGGGAGGGAGGCGGCGGTGGGCTGGGCCAGCGGGAGGAGCTGGCCAGCTGGGCCGGCTACAGGTAAGTGGCCCAGGTAGGCTTCTGTTCTTTTTATTTTTTTCTTCTGTTTTGTTTATTTAATTTATTTTGCCACTGTTTTGAATTTAAAATAATTCAAACAATGCCAAAAACTCCTCTGAATATTTTATATTGCTAAATGGACTTTTCCAAAAGCTTATAAAATATATCAGGGGTAATTGAAATTATATTCTAATTATATGAATATAATTCAAATTCAAATTGCTAATGAATTAAATCCAAAGTCCCAAAAATAATTCCTTAAAAATGTTCAATATTTTGGTTGGGACCAGAACCCTTACCAAAAATTATTAAACATTTAAGAAGAGCATTTTGGAGTAATGAATGAGATTTCTAGGGTTTTTGCCCCTCTTTTATTTAAGTTTTTGAGGCTTCCAAAATTCCTCAGTTCCAGTTTCGAAAATTTAAACATGATGCACACATGAGCTAGCCTAGAGCACTACCAGCAGCTAGGGATGTGACAACTCACCCCCACTAAACAAGAATCTTGTCTCGAGATTCAAGCGTAGGGTAAGATGAAGGGGAAACGCAAACTAGTATAATCTTCACGATCCAGGTTGCACTTCAAATGAACGTTGATTTGAACACCATCTTTGTCTTGTCGTCTTGCTCTGAGAACTCCAGCTAATCATGACAAGAAGAGGAAAGGAAAACTCTGGAAGGATCGGTCTTCTCGAAGATCGAACAACTCAGGATTAACTCCCGGAATGAGACATAGAACCATCTCTCGGGTTGAGACACGAGATACACATCAAGAGGGGTGGAAGAAACGGATGACGAATGTTCACTAGGTGGACAATAATTCCACACTTAAGAAGGTGGTAAACGATTGTCAACGTAGCGAGGAGTTGAGTTGCCATGATACCACAACGAGGCACCTTAGGGACGGTGACTCGTAGAAATATCCCCTTAAGTGGAAAAAAGAATTACCTTTGATATAGAGATCATTTAGACTCTCTATATCAGCCTAAGGCAAATCACAACAATCGATTGGCGGGGGTCGGTAGAATGGCATACTCGGACTTGGATGATGTGGATTACCTTGTTGAAGACAACGTAATGGATGAATTTGCTTATCACCGGAAATGGAGGAGACCCATGGTAGAATGACACATTGGTGGTGCAAGCTGGGAACAAAATGCAAATGCTGGGAATGATTCTGGTAACTGGGGAAGAACCCAACAATAGAGAGTGAATTCACTGTTTGAAAAGATCATAGCATTGCTGAGGGAGCTGAGAGGAATCCTAGTTAGAGTCGATGATAACACGTAGCGCTTGTGCGTGCTCTCAAGAACTTGAGCATTTCCACAATCATCAAGGTTTTATCAACAACCGTGTCAAGGGTGCTGACAACACAACATACTACCATGATGAATAGCGATGGACGATGCAGATGCAAAGGAGGATAACACTTTCTCAGATTTCACCTTAGCGAGCCAAGGAACAAAATCTGGATGATCGACCGAGAGACATTTAGCACTCCGCTTCTAATGTTCTCCTTGATGTGCTAGTGTACCCATTCATAGATATGGTTTGATATCTAGAACATCAAGTAAAAAGGTCGGACTTCGGAATACAGAAATCCATAGGGGCAACTAGGGAGTAAATCCTACGAAATCCCTATGGGGAGGTGGCCAACTTCATCAATCAAGATACTATAATAACAGGTCTTCCGGCTGGGTGTGTTGGCCACGACATCCACTTTACCGGTTATCGCGCGACCAATATTATAATTCTTGGGAAATATTCCAACCATCATATCTGCCTGAGATTCAGATCTGGTTGGTGTCAGTATATTCCAGACTCATCGAGTCTAGGAAGAAAAACGGAAGTTTGCAACACAAATCGATGAGATGACGTTGCGGGATTCTCGGGAGATGAACTACGATAGCAAGCTCCAAAACATGAGCTGGTTCTGCTACAAACATGTGAACACGTTGTCCCAGACAAGCATGCCCACATGGTAGTCTTACAATAAAACACTACCGAGTTCTGGTTGGGAACCATCAGCGAGGATATCGAAGTTCTTTCATAAGTCCGGATTAGCTCTTATGAAGATACTCCTTCTCCTTGAACAAATCAATCAGTGGCTTGGTGTGCTAGGGATACATATAGATTGAAGGTTGCAAGTCTTCAAACCACAGCATTCTTCGCACGTGTGCATGACTGATTTGGAATGATTCCAAAGAAAGCAACATTGACTTTCTCGAATCCACGGCGGCAACTTGCATCAGATGCACATGAATTAAAGGAAGTCACTACCTTCATCCAAACATATGCTTCATGAGCTAGCATGAACAAATGCTTTCAAAAGTTTCCAACACTAGCTTAATGTTCAACAAAATCATGGAGGAGATAAGGATGTTGTCAATGGGCTCAACAACAATTCATCTAGGTTTCCTTTTAAAAGGAATTCCATAGTTAAGTGAACACGGTGATAGCATTGGTCAGACCAAAGATGTAATGGTGTATGCTCGAGGGATCAACCACGAATAAGACAACATTACAAGCATCGTTGGTACTGATTTGATTTGACGATAGCCCACACTCAAATCAAAGGATTGATAAGACAATAGGTCCAGCAACTGATCACAAGGACCAATCGATGAAGATATCATCTTTCTTCAACACACACTACACAAGAATATCCCTTTGGAACGAACTAAGTCAGGCAAGCTTTTATCTTCCAACTCTCCAAGTTGTTGTCTAGCTTAACCAACTAGCTCAGGGATATCTAACACCGATTCTTGGAGAGAAGGTGGTTCACAAGAAACCAACTTGATCACGAGCTCAACATAACGGTCAGGTGACGACCTGGTGATACTTCCGAGAAGATATTCAGAAAATCATGAACCACCGGTATGTTACTAAGCTCGAGAACAATCTCGCTTTTGAGGGCAAGACGATATGATCAAATGAGTGAGGACTTGACAAGATCCTAACTCATCAATCGAAGGGTGCACCAAAATAAGGACTAGGTAGCACGATCAATCTTAGAATGGTGATTCAATAACCAACATACTAAGAATAAGATTATTGTCCATTAACTACCAAGCAATGGGGTTGCTAGGAGTATTGAGTTCACACATCATGATTCACTTGTCGGCACTCCGGCTGCAACAACACGGAACCGAGGAATGAAAAAGGATGGCGAGAAGTATCACTATGTCAAGAATTCACAAAAGGTGGTGCACTTCTCATGAAATTCCTGTCATAAAGAAGGTAATACTTCAGGGTAGAGCAGACCAGAAGCTGGATTGTAACTTGATCTGCGGAACACAACTACTTTGACCCAATCCTAAATATGGATGAGGTACTGGAGTTTGTTTCTCCTATTCATTCTGAAATAGAATGGCTTGGCGGACCACAAGGGTAATAGGCATCGACGAACGAATGCACGCATACTCTTGACTATCAATTGATAGACGAGGGTCAGAATGCAACTAAAGAGAACAACTCAAAGGAACATATAACTTTCTGAGTTGTGGATGCATAGATTAGTATGTCGAACCAAGTTCAACATATTTCTTCCGGATAACCCATGCAGAAAGGTAGAACTGGCAGAGCCACAATATAGCATGGAGAACTCATCGACAGCACTCTTGTTGTCATCTTTTGGTTCAGAAGAACTCCTGCCAAGAATGGTTCATGGTAATTGGAAGAAGGATGTACCACGGACCTCGGGGACTATCGCAAAGTTACTAATATCCTAAAGGAACTAGCAAACACTATCAACATGAGGTAAGTAGAGTGAATCTCGGGTTCAAATCCCAAGGAGTAGAATACCTACTACTAAGTGGCATCACGGGATGCTTTCGAGAATAAAAGCCAGAATCATCACACTGGGATCACAAAACATTGCTAGATTACTAGGTGACTCCCTAAACACCTAGGGCCATAATAGTAACTCCAACATAATGTCAAGGCAATAGAATACCTCAACTCAACAATTAGTGTGATTGAGCTGGCATAAAGGAGCATCGAAACCAGAGGAAAAGGATTTTGCAAATGCATCAGACTATTTAGAAACCTGGAATGACTCAGACAGCATAACGACTGTAAATGCTCAGAAAATTTTTGAGACATTCACATAAATGGTGGCATAACCACTCAGAAGCACAATATCAAGGTCTCGAGATCAACAGTTAACATACAGAAGTAGTAGGAACTGAACTAAAACTTAAATCCAACAATCTTATAAGTCCACTGATAGTAACACGTGATCCTAATAGAAAGAGGAGAAAGCCTAGTTCCTTAACCCCGCAGGAAAGATAAGATGACTCAGATCAGAAGGCATAAGGTATAAGGAGTAAAAAGAGCCTTACGTTCCATCCCACAATCAATTCCCTTATATAACTAAAGAATTTCTAGACTCAACTTCGACCAGTTTGGCTTGGTAATCCTACAGGCAGCCAAGCTCTGATACCAACGCTGTCAGGACCCCGACTCAATGCCACATCGACCTAGCATGTAACACCTCATATCACTTTGCGGCCTCACGCACGGTATTCCCACGGGTGTCGCCTTACCTTTGCCCGGGACTGTTTGCGCCTTTTGGCACACGTATATGACAGTGTCGCTAGCATCCATATGATAAGGAGCCCGGGCTGACATGGCTAGTCGTAAACCCAAAGTGGCACAGACTTACAGGGACAGGCATCCATGACCCAGCATCGAACGTGTCGGTCATCAGCGAGTGAATCCAGGCTGTAGCACTGGGCTAGCAGGACTCCGGTGAACCGGGCTGTAGCGGGCTAACAGGACTCCGGTATTCATTGCATGACATTTCCCCGAAGGGACAGACACAGGAACGAAGAAGGACACATGCCGGCCAGCCTAAGTGTTCCGGAGCAGTAGCAAGCTACCAAGGCTCAATGGAAACACTAGGAGACATTTCCCGGTAAGAGAGGCTACTAAAGATAAACAACTAGATGGTCAGATCCCACACATACCAAGCATTTCAATAACATACACACAATATGCTCGATATGTGCAAATACAACATGGCATCACAACATGACTCTACGACTCAAGTATTTTATCCAATAGGCTCCGAGGAGCGAGATATTACAAACATGGGTCTCATGACCCAACATTCAGAGCATACAAATCAAAGCACAAGCGGAAGCTATCATGTCTGGGAACAGACATCTATAAATGAAAAAGGCTGAGAAGCCTGACTATCTATCAGATCCTGCCGAGGGCACAAGATCGTAGCTGAGGTAACAAGCTAAACGTCGAAGACCACGCGAACTACTAGTGAGACCGAAGTCTCTCTGCAAAACATAAAATAGGCAAACGTGAGTACAAATGTACCCAGCAAGACTTACATCAGAACTAACTACATATGCATCATTATCAACAAAGGGGATGGTGGGGTTTAACTGCAGCAAGCCAGCTTTGACTCGGTGGCTATCCTAAACTACGACTGCAAGCGACTCTTTTGAGGTGGCGCACACGAGTCCACATATTCACCATATCAATACACCACTATGGATCCGCTCCCGTATCCTTACGAGAACGCCATCCATAGCACTCACGCTTATCTTGCGTATTTTAGAGTATCCACTTTCACTTGTCTATGAACTAATATAAGCAACCCAGAAGTCCTTTTCCGCGGACACGACTATTCGAATAGATGATGTTAACCCTGCAGGGGTGTACTTCTTCACACACGCTCCCACCACTTACCGCCGTTTACACGACATGTACTCGGCAACCTTCAAGCGGAAGCCCAACGTGGGTGTCGGCCACGGCCTGCCTAAACACTCGAGTCTCTAGTCCAGGTTTATCGCCTATTCGAGTTCCATCCATGAGGAGATCCGGCCGGAGTTTCGCTCACAGCCCCAAACGATGTGAATAGGGTTCCGTGACACCAAACGGGCGCCCGGTTTACCCGGCCACGTGCCTACCGCATCACAGCCCACCCCTACGGTCAGCGCTGCGCACGGCCTCCAGCATACTACAAACACCAGAAACTACTTGCAACTCCTGGACAGAGGACAAGGGTGATCAAGAAGCCGAGAGGGTCCATTGGTTTCGGGCCCAATGCGTGGTAGTAGCTGAATCATGGATCACAAACACAGAACTCAGTTCCTGAGGACGGCTGCAATGAGACAACCCACCATGTACTCCTACATGGCCTCTCACCGCTACCTTTACCAAATCGTATTCACACACTTAGCTCACACACAGTAGGACATGTTCACACACCTCTGATTCATCCCCGATGAATCAGTCCTGACTCAACTCTAAGCAGTAGCAGGCATGACAAACAAGCATGAATGAGTAGGCACAACAGGGCTCAAACAACTCCTACTCATGCTAGTGGGTTTCATCTATTTACTGTGGCAATGACAGGTCATACAAAGGATAAAGGGGTTCAGCTACCGCAGCAGGTAACAGATGAATCGTTGTTGTCCTAATGCAGTAAAAGAGAGCAGGAGCGAGAGAGTGGGATTGTATCAGAATGAACAAGGGGGTTTTGCTTGCCTGGCACTTCTGAAGATAACATTGAGTCTTCATCAGTGTCAACGATCACATCATCGGTATCACGTCTATCGAGAGGGGACAAATACCGGCAACACAGAAGGGAACACAATCTATGCAATGCACAATATGATGCATGATCATGACATGGCAAAATGAATGTGTTATGAGCTAATGCAACTAGCAATAGATTAGATGAAGTTGGTTTGAATACAAGATTCAAATTCAAACTCCATATGTGATTATTCAAATGCCATTTAATTGATTTGTGCTAAACAGCACCTATAAGTTGTTCTAACATGCATGAAAATGGTACAGATGGATTCCTTGAATTTTTCTGATAATTTTTCATATATAATTTATTTAATTTGGAGTTACGGTTAATTTTCTATGAATTTTAGAAGTTTATACAATTTTCTGGATTTTCTGATTTATTTTAAATCCAGAAAATCATTTAATGCATCAGCATGACATCACCTTGACGTCATCAGGTCAACGGGGCAGATTCAGGTCAAACCTGACCAGTGGGGTCCACTGGTCAGTGACACAACTAATTAACCAAGTTAATTAGCCTTAAGTTAATTCTAACTAAACTGTTTGTGGGGCCGGGGCCCACTGGTCAGCGACTAATCAGCTAACTAACCTAGGTTAATTAGTGTTAAACTAATACTAACTAAAATGTCAGGGGGGGTGGCCCACACGTCAGTGACACACGGGGAAGGTCAAACCTGGGTCAACTCGCCGGAGTTGACCCGCGACTCGTCGCCGGCGGAGCCAGAGACGGCGGAGGGGTGCGGGTTTCCTCCTCCGGCGACCAAATGGCCGGCGGAGGGCGTCTACGTGACGCGGGCGCTCGTCCGCGTCGAGTAGTGGCAGCGGCTGGGCCTAAGATGGCCGGAGTCGTCACCGGCGTCGAGCGTGGCGGTCGCCGGAGCTCGGGCGAGCTCGGGTTTGACGCTACGGTGGCCGGGGAGGCTCGTGCGGGGCACCTACGTGTTCCAGGCAGCGCGGGGAGGAAGCTGAGCACGATAGCCGGGCCACTAGGTGGCCGGAGGCACGTCGGCGGCGATCACAGACGGCGGCGGGTTTCGGTCATCAAGGGGGCGACGGCTACGGCAACCAAACGAAGAGGGAAAGAGGGGGAAACGGTGGCAGAGCTCACAGGGGTTGCGACAGTGGCCTCGGGGAGCTCGGGGAGGCGTCGGAGGCGGCGAATCGCCAGCGGTGAGCTTCGGTGGCCGGCGACGGAACGGCGATGGTGGCGGCGTTGCAGGGCTTCCGGAGGGCCGTGGGTCGGTGGAGAGGGAAGAGGGGGTCGAGGCGGAGCCTCTGGGCTAGTCGGGGGAGCGAGGGAGGCCCGGTGGCCGTGGTTATGGCGAGCGGCGGCGACGGGCTCCGCTCGGTGAGGAGAACAGAGGAGGGGGGGAGAGGGTTCCGGGGAGAGGATGAGGACGCGGGAGAGAGGGAG
>NC_041392.1:395602584-395688830 GCF_002162155.2 Triticum dicoccoides
TATGGCGAGCGGCGGCGACGGGCTCCGCTCGGTGAGGAGAACAGAGGAGGGGGGGGGAGAGGGTTCCGGGGAGAGGATGAGGACGCGGGAGAGAGGGAGAAGGGAGAGGGGGTCGGGGACTGCGTGGCGTCGCGGGAGGGACCAGGGGAGGAGGAGGCAGCCAGGCAGGGAGGAGGTGGCCGGGGCGCGTGGCCGCGCGCGCCGGGCGCGTGCCCGTCCTCCTGGCAGAGGAGGAAGGCGACAGGGGAGGGAGGCGGCGGTGGGCTGGGCCAGCGGGAGGAGCTGGCCAGCTGGGCCGGCTACAGGTAAGTGGCCCAGGTAGGCTTCTGTTCTTTTTATTTTTTTTCTTCTGTTTTGTTTATTTAATTTATTTTGCCACTGTTTTGAATTTAAAATAATTCAAACAATGCCAAAAACTCCTCTGAATATTTTATATTGCTAAATGGACTTTTCCAAAAGCTTATAAAATATATCAGGGGTAATTGAAATTATATTCTAATTATATGAATATAATTCAAATTCAAATAGCTAATGAATTAAATCCAAAGTCCCAAAAATAATTCCTTAAAAATGTTCAATATTTTGGTTGGGACCAGAACCCTTACCAAAAATTATTAAACATTTAAGAAGAGCATTTTGGAGCAATGAATGAGATTTCTAGGGTTTTTGCCCCTCTTTTATTTAAGTTTTTGAGGCTTCCAAAATTCCTCAGTTCCAGTTTCGAAAATTTAAACATGATGCACACATGAGCTAGCCTAGAGCACTACCAGCAGCTAGGGATGTGACACCGGCGGTGGAGCTTGGACGAGGCGCGGCTGGCTCCTAGGATGCAGGGCTCGGCGGCGGGACTTGGCGAAGGTGGCGGGACGAGCGGCGGCGGCTCTGGACCATGTGACGCCGGGGAGGTCCAAGGCACAGGGATCCGGTGGTAGAGGAGCCTGGCGGCGCCGGCGGTGGAGCTTGGACGAGGCGCGACTGGCTCCCAGGATGTAGGGCTCGGCGGCAGGACGAGCGGCGGCGGCGCTGGACCATGCGACGCTGGGGAGGTCCGGAGCACAGGGATCCGGCGCGGTGGCTCGATGGTCTCGATCCGAGCGGTGGGATCGGTGTACTCCGGTGGGGCCGACGAGCGGCGGCGGAGCAGGTGCCTATGGGGGCGCGGCCAGACTTGTCCGGGCCCAGATCCGGCCCGGGGCGTGCCTGAGATGGGCTTCAGCGGGCCCTGCGGGAGGTGGAGGGAGGCATGGCGACATGGGGCATTGGGGTTGGCTGCGCGCGGTTGTTGGCAACGACGCTGCGAATCGGAGCGCGCCAAGTGGCAGGGACGCGGTGGCCGGCACGGAAACGGACGGGAGCGGTGGCGCTGATGATTGGGGCGGCGGGGAAAACAAGGAGGGGGTTAGGAGGCTGCCAAAAATGGAAGGGGAGGGGGTTTAAATAGGAAAGGAGGCCAGGATTAGGGTTAGGAGGGGTTTCTGGAGCGTTTTGGAGCCTCCGATCATGATCGTGCGGCTTCGGATAGAGGGGGAACTAGGTGGGGTTTGTGGGCTGTGTAGGAGAGGTCTCAGGCCGAGAAGAGCGAGACGGAAATGCACCCCGGCAAGGTTTCCGGAGACCAAAAACGTCCGACGTTAGACCGACTATATTGCCGCTATAGTTATCCGTTGGGGCATCAAACAAACTCCGAATGCGACAAAATTTGACAGGCAGTCTACCTACACTATAACAAGACCGCACGCCAACTTTCATCCCATTCTGAGAACATTTTCCAGCCACTTTTAAAATAATATTTCGGACATGTCGCGGGCGCGTGCAAGTGTGTCTGGGCTAGCAACGGACAACGGAAAGAACGATGGAGACCGGGAGGGATGCAAGTTTTAAAAACATGAGGATGCAAAGCACATGACGATATGACAAGATGCAACACGCAAGCGAATGACATGGAAACAATAGCGAATAACTGGAAGACACCTGGCGCAACGGCGTCGGGGCGTTACAGGTGGCTTATATAGAGTGTGCCACCCCTTCACATGCCTAAGTTACACAGGGTTTAATGTAGGTTAAGACAGAGACATTACTGGTAACGCCTGCTATAATGACTATTAATGACCTTTAAGGCTACGGAGTGAACGCCTGACCGTTGCCATCCAGAGGTGGCTTTAGATCTTCTGTACTCCAAGTGATTCTTTGTACGGCCGAGTGACTCTATCTTGATTGACTGGAATTGGGGTATCCGAGTGAGATAATTTGTCGAGTGGAACACTCCAAGGTGATTTCAGTCGGTATCTTCTGTTGTCCTTTGAATGTTCTTGACTCTAGGACAGTGTCCTTGGGTAGGGTGTCTAGGATAGGCCTATGACCCTACCCTAGGTACATGCCATCGTCATTAGCCCCCGAATGGATTGAGGTCCGAGTGAAGGAGGGTTGAAGTTGGTTCCGACTCGATTCCATGCTTCTGAGGCTTTCCAACAGAGTCTGGTAATCATGCTGAAGCTTCAACCTTATTTCAGTCGCCTTGATTGATTCAGAGGTCGTCGAGTGAATTATGCTGGTAATTTTCGAGTGTTGTTTTGGTGCGAAATCTTTGGCGCGATTGATTGTTCTGCGGTTCCCGGATCTCATGGGATTCGAAATTTTGGAGAAGCGTGCAAGGTGGAGCATGCCACAGTAATCGGAGCGGGTAGACAGGGGTGCCTCGATCCCCGCGCCGCCTTTTCCGCCACGTATCGGGTGAGTGACTATTGCGGGATATGACAGGATTGCTCGGGCCCATGGGTCAACCACTCGGAAGCAGGCCCATAAAAGGCATCGAGGCCGATGCGATGCACAGTGTGCCTCCTTCAATCTTCTTCTTCCTCTGCTTCTCCACCGCGTCCTTCCCTGCTCTCTACGCCTCCGCTCGGCCCATGCACATTCCACTGCCATGGGGAATGACAAGACGGTGGCCTTGGAACACGCAAAGACGGTGACAGCGACGGCGAAAGGCAAGAAGACGGCTCGGGGGACGTCGTCGCGGTCCGGTCTGCCGCCGGGCTGGATCCAGGAGGACTGGATCCGCTCTACCATCGAGCGAGATGACCTGGAGAGGCTCGCTGAGGACGACATGATTGCCGTTGGATCTTGGAGGTTGCCGGAGGGAGAATCTGAGCCTCAACCGCGCGAGGGTGAGCGTGTCCTCCTCACCACCCATGTCGATCGAGGTCTTTCTCTTCCCGCACACCCATTCTTTAGAGGTTTCTTGAACTTTTTTGGTGCCCAAATCGACCATTCCCCCCCAAACACCATGATGTACCTTGCTGTGTTTATCTCGATGTGCGAAAATTTCCTGGGTTGTCAACCACACTGGGGTCTGTTCAAACACATATTTACTTGTCGTTCCGAGTCGGTGAAGAAGGCAAATCCGAATGACGAAAATACACATGTGATCCAGATGTGTGGGGGTTTAGGAATTCAAACTAGGGGTAGGATCACCTTTCCTTCCATGACCCTTCCCGAGTCAGTTCGGGGGTGGCAGTCGACCTGGTTCTACTGCAAAGACGTCCCGACTCCTGGTCAGTCGACTAGTCTCCCCCCTTTCACTATGGAGCGGCTTCGCCAACCTTCTTCATTGACTGTAACCCCAGAGGAGAAAGGTGAGGTGGCTCTTTTAGTCGACCTGGTCATTAACTTGGTCCGGGAGGGTGTGACTGGCATGGATCTGTTGGAGGTGTTCCTCAGTCGACGCATCCAGCCTCTCCAAGCCTGAGACCACCCGGTGTGGATATACTCAGGCCCTGGAGACACCGCTCGGGTCCACCCAGAGGAGGGCCCTAAGGAGACAGTGGCTCAGTGGCTACGCAGCATCACTGAAAACAAGGACAACCCCAGGGGGTCTAGGAGAGTTCAGCCATTCGACACCAACCATGAGCCGAAAGAGGTCAGGCTTAACATACCGAGTGCTTTCTTATTTTGATATGCAATCGCTCTTAAATCTGACTAACTCCTGTTGACTTGCACCTTGCAGATTTATATCAAGATGTACTCGATGCTAAATGGGGAACAACTCCAGGAGGGAGAGGAGAACGCAGACGAAAGCGCCGACTGGCAATCTGGAGATGATAGTGACGATGACAGTGACGACTCGGGCAGCAGCAAAGAGGTCGACTCGCCGCCCCGCTCAGAGCATCGCTCCAAACAATCCCAAGACCCTGCAGGTGGGCGCAGCAAGGCAACTCCTCCAAGCACGCAAGTACCAAAGCACACTCGGACTTCGTCTCTAGAACCATCGGAGAAGGCCGCTAAGTAGCCCAAGGTTGTCCCGCCGAAACCTCAAAAGGCCCTGGCTAAGATCAAGGTGGATGTTCTATTGCTTCTGCATAAGTGTTTTGTTTCTTCTCTTTGTCTTCTATGTTATTGTTGACTCATTCGCTGGCTTGACCGAGTGAATTACGGAGCTTTCAGTGCTGCTACTTCTAGGACGTCCATGGATATTGACAGGGAGTAAGATGACGAGGAAACTGCAGATGTGGCCACTTCTTGAGCCGGTATAGCTCCATAGCCATGCTTTTACTTTGCCAACTGTTCTGTCAGTCAACTGAATTCTTACGGTCAAGTGTTTTCTAGCGCCACCAAATGTTTTTAAACTTCCAGACGACGATGACCATGAAGACGTGCCACAAAAGAACATAGGGAGAAGGGGCAGGGCTCTGAGCAAGAAGGTGCCTGCCAGCAAGGTGTCTCACTCGACATCGGCATCAGAACCAGTCATTCAACAACTTGGTGACCTGGTTCTGACTTCTGTTTCTTTTGCCGATCCGGTGTCGACTGATCAACCTTCGGCTCGACTGCTCAAGTTCCAGCTCCGACCATGCAACTCCAGGCTTCAGTTCCTCCAGCTGCCTTGTCTGTTCCACCAACTCCACTTTTCATTACTCATCATGTCCCAGAGGACCAGGTAGGCGCTGCTAAGGAAGCCATGATCCAACCAGGCCTAATGATGGACCAAATGAAGGTGGTATACAGAACTATCAAGGCTGCCTACGATGCAAGCTCTGCACTTCAAGCCAATGTCGAAGTAAGTGGGATTGTAAGTTGATCTCCGACTAGCTTTCAACTCGATCTTTTCTATGTTAGGATATGGTACTTTAAACTGCTGCTTTATTATTCATAAGATGTTCGTGGATGAGCGTTTTGAAACCTTTATGTGTATCTACCATGAATTTGCACTTTGCACTTTGCATCTGAGAACAAACATTGTTGTTGTTTTACTCCTTCCACTCGGGCTGGACGGGTCATGGTGAGTAGGAAATCGAACCAGTGGGGGCATGCCAAGTGCATCCACTGGGTGTAGTCCTCGAGACTGCTGTTGAATGTTTGATTCGGCAGTAGTCTTAAAACTCTTTTTGTCGCAATAATTTGAACTTGTAACTTATCTCTCAGAAGCAATCGATCTTTGTTTCTGTCAACTGATGTGTCTTGTTTGTTGATTGCGGAAATCTTGTGAACTTGGGACCAAATTTGCCGATTTGGAGATGAAGCAGATCGAACTCAACCTCGATCTGGAATTGGGAAGAAGAACTTGAAGAAAGCTCAAGACGAAGCTGCTGCCATGGGAGGTAATCAGTTTGTCGACTACTCGCCTTGTGATATTTTCTTTTCAACCTTTAAACCAAGTGATTCCACTCGAACAGATGTGCGTAGTGAAAATTGCCAACTCCAAGCTCGTCTGAAGAATATTATTTCTTTAGACAAAATGAAGCAGGCTCTGGAGCAGAAAGATCTTGACCTCGCAACAGCACAGGAGACGACGCCGGAGAAAACTAAACTCGCTGACAAAAAGTTGGCTTCAGTCAACAAGTTAGAAGAAGAGAACGCCAAGCTGAAAGTCGCTGTCGATGAAGCCAAGAAGGAAGTCATGCAGCTGAAGGAGGAGAAGGTGGCCTTGACAGACTAAGTTGGCGATCTCACTCAGAAGAGGGACGAGCTGGAAACTTATCTGGGAGGTCTTGCCAAGAAAATGTTCCTCATGCTTGAAGGTACCTCTCTTTATCTGACTGACTGCAAAGAACTTTTCCTTCGTGTCTCTGTCATTTCAACACCCTTTTGTTTGTGCAGAATTCTGTCTAAACTTTGAGGAATAAAACTAGGCGGATCGAGACAAGTTTGGACCCCATCAATTCTCCCGTCAAGGACGAAGCTGCTATGAATGTACTATGACTGGAATCTTGTCTCGCCAGTGTTTTGGACTACCTTGGCGGACTGAAAGTAGCAGTGTCGCGGATCGACACGGAGCTTTGGCCTAGCGCGATGTTCCAGAATGACCTCAATTCACTGATTACTCGACTCAACGGCGTCCCTGAACGAGTGCAGGCATGGAAGAAGTCATCCGCTCACTGCGGTGCCGACGTGGCTCTGTCGTTGGTCCGGGTCCATTGCAAGGAAGTCAAAGAAGAGAAGTTGGCGGCTCTCAAGGTTTCCAACACCAAGAAGCTTCAATTCCAATCCTTCATGGAGACCTTCATTGACGCCGCAACTCGCATCGCAGATGACATTGACCTTGACAATTTCGGCGAGCCAGCAAGTCCTACTCCTGCCGAGTGAAAACTTGATAACTTGATTTTATTTGCCTCGGAATGCTAAATGATCCTGTAATTGTTAAAACTCTTTTGGGCTTGACGCTCGAGTACTTCTACCGGTGGTTCTGAACCTTCATGGATTTATCCGAACTTAGTTTTTCTTTTGAATGTGGTTGCTTTGTCTTTATCACCTTCAGATTTCTTGACTCGAGTGAATTGGGAATCATAGATGAAACTTCAAGTGAGGGGGTCGTTCTTCACTCGGAGTAGACGTCGTACTTGTGGCGCAGCTCCGAGTGCAACCGGATGTTGTACTTGTGGCGCAACACTGAGTGTAGCCAGCCGTTGTACTCGTGGCGCAGATCCGAGTGCAACCAGACGTTGTACTTGTGGTGTAGCTCCGAGTGCAGCTAGACGTTGTACTTGTGGTGCAGTTCCGAGTGCTGCCAAACGTTGTACTTGTGGCGTAGTTCCGAGGGCAACTAGACATTGTACTTGTGGCGCAGCTCCGAGTGCAGCCAAACGTTGTACTTGTGGCGCAGCTCCGAGCGCAACCAGGCGTTGTACTTGCGGCGCAGCTCAAGGGGGCAACCAGACGTTGCACTTGTGGAGCAGCTCCGAGTGCATCCAGACATTGTACTTGTGGCACAGCTCCGAGCACAACCAGACGTTGTACTTGCGACGCAGCTCAAGGTGCGTGGCCGAGCCTCCGAGTGAGAGGGTTATTCTTCACTCAGAGTATGTTTTGAAACTTAGGCGAGTATGGGGTCGCAGCTAAGCCCTTGAGTGGGAGGATTGCTATCCACTCAGAGTAGTTTTGCAACTTAGGCGAGTATAGGATCGCGGCTAAGCCCCCGAGTGGGAGGATTGCTCTCCACTCAGAGTACTTTTGCAACTTAGGCGAGTATGGGATCGCGGGTAAGCCCCCCTAGTGGGAGAATTGCTCTACACTCGGAATGGTTTTGTAACTTAGGCGAGTACGGGATCGCGGCTAAGCCCCCGAGTGGGAGGGTTGCTCTCCACTCTGAGTGGTTTTGTAACTTAGGCGAGTACGGGATCGCGGTTAAGCCCCCGAGTGGGAGGGTTGCTCTCCACTCGAAGTAATTTTGTAACTTAGGCGAGTATGCGATTGCAGCTAAGCCCCCGAGTGAGAATGTTGCTCATCACTCCGAGAAGTTTTGTAACTTAGGTGAGTACGGGATCACGGCTAAGCCCCTGAGTGGAAGGGTTGCTCTCCACTCGGAGTGTTTTTGAAACTTAGGCGAATCGGGTTCGTGACTAAGCCCCCAAGTGAGAGGGTTGCTCGTCACTCGGAGTGTTTTTGAAACTTAGGCGAATCGGGTTCGCAACTAAGCCACCCACTCGGGGATTTAAGCACATGTGTTTATGCGATAACAATCATTAAGATGCTGTGAAAATCATGTATTTGATAAGCAAAATGAAGGATTCTTTATTATAACTCGTCAATCCGAGTGTTCTAGGTATAAAAGCGGCGGAGCAGATCCGCATTCCATGAGCGTGGCTCATCTTCTTTCTTAGCTACATTGTAGAGGTGATATGCCCCGTTGTGGAGCACCTTGGTGATGATGAAGGGCCCTTCCCATGCCGGAGCGAGCTTGTCAGGCCGTTTCTGGTGCACTCGGAGCACAAGGTCTCCTTCCTGAAATGCTTGACCTCTGATGTTTCGGGCATGGAATCGACACAAGTCTTGTTGGTAGATGGTTGACCGGATCAGAGCCATCTCTCTTTCTTCCTCTAGGAGATCAACTGCGTCCTGGCGTGCCTGTTCCGCTTCAGCTTCTGAGAAAAGTTCCACTCAGGGGCATTGTGCAGCAAATCACTTGGAAGCACGGCTTCAGCTCCATACACCATGAGGAAAGGGGTTCGATCGGTCGACCGATTGGGAGTCGTTCTTAGTCCCCATAGGATAGATGCAATTTAGTCACCCAAGCTCCAGCAGCATGCTTGAGGTCGCGCATTAGTTGGGGTTTCAGCCCTTGAAGGATCAAACCATTTGCTCTTTCTGCCCGCCCATTCGACTGCGGGTGCACAACAGATGCATAATCGACCCGGGTGCCTTGGGACGTGCAAAATGCTCTGAACTCATCAGAATCAAAGTTGGAGCCGTTATCTGTGATAATGTTGTGAGGGACTCCATATCTGAATATTAGCTCTCTGATGAAACTAATTGCAGTGCTTGAGTCGAGATTCTTGATAGGCTTGGCTTCGATCCACTTGGTGAACTTGTCGACTGCTACAAGCTAATAAGTGAAACCACTTCTGCCAGTCTTGAAAGGTCCGACCATGTCCATCCCCCAAACTGCAAAAGGCCATATGAGTGGAATAGTCTTCAAGGTAGATGCAGGCTTGTGAGACATGTTTGAGTAAAACTAGCAGCCTTCACACTTGTCAACTATATCTTTGGCCATTTCATTAGCTTGCAGCCAGTAAAACCCCGCTCGGTATGCTTTGGCCACAATGGTCCGAGAGGACGCATGGTGACTACAGGTCCCCGAGTGAATCTCATTTAAAATCAATCGACCTTCTTCTGGAGAGATGCAACGCTGAGCCACTCCGGTAACACTTTCTCTGTAAAGTTGTCCACTTATTACCGTGAAGGCTTTGGATCTGCGGACGATTTGGCGGGTCTCACCCTCATCCTCTGGGAGTTCTTGCCTGAGCAGATATGCAATATATGGCACCGTCCAATCGGGAGTGATCACCAAAACCTCCATGATCAAATCGACTACTGCTGGAACTTCAATCTCATTCGGATTGGTTGAACTCATCGGTTGTGGGGGCTCCTCTGTAAAAGGATCTTCTTGGACTGATGGGGTATGAAGATGCTCTAAGAACACATTACTTGGAATAGGTTTTCAAATGGAACCCAACTTCGCCAGATCATCAGCCGCTTGATTCTTGAGTTGGGCTATGTGATGGAGTTCTAACCCTTCAAACTTCTTCTCTAGCTTTCTCACCGCATTGTAGTAACCAGTCATAGCCGGACTCCTGATATCCCACTCCTTCATCACCTGATTGACCACCAAGTCTGAGTCACTGTAGACCATCAAGCAACGGACGCCGAGTAAGATGGCCATACGCAATCCATACAGAAGTGCTTGATACTCAACTTCATTGTTTGAAGAGTCTAAGTGCATCTGGAGGACATAACTGAGCTTGTCACCTCTTGGGGAGACCAAGACCACTCCAGCACCAGAACCATTTAACATCTTGGATCCATCAAAGAACATAGTCCAATGTTTCGTGTGAATCTGAATTGGTTGTTGCTATTCGATCCACTCGGCCAGATAATCTGATATTGCCTGAGACTTGATCGCCTTTTTTGCCTCGAACTTGATATCCAAAGGGAGGAGTTCAATCGCCCACTTAGCCACTCGACCGGTTGCATCTCGATTGTTCAAGGTTTTTGATAACAAAGCACCGTTGATGACTATAATCGAGTGGTCTATGAAGTAATGTGCAAATTTCTTCATGGTCAAATAAACCCTGTAGACAAGCTTCTGATAATGCGGATACCTTTGCTTGGACGGGGTCAAGACTTCAGAGATATAGTACACTGGGCACTGAACTTTATACGCTTTGCCTTCTTCCTCCCACTCGACTGTGAGCACTGTGCTGACAACTTGTCCTGTGGCTGCAATATACAGCAGTAGAGGCTCTTTGTTGACTGGAGCAGCAAGCACCGGCTGGGTGGAAAGCAGGGCTTTGAGCTCTACAAACGCTGCTTCGGTTTCAGGAGTCCACTCAAACTTGTCAGATTTCTTCATTAGTCGGTAAAGCGGCAATGCCTTTTCACCAAGACGCGAGATGAATTGACTCAGTGCAGCCAAACAGTTAGTAAGCTTCTGAACATTATGCACATGCACATGATGTTTCATTTAGAGAATTGCTCAATCTTCTCTGGGTTTGCGTCGATTCCTCGTTCGGAAACGAGAAAACTAAGTAACTTTCCGCCTTGGACTCCGAATGTGCATTTTGACGGACTGAGCTTCATTTCATATCTTCTTAAGTTGGGAAATGTTTCGGCGAGGTCAGTCAGCAGGTCGGAACCTTTACGTGACTTGATCACGATATCATCCATGTATGCTTCCACATTCTGATAGATTTGAGTGAGCAGGCACTTCTAAATCATGCACATGAATGTGGCGCCAACATTCTTAAGACCAAAGGGCATGGTGACATAGCAAAAACACCCGAATGGGGTGATGAAGGCTGCTTTTATTTCATCGGGTCCATACAGTCGGATCTGATGGTACCCGTAATACGCATCCAAAAAGGACAAACGCTCACACCCCACAGTTGAGTCGACAATATGGCCGATGTGGGGGAGAGGGAAGTGATCTTTCGGTCTGGCCCGATTGATGTGCTTGAAATCGATGCACATACAAAGATAATCATCTTTCGTGGGGACCATGACAATATTGGCGAGCCACTCGGAGTGGTATATCTCGCAGATGAACTTAGCTACCAGAAGCCGAACCACCTCTTCGCCAATTGTCGTTCTCTTCTCCATGGCGGACCAACAGAGATGTTCTTTGACAGGTTTTACTTTTGGGTCGACACGCAAACAGTGCTCAGCCAGTCCCCTGGGTACACCCGACATGTCAGATGGTTTCCATGCGAAGATGTCCCAGTTCTCACGGAGGAACTGGACGAGCGCTTCTTCCTATTTGCCGTCGAGTGTTGTTGAGATGTGGGTCGGAGCAGCATTGGGATCAGTCGGGGGAATATGAACAGGCTTTGTCTCTCTGGCCGACTGAAATGAGGACTCTGAAGCATGTTTCTTGGCTCGCAACAAATCACTCGGATCTGAATTTTTGTTGTATTCTTCCATCTCAACTGCTGCCATCTGTTCATCGGCAATTTTGGAACCCTTCTGGAGGCACTCTTCCGCTCTTTGTCGATTCCCTGTGACTGTGATCACACCTCTGGGACCAGGAATTTTCAACTTGAGGTATACGTAACACGGTCGAGCCATGAAACGAGCATATGTCGGCCTGCCCAGAATAGCATGGTAGGCACTGTGAAAATCCACCACCTCAAACGTCAAATTTTCCTTGCGGTACTTCTTTGAATCACGAAAACCACGTCAAGAGTGATCTGACCGAGTGAATCTTCTTTCTTTCCTGGGATGACTCGGTGAAACTGCATGTTACTCTCACTGAGCTTGGACATCGGAATGCCCATCCCTCGGAGGGTTTCAGCATACAGGATGTTCAAGCCACTACTGCCCCCGAATGGATGTAGACGCCCTCCGTGATCGAATCCCCCTCCAAGAGGATGCCGGAAAAGGCCCCAAGATGGGATCTCACGGGAATAGAAGGTTGCGGCGGCGGAAAATTTTTTCGTGGACTCCTCTGAGGGTTTTGGAATATATGCGAATATATAGGACGAAGAGCTAGGTCAGGAAGGTCATGAGGGGCCTACAAGGTACGGGGCGTGCCCCCCCAAGAGCGCGCCCTCCACCCTTGCCACCGCCTTGTGGCTCTTCTGGCTTGGACTCCAAGTTCTCTGGGCGTCTTCTAGTCGAACAAAAATCATCGTGAAGTTTCATTCTGTTTGGACTCTGTTTGTTATTCCTTTTGTGCGAAGCTCAAAAACAAGGAAAAAACAGAAACAAGCACTGGGCTCTAGGTTAATAATTTAGTCCCAAAATAGCATATTAATGCATATAAAACATCCAAAACAGATAATATAATAGTATGGAACAATCAAAAATTATAGATACGTTGGAGACGTATCAAGTAGCACCATTCCAGATTGTGCATTAATAATGAAAACCTATCTATGATCTGTTGGTCTGATCCATTTATTCTTTTGCTATTTATGTAATGAATTTTCTGATTACATGAAGCTAAAGGTGTTACCGTTCATGGACATGGAACAAAAGTTGGCCAGATATTGTGACAACAGTAGGAGGTTAAATTGGGAAGCCAAAGCCAGGTGATACCTTCATCACTATCTTTACTACCATGCATATTCTACTGTTGAATTCTAGATGCGGTATTTCCATATTGGAAACCTTTGTATGGTCCATGGACTGAAAGTTTATTTATTATGGGGAACTCTGATTGGTAGGATTTTGCACTAGGACACTTTTTATGGGTATATACAACATTATTTTTTTACTGATGTCTGATTATTGTAGCTTCAAACTATTCCATGAGATGTTTTCTTGAACTGTATTCACTTTGATGTTTGTACTACTGCATTTATTCCTCAAAACATTTGATGGCGCAATAATAATAGTGCTAATACTAATTGTTTTACATAAGGTCTCATACATGGTAGAACCTTCTGTTGCGACTGGTTTGTTTCGTGTAGTATATAGTTTTTTTGTTCTGAGGAATTCTATATGCCAACAAACTTTTCTTCTGTTCCCATGCCAGGGATAGTCAAATGGTCTTGGCTACATGGTTTTCTTGAATTCTTGCATGATGTGATTAATGTTCTTTGCTGACAATACATATATATATATAATATTGTGTTGGTCAATATATGGTCTATTTATAGTTTTCCTTTCTTTGTAGTTTTAGAATATACAGTAAGGTCAATGGTGCTGGAAATAGCCGTACGATGGCAATTCAGGATTCTTGGATGTCCAATTACCAAAAAACATTGAGGCAGGCTTGCTATTAAGGGTGACGCTAGGCGTCATCTGACTGATTTCTCTTGGATCAAGCGCAATCAAGTGTCTAGCGACGGCTTCACCTCACGACCGAGTGTCCCTTTCGGTTGAACGTGCAGGCCACTAACCCCAGCACTATCATAACTCACATCCAGCATCCTAGCCAGGGCCCAACACTGTTACAACCAAGCATCCCACAACGGCCGCATTAACGAGCATGTTGCAGAAGCACATGCCAAGTTGCTGCAACACCAACCAGGTTGTTGAAGCAACAGACATAGCAACGAGCATGCGGCGGAAGCACCGGTTATGTTGCCGCAGCACCGACGAAGCACTGGCCATGTTGTCGAAGCAGTGACCGCAGCAACGAGCATGCCGCGGAAGCACCGACCATGTTGTCGAGGCAGTGGCGACATCAATGAGCATGCTGCAGAAGCATTGGCAATGTTGTCAAAGCGGTGACAAAAGCAACGATCTTTTTAGGAGTCTTGATGTGTTATTTCCTTCGAAATGGATGATTTGTCTGTACGTGTTTGATAATTTGCTTTGAACTGTACAACTGACTGCTTATTAGATTGGATTATACATGTTTGATTCTATGCTTTGAACTGTACGAGTGCCTACATATTAGCCCTGGAAAATGAATGGCTTCAGTGGGTGCATGTGTGGTTAGGGAATGGTTTTGTTCATGCATGGAAGATGGATGTCGAGACTCTTCAATCTGAATAATAGCACTTAAGACTATTATTTGTTGTTAATTTGTAGCACAAGCTGACATTGTTTAACATCTTAGTTGGACGTGCTTGGCCAGAAGAAGGCATGGATGCCATCAGCCTCGCCCGCCTCTACACATCGCAGGTCTAACAGATCGTTCTCCCTTCTAATTTGTTTCCATAGAATTGGATGAACACCCATAGTTCAGTTTGGGCTCATGCAATGTGTGTTTTCTTGCATGCTTACTCTTGATGCTTCATGTGATTCAACATTGAAAATTTCTTTTGATTAGGTTTGATGCATTGTATGTATCGTTTGTTGTCGAATAGATTCTAAACCGATGTACATGCATAAAAATAGACGATGATGTATAGATATATTCCAATTGTATAATTACTTTATATATGCAAAACAAAGATTGCTCTAGGTAGAAATATATTGTTACATGTGTGCTGTAGTTATAATTAGAGATCGAGGCCAGATCAGTTTTTTGGTTTCTGTATTGGCAGTTTCTTTTCATTATTAAGAAGTAGTGCCTTCTTTAGTACATGTACAATTATCATCATAGGTGTTCACTTTGGTGCCTGCTATTTTCTATAGTCATAGGGATGATATTTACCTTACTAAAATCTTGTTGTGTGTCTTAGGTTTCCTTTTTTTGGGTTTGCACACGAACCCCAAATCTTGTAGTTTCTTTCGGATTCCCATGTTTGTGTATGTCTAATTTACAGGAGGGGTCTGCCCATTACATTGTGTAATACTATCTTTTATATAGATCTTTCCAAATTATTATACTCTGTTTTGATAAGCCAGACCGGGTGCTACAGAATAAGAATGGTCCCATGAAATTGGTGAAGATGTTATAAAAGCCATTCCCTTCGTTCCATATTAAGTGTTGCTGATTTAGTGCTAAATCAATGGCAATTAATATGGAATGGTGGGAGTAAAGATTTAGAAAATCAGTATGTACTACTGCATCTAATCAATGGCTGAAAGATTTGGAAAATCAGCCTACACTATTCTTTATCGGAAACAATACGGCGAACACCTAATTTATTATATAGTTTATGTTTTGTGCTTTATCCTGATTCTAGTTTCAGTCATAGGTCACCCAGGGCATTATTTCTAATGAAGGTCATGTTTCTATATGGTTTTGACTATTCGGTGGTACATTCATATTGTTAGCATTGTGTGTTGACTATGTTTGTTTTGTACCGTGTTCTTCCAGGGCCAAATTTGCTATGATTTTGCGGAAGTAGATGATTGATAGAGACTCAAGAGGAGGTAATTGATAAATATAGACGTTGTGGTTCCTATTTCTTCTGGTACTACTTTTCTTGCAATTTTCTTTTAATTACAAGCTACCTCTGCCATTGTAGTCATTTCTTTATTTCATTACGATTCTCTGTTGACTACTATGTAACCATGCATGGGCAGCTTAAATGGCATAAGTTCTTAATCAGTTAGAAAAAGGCAACAGAAACAACCAGAGAAATTTTTCTCTGGAAATTGCATGGTAGGTGTTTATTTTCATTTGTACATATGTGCGAGTTGAGTTCAAGAAATTATTGCAAATGCATTTTTTTGGATAACAGCCATCGACACATAACCATTTACTGATTTATATTAAACCCCATGGAAGCCAAGATGTATTGATCCAGGTTTAGGTTCATGTCCAATATATCTCAGTTCATAGAATATAAATTTACCTGGAAGCTATATCCTCCCATGGTCCATTGTTTTTATGCACTGTTCATGCTAACTTGACTAAAACAAGTTCAGGGAAGCTTTGAGTTTTGGTTGTTTCAAAATTAACACACCAAAGAAGATGTTATATACCGGTTGCCATTTAGGGCTGCTTAGGGAGTGAACAAGATCCTCTCTAAAAAGCCAAACAATGATTATGTGGTTGGGTTTCAGTCCAGCATCCGCCGGTTTAACGAACCCTGAACTGTGTTAAAATTTGAAGCCGACAACAAATCATTGTAGGGTTTCTTTGGTTTGTTTTTTTCGATGGTTCAAGTTTTTCTTGTCCTGGGTGTTTAAAACCATGAACTACATGTAGTTGCCTGCAGTGTATTCATTTTTTAAATTGTACCTGGTATAACTTATGCTTTTATGGTAGACATGAGCTGATGACTGAAAATGTTTCTCTTTGATACATATGTGGATGTTGCAACATCACTATTATGCTTGGTTGTGGAAGAGTGTATCCAACAGGGCTATATTTGTTCATTGACTTGCTCATTGGTATTCTACTTTTTCTCATATGTAACTTCATGTTGGAAGACTATTTTTTATGATATCATGCTTAAAGTTTATCTTGGGTTTGAAGAGAAAATATAGAGAAGGGTTGAAAGTAAATAGAATACTGCCATATGTTTAACTTCATATCAAGCATTCATTTGTGCACTTCTCATCTAAAATAACTATATTATTTCTATTAGCCTTTACCTCACCAGTGCATTGTGCCAGTCAGTGGTCCCCCTACATTCTTGCATGACCTCCTATATTTCTTAGGGCTTCATGTTTCTTTGGTCTCTGGTTTCCTTCCTATTTTATTTTTAGTTCCGTCAGCCTCTTAGTGTACTATGGCCGCATGGTTTGAATCTGCTCTCATTGAAGTAAGCCCGGACATTTCCATTTAGTTTCTTCTGATCTATTTGTCAGTTCTTAAGAGGCGGTGCTTTGTAAGTTATATCTAAGATTGTAAAAAAAACTTCAATGATAGAAACTAAATTGATTATGCAATTTAGTTATGTCTTTCTATTTGATCTAATGATTTGGTTGGTGGCTTAGTTTGTATGTTTTCAGAATGGCACAGATAGGAATATCTGTATCTAATCAAAGTTGTCCACTACGCATGTACATGTTTTTTTGCTACTGATGATTTTTAGTATCAAACCTATTACTTTCCTATTTATTCACATGTAAGAGCAACTTAATTCCTTACTACAATCTAATCTTCCATCCACCTCTGGACATCCATGTTCAGGCAATTTATAAAATAAGTATGATCTCATGTAAACCTGACAATGGCTTGGTAGAAACATTTGTTCCTAACTGAACTATACCCTGACAAAATAATTATAGCCATTGTGCAGTAATACGTGCATAGATACTGATTCACACACTTATGAAACTCAAATGGTAGCTTCAAGATGAAATGAGCAAAAATCGGTGACCCCATATGGATCAGTGAAGATGAAGGTATTAATTCCCACTTCTATTTGTCATAGCTGCGTATATATCCGAATATGTTGAATTATAGTATATAACACACTCTGCCATTCCTTGCTTAATAGACATGCAATGGTTTGTCATGTCTATTCAAACTCCTAATGCATTGAATGCATAACCTTTCACTTTAGTCTGACTCTTCCACTATAGCAGGATGGTCCAAACGTGACACTACGATCAGAGACCCTTCGACGAAACTGTGTGTGGTGCCATAATCGCAAATGGTGGTATAAAAGAACCGTCAAAAAAGGTGCAAAACGTTTGCGATGGTGAAGCTATCAAACGGACAGGGCATACGGTTAAGCTCAATGAACTGTTTGCAATGAGGCGGAACAAAAGTAACAGGCAGCCTGATGAAGTCGTGTGCGATATAGAGCATACGGTTCACTCGGATGAACTATTTGTGTTTAGAAAGAGAAAAAAACGGTCAGCCAGATCAAGGTGTGTGTGATACGCGGCAAACATGTCCATAATCAGAAATGTGTGCGAAGACCAATAATAACACAGACGATTGCTGCTAATAAGCCGTGTGAATTGCTTTGTCTACAGTAGAATAACATGTATATATATAACTGAAATAAACATCCAATTACATAAGTGACTATACTGATCATTCACACACACCTCAATAAACAATTGCATCCATTCTAAAGTAGGAGAAACGATCGTCTAGTCATCTACTTCTTGTGATGCTCCCGCCACTGCTATGTGGCTCGATCCCTCGTCTGGGTTAGGAAGAAGACAATTCCTCATGTCAACGATCCACCTGTACATCTCGTAGCTTGTGTACGCGTCCATGGCCGCGTACTTTACATGTTGTTCATCCAGTCTCTCATGCCACACACGGTGCCAGGCATTCTTGTCCTTATTGCTCTCTTCCTCCATCTTCGTGTAGTAGGGGTTGATGATGGACAAGGCAACGTCAACCAGGGAGTTCAGTTTGTTTTTGTCGCTGCCCCAGACCTTGTAGTGGTGCTGGATGTTGACAAGATTCAGGCATTTCAAGTCCGAAACCTTGAGCGCTTTTAGATCATTGGTGGTGTCCACCGTAGCGAAACTGTAGTCAGAGCTATTGATAAACCTGGAGAAATGCTTGCAAGGCCTTGTGGCAAGGCGGTAGTGGTAGACGACGATGTCGTGTCGCACGCACAACTGGCGACGACAATGTTCTGATCGTGCCCGGCACGACCGATGGTGTACTCGAGGTCGAAGCCGACCACTCGGTACTTGTCCTCGGCAATGAACTGCTCCATAGTTTGGATGGAGCTCTCCACCGAGACCGGATCGTTCGTGTACACCACCGAGAGGGCCTTCCCCCTCATGTGGGTGTCCACTACGTGACGCGTGGTGAACTGCCCGCCGTTGTCGTCGTCGGCCGCTGGGAGTGCCATTGGAGCCACGGGGAGCGCCATTGGAACCGCTGGATGTCCTCTCTGTATGTGTCCTCGTGGGATGTGCTTATTGTGTCGTGTGAGATGAGAGATGAAGCTATATGGCCACAATAATAAAAGGGGGCCGGGTGGTGTGGATTCTTGGCATGTCCGCATGGCAGTTTTTGCAGTGGGTAACTGCATCATCGCGCCGCGCCCAGCGCAACCGCTTGCACACGAACATGCATGATCATGCGCCGGCCCCAAACACTGGTAGTGCGCATGGAGGGACGAGGGCAGAGCACCGAGAGGGACGCGAGCAGAGCGCGCCGCGGCCGCCTGAACCGCAAGCAACCACACACATAGAGTAGTTGAACAAGCAGGAAATGGTCGCCTACAAGCCGGCCGACAGTTGCGTCGCTGCGTAGAGAGCGACCGTGTGCTACCACCACCGTCTAGTCTATAGTCTCCTTTATATTCTATGCCATACTTTGCCCTCAATTTTAACCAACAAAATGTTAATGCATGTTTTAAAAATTATATAATTGGAAACTATGTTCAAATACAAATCCAACTATATAATCTTTGGCGACATGCATTCGTATTTTATTAGTTAAATCATACTTGTAAACCAGGACGGTAGTACAGTAGGTAATTAAATCGCAAACATTTTTTATTAACCGTATGTGGACATGGCCTTTCGTCTTCCTCTCGCACGTCTTGTCACCCCTCTGCCGCAGACGACTTACAGCGCAAGCTTGCGCAGCGCGTAGGGGCGTTCTTTTGGCCGAACGGTGGCGCCAATGAATCGTCATTGAGCCCGTTCCCGCGCAACCTCGCAGGTTCCCGCGCAAGCTTCTCGCCCCACTCGGTGAAATCCACCAAAATCCCAATGCTTACCGGCCTGCTATAAAAATCCTCATGGCCGGCGAGTCATGCTTCACATTTTTCCCTCCCTCCCTGTAGCTTATCTCGTCTGCTTATACCACAATCGCCAATAGCACCGGTCCGTCGTCGTCGCTCAGCCACTCCGCCATCATCAGAGGATAGCTCTAGCTAGGAGGCTACACCGCGGCGGTGGCATAGTCCCCGGCCTAGTGTAGTGCGCGTGGCGTCCCTGTTGGGTGTGCGCGGAACACCCACCACACGCTCCGCCACCGGTGGCCGTCAGCAACTGTTGCGGCCGCCGTTGCCTCCACACCACCGTTGAAAGCTAGGGCCATCGCACGCTCCGCCGTCGCGGCCCGAAGGCAGGAGGTGGCCGTCATGGCCGCCACCCCATTGCCGGCCACTGTGGCCATCACCCGCTCCGCCACTGCGGCCCGAAGGCGGGAGGTGGTGGTCGTGGCCGCCAGCCCATCGTCGACCACAGGGGTCATCACCCGCTCCGCCACCACCGTCCGAAGGCGGGAGGCATAGGTGGGTGCCCGCACGTACGTCAGCGACCTTGCGTGCTACACCGAGTTCCTGCGGGAGGAGGAGGAGTGCCTCGTCGAGCATGTAAAGAGCCTTACCGCGCGCCGTGGCCGCGGCACACGCCGCCTCAGAGGCGAGGAATCAGGAGATCCACAAGTAGAACCACCGCTTCGAGAGGGGTCGTCTGGAGCGGCAGAGGGCATTCGAGGTGAGCGTCGCTGAAGCTACAACAGCGGCATGCACCGTATTGTGGTTGCCCAACTCGTCGGTAGGCTCCTCCTCCGCCGCCTCTTACTGAGTGCGCTCGGCAGAGGAGAGGAGACGGATGTAGTACAAAGCCCCTCCGCAGTAGTAGTAGTAGTATTTAGGGGCTATTTTGTTCAGTTCATCTGACTATAGATGTGGTGGAACTGTACAACGTACTTAGAATTAGCTAGTATATATAGTTGAACTATCTATTTCAGTACGTGGTTAGCAACAGTTGGGGAAAAGTTTGGTTGGTTCAGCTGTCGAGTTGAACTGTTTGTATAACTTAAGAACGACTGCTTAATCTATGAATGAAGTCTATGCTTAATTCCTGAATTTTAGTTGCAAAAATTAGATACTGCTAGCGATTTCTAGCTCCATATTTTGACAAATCGCAGTGTTACAAGGATTGACAAATCTTACCAAATTGTTTGTACGTGGTTGCACACGGGTCATCCAAAACAACCATTTGCGTTGAAGCGATGCACAAATCCCGTGCTGCTCTCACTTTGCATACGGGTGTTCTATCTAAAACATTTGCGATCAAGAGCAGCAGAAATCCTGCTCGGCACATTTTCACTTGGCTTCCTGGGGAAGCTATCGGTTTGCATATAGTTGTTCTAACTTAATTTTTTGTGATGATTGTTTTATATTTAAAAATCAAATTAAACTGTGGCTTGGGCGCCATTAATGGAGAAGATGCGAGCAAGGCGGGCAGCCATGGAAGTCAAAGGGCCAGCTTCCGAGTGAGCATGCGCAGCGTACAACTCGCACGCTTCCTGGTGAGCCTGCGCATTCGAGGACAGCTTGCACACCTCTCAATCAGCCTGCGCACTAGACGGCGGTCGCACGCCTCCCATTCAGTCAGGGTCAAGCAGCTGTCCACACGACACCTCCTACAGCCTTTAAAACCAAGACACGTGGCGTCACGTGAATGGTTAACAGAATGTAGACGGTTTGAATTATACAAACGTTTGAGATATTAAAGTGGCAGCTATTTTTCAAAATGCCTTTTTTGGCTGTCATTATTCGAGTGTGCCTTCTCTCAAAATGGACACGAAAAATACCACAGCATGTCGGGTGGCATTCCATGATAGCATGCCAAGTTTCATGAATTTCAGACGAGTTTTGGATTTACTAGAATTTAAAAACCAGGCATCTCGATGTTTTGCCGACAATCAACGGTGCCCTGGTGTTTGAAATTCATTCCCATTTCTTGCATGGGACCTAAGCATGCACCCAAGGACACAAATTTGATTTTTCAACCAATTTATATGCACTGGAGCATGTGCATGTAGTTCAAATTTGAATTATGCACATAAATGCATAGAAAACTCAATTAATGCCTAAAAATGTCCAAACGAACCCCAAGAAATCACAAAAATTCACACAACACTCCTGTTATTCTATGTTGACACAAGAAAAAAATTGAAAGCAATAACAGGCAATGGATATCATTTCGTCCCCAAAGGTGGGATGTTCCCTACCGAAAACCATCATGCTTGTTCTCAGAAGCTCCGGTTTGTGAGAGGCATATACCCAAACCTGCCCCAAATGGGACAAAATTTTTACCACGACATGTTGATGCCGCTCCATGATAGCATGCCAAGTTTCATGAATTTCACACGGGTTTTGGATTTACTAGAATTTAAAAACCAGGCATCTCAATTTTTTGCCGGCAATCAACGGTGCCCTGGTGTTTGAAATTCATTCCCATTTCTTGCATGGGACCTAAGCATGCACCCAAGGACACAGATTTGACTTTTCAACCAATTTATATGCGCTGTAGCATGTGCATGTAGTTCAAATTTGAATTATGCACATAAATGCATTGAAAACTCAGTTAATGCATAAAAATGTACAAACGAACCCCGAAAAGTCACAAAAATTCACACAACACTCCTGTTGTTCTACGTTGACATGAGAAAAAATTTGAAAGCAATAAGAGGCAATGGATATCATTTCATCCCCAAAGGTGGGACGTTCCCTACCGAAAACCATCATGCTTGTTGTGAGAAGCTCCGGTTTGTGAGAAGCATATACCCAAACTTGCCCCAAATGGGACAAAAAATTTACCACGGCATGTTGATGCCGCTCCATGATTTCATGCCAAGTTTCATGAATTTCAGACGGGTTTTGGATTTACTAGAATTTAAAAACCAGGCATCTCAATGTTTTGCGGGCAATCAATGATGCCATGGTGTTTCAAATTCATTCCCATTTCTTGCATGGGACCTAAGCATGCACCCAAGGACACATATTTTATTTTTCAACCAATTTATATGCACTGGAGCATGTGCATGTAGTTCAAATTTGAATTATGCACATAAATGCATTGAAAACTCAGTTAATGCATAAAAATGTCCAAATGAACCCTGAAAATTCACAAAAATTCACACAACACTTCTGTTGTTCTATGTTGACACGTGAAAAAAATTGAAAGCAATAAGAGGCAATGGATATCGTTTCGTCCCCAAAGGTGGGACGTTCCCTACCGAAAATCATCATGCTTGTTGTGATAAGCTTCGGTTTCTGAGAAGCATATACCCACACCTGCGCCAAATGGGACAAATTTTTTACCACGACATGTTGATGCCGCTCCATAATAGCATGCCAAGTTTCATGAATTTCAGACGGGTTTTGGATTCACTAGAATTTAAAGGCATCTCAATGTTTTGCCGGCAATCAGCGGTGCCCTGGTGTTTGGAATTCATTCCCATTTCTTGCATGGGACCTAAGCATGCACCCAAGGACACATATTCGATTTTCAACCAATTTATATGCGCTGGAGCATGTGCATGTAGTTCAAATTTGAATTATGCACATAAATGCATTGAAAACTCAGTTAATGCATAAAACTGTCCAAACGAACCCCGAAAAATCACAAAAATTCACAACACTCTTATTGTTCTATGTTGACACGAGAAAAAAATTGAAAGCAATAAGAGGCAATGGATATCGTTTCGTCCCCAAAGGTGGGACGTTCCCTACCAAAAACCATCATGCTTGTTGTCAGAAGCTCCGGTTTGTTAGAAGCATATACCCAAACCTGCCCCAAATGGGACAAAATTTTTACCACGGCATGTTGATGCCGCTCCATGATTGCATTTCACGTTTCATGAATTTTATATGAGTTTTGGATTTACTAGAATTCAAAAACCAGGCATCTCAATGTTTTGCCGGAAATCAACGGTGCCCTGGTGTTTGAAATTCATTCCCATTTCTTGCATGGGACCTAAGCATGCACCCAAGGACAAAGATTTGATTTTTCAACCAATTTATATGGACTGGAGCATGTGCATGTAGTTCAAATTTGAATTATGCACATAAATGCATTGAAAACTCGGTTAATGCATAAAAATGTCTAAACGAACCCCAAAAAATCACAAAAATTCACACAACACTCCTGTTGTTCTATGTTGACACGAGAAATTTTTTGAAAGCAATAATATGCAATGGATATCATTTCGTCCCTAAAGGTGGGCATTCCCTACCGAAAACCATCATGCTTGTTGTGAGAAGCTCCGGTTTGTGAGAAGCATATACCCTAACCTGCCCCAAATGGGACAATTTTTTTACTACGGCATGTTGATGCCGCTCCATGATAGCATGCCAAGTTTCATGAATTTCAGACGAGTTTTGGAGTTACTAGAATTTAAAAACCAGGCATCTCAATGTTTTGCCGGCAATCAACGATGCCCTGCTGTTTGAAATTAATTCCCATTTCTTGCATGGTACCTAAGCATGCACCCAAGGGCACATATTTGATTTTTCAACCAATTTATATGCATTGGAGCATGTGCATGTAGTTCAATTTTGAATTGTGCACCTGAAATGGCTAGAAAACCAATTTAATGTATAAAATGTTCAAACAAACCCTAAATAATTCCAATTCTTTTACGACACACATATAGTTGCATGTTCATTCCAAATAAAAGGTCTAGCAATTCAAACACCGTCCATTGCCGCTGTGACCCCATTATGTAATTCAAATCAAGATGAAAAATCAAGTAGATCACACACAGTTTATTATTAGCAACCGTGTGAGATGCAGCACAAAATATCCTGGAGCACAGTCGGTGTATAGTACGCCTATGGCTTACGCGAGAAGATGCGTCGGCTACGGTCCACAGCCGGCATCTCAAGCACACTAGCTCGCTCCCCAAATATCATTTCACTGTTCAATCATCGCCGATGAAAGATGGGCACATGGACCCACGTCGCGAGGGCAACTTTGGTGGCCCACTCCGGCGAGAGCGCGGCCGTAGCCGCCATCCGCGTGCTAACAAGGTGCATGAGCGCGACCGCAATCTACGACCGGGCGGCAAAGGCAGCCCAAACGGCCGCTGTAGCTTCTTAGGTGGCGGCAGCAACATCTGCCTCAGGGATAACAACTGGCGAGAGCGGCATATCAGCTGTCTGTTCCGCAGCGGCGGCCTTAGCTCTGATGGAGGCCGCCCATGACCATGTCGAGGCCGCTGTCGGTGTCAAAACCGGCGGATCTCGGGTAGGGGGTCCTGAACTGTGCGTCTAAGGTTGATGGTAACAGGAGATGGGGGACACAATGTTTACCCAGGTTCGGGCCCTTTATATGGAGGTAATACCCTACTTCCTGCTTGATTGATCTTAATGAATATGAGTATTGCGAGAGTTGATCTACCACGAGATCATAATGGCTAAACCCTAAAAGTCTAGCCTGTCTGACTATGCTTATGAGGAGATGTGTCTACGGACCTAGCCCTCCGGTTTATATAGACACCAGAGGGATCTAGGGTTACATAGGGTCGGTTACAGAGAATGGAATCTTCATATTTGGTCGCCAAGCTTGCCTTCCACAACAAGGAGAGTCCCATCCGGACACGGGTAGAGTCTTCGATCTTCGTATCTTCACAGCCCATTAGTCCGGCCCATGTACAATAGGTCGGACGCCCGAGGACCTCTTAGTCTAGGACTCCCTTAGTAGCCCTCGAACCAAACTTCAATGACGAGGTGTCCGGCATGCAGATAGTTTTCGGCATTGCAAGGCAGTTCCTCCTCCAATGTCTTTAAAGCGATGTATTTGGCTTTCCATTTAATGTCGTACCCCTCGGCTTCTGTGCCTTCCCGACTTTAGCTTCCACGTGTCGAGTGAATAGAAGAGGTCGGGGGTATTTTTGCACATACCACCCTAATCGTAGCAGAAATGTGCCTATTTAAAGAAAATAGATCTCAGATCCACTCCAAACCTCACGGAAAAAATCCTCAGAGCTTGCGGACCAGAACCACCCCAACATGGCTAGCGCTCCCAGCTCTTCCTCTCGTCCCCACAGCTCCGAAAAGGGTGATTGGGAGAGATGTTCCGTATCTCATAGTCAGCTAGTGAAGCTACAAAAACAGGGCTTTCTTCCTCCCGTGGATTTAGTCCCTGTACGAGCAGGGCTGACATCCTTCAATGGCGGGGTTCAGTCGGAGAACTTCCCCAATCCGTCCAAGGGGGAATGAGTATGCTTCATTCCCTTCTTGTTAAGAGGTGTCAGATTTCCAATCCATCCCTTCCTCCGAGGACTGCTGGAGTATTATGGCCTCCAACTGCACAGTCTCACTCCCGCCTCCATCCTGCATATTGTGGGTTATGTCGCTCTATGCGAGCTATTCCTGGGCTGTGAGGCCCATTTTGATTTATGGAGAAGACTATTCTGCCTCATCCCTCGTAATCAAGGAGGGTCAATATTCGAAGTGGGGGAGCCGAAGTGTGGCGTATCGCCGAAACTGGATACCTGTCCGGCACGCCGAAGAAGGCTTCCGAAGAGTGGCCTTCCAAATGGTTCTATATTGACTACATCGCTCTTCCCGACCCAGTCCGCATGGGCCTCCCCGAATTTTCAAGCGCTCCGTTGAAGAAACGCCATAGCTGGCATCCTCGGAGCCTCGAGGAAGAGGATAGCGTAGAGGTCAGTCAGCTGTTGGGCAAGATTAAGATGCTCGCCCAATCCGGATTGTCAATAATCGAGGTAATGGCGATCTCCATAGCGCGGGGGGTCCAACCACTCCAAAATTGAGAGCTTCCCATGTGGCACTATAATGGGGAAGACGACGCCTCACGCTGCAGTCGGAAGGGCCCAAAGACCCCCACCGCTTTGGCGAAAATATTGGTCGAACTGTATAAAGGGGAGAAGGAGGAGTTCACCCGTCTCGAATGTCGAGATGGATTTCCCATGTATAATCCCCCTAGCTAGGTAAGCTCTAACCCCACCATTTTACTCCTCTCCCTAAATTATTCTTGACGGACAGTATCCTATCCACTCATAACAGGAATGGTGAAAGGCTGTCGAGGGGATCCATAACCCCGCCCCTCAGCCGGAGGGTCACAACCAGGATCTTGATCCTGGATTTGAAGAAGATCCGGACATATTTGTGGAGCTCGAGGATGAAATATTCTATCAGACGAGCTACGATGGTACGGAAGTGCCTATCATCGCCGATTACCCCGGCCTCCTTCCTGCTTCGTATGTAAGTAATTTAGAAGGCACTTTCTTCGAAAGAGTTCCCTTATTATGCCTCACCCACCACACTATTTTTTGCTCAAAAGGGGAGGTGCTCGACATTGCAACGTGTGCCAGAAGCGTCTCCGAGGAGAGCGGTGCTCGCGCTGAGCATATCTTCGAAGAGGAAGGCAAATGATAATACAGCAGAACCCTTGTCAAAGAGTAAAGCTTTCCTTTGAGGAATATCTCCTCTGATCGCCACATCAAATCGTGACACCACTTGCCGCATTATTTCAGGAAAAGTATCCGCCGGACTGTGTCCGGGGATCCGGCTGGACGCACATCCACTAGCCAGGTTCCGGACCCTGCCCTGAGGACGGGGGCTGACACGGGAGTGGCACCGAACTGTCCTTCCATAGAGGGTTCAGACGATATGTCCGTCATGAACTCTAAGGTGGAGAGCGCCATGAATCATCGTCGTCGGAGAGCCGCGCTTCGTGACCTTGGCTTTTCAAAGGAGGCTTTTGATGCCTTCAGCTCGGCCGATGCGTACATCCGAGCTGCTCGGGATGGTCTTGCCAGAGCCACGGACCAGCATCTGAAAGATATGCAGGTAAGTGTTGACTTAATAATCATACACCACTAGCCCCTGAGACTTAAAGCAGTTGATACAATTGATTTAAGAATCATTGTATAACCAGGTGCTTACAGAGAAGAACAGCCTGCTATCTCAGGAACTAGAAAAGTATTGGACCCAACTAACTGCTGCCAATACCGCACTGGAAAAATCCAAGAAGGCGTCTCCTGGTAATGTTCCCCTCCAGCGACAAAACATAATGGTATACCAATAATGCTAACACAGTTGCTCACCTCTTAATAGGATCATTAGATCAACTGCAAGAGCAACCGAATGCTGCTCAAGGCGGAGAACAAGAAGCCAAGAAACTGCTAGCCGCGGGCGAGCGTGTGCTAACAAAAGTCGTGATGGAGAAAAACAAGCTCTAGGATTCCAATACCCAACTGGGCGAGGAACTAAAAGATGTACGGGCCCAGCTCGTAGACTCTGTAAAGAAGAATAAAAGGCTGCAAGGCAGCATATTCAGTATGTGGTCAAACTTGCCTCTGAATAATTCAGATATAGAGGGGACTGATAGAGTGATGTTTGCAGGTGTACTGACCAGTCGTCCCGAAGAGGAGATGTCCGGATCCTCGAGCGATCTGCTACAAGAGCTGTCGCAAGTGCACGAGCAGGCTCGGCAGGCGATGCAAAGTGTGGCCAAGGCCTTATGGCCATCTACCTCTCCCCTCTGGGAAAGATGGAGGAGCTTATACAGCTATTCAAGGGAGCGTGACAGCGCTTTAGATTGTGGAACATATCGGCCTGCCGGGAAGGTGACGAGAGGCTTGGGCCATGGTGAAAACACAATATACCAAGCTTGATCCGAATCATATGGCTCGGGTCGGACCTCTAGGGTCGGATGGAAATGAAGTTCCTGTTAGTTTGGTATATGACCAAGTAGAAGTAGCTGCTAGGTATTCCCAGTAGGATTGTAAGTTAGACAGCCTGCTGGACGGTATAGAGGAGGAAATTTTTGAGTCCAAGTGACTATGTACTTTCCTTGATATATGTAGCTCTAGCTGGATTGTAAAAACAATTTTCATGGCAGACCTTTTCACTTCGACCTCTGGACCCGAAGGTGCAGAGTGTTTCCGAATACCTGAGCGGTAAAATAGACCGGGGTATGCGTGGAAACCAGGCGTAGGGGTCATAGTTGCTTGAACACACAAGTTGTATCCGGCTAGTTATGTTATATTACATTATGATTGTAAGAAACATCTTCCAGAGAGAATAGTTCCGTTAAGGGTTCCTTTCCCTGGGTGTGCATGCGTTAAAATGCATGCCCGAACTGTGATTGGAAAAAATCACAGTATACGTAACATCCGGGGGTTCCCTATGAGGTGAATGCAAAAACATCTTTAATCCACCGACCGATTATTCCCTTAAGAACGCTAGCTTTCAGCTTCACCCAGTCTGAGGTGCACATTCGAATGACCCGGCAGTAACAATCGCAGAGGTGCTCCCTTTATGCCCTAGCCGAACTAACAGGAACGTAGGGCATAAGCACAGGAGCCAGGCAACCCAGCTTGACCAAAAGTTAAGTCACATTGATGCATATAATGGTGAATAAAAGGTTATATGGGAAAACGCATATGTGATGAGCCTGATGCTCGGGAAATAAGAATAAGCTTCTGTCCGGGAAGCCCCCAGGTATGATGGACGTACATGTTCGAGGGTGTGTACGTCACACGTGCACGGTTTAGCCGTGCAAAAGCTCTAAGGCCTAGAAAAAAGAAAAAGAAGAACTAAGAGGGAACAAAAAGTAAAGGAAACAATAGGAAGAAGGAGATGAACGAATAGTTCGGCGCTAGGCATAGAATCTTCGGAGTCTGGTCGCGTTCCAAGGGTTCGGCTCTAGGCGATTGTCTGATGCAGCCCGCAGGCGGTACGATCCTCCTGTGAGAACTTCGTCAATGATGAAGGGACCCTCCCACTTGGGCTTAAGTTTGTCCTTTTTCTTCTCCGGCAAGCGTAGAACGAGTTCGCCAACATTATAAGTCTTGGCCCGTACTTCTTTGCTTTGATATCGCCGGGCCTGTTGTTGATAAAATGCGGAACGGGCCTTGCAACATCACGGTCCTCCTCCAGGGCATCTAGGTTGTCCTGCCGATCAAGGTCAGCCTCTCTTTCTTCGTACATGCGCACTCGAAGTGAGTCATGGATAATATCGCAGGGTAACACAGGCTCTGCGATGTACACCATGAAGAATGGTGTATATCCAGTAGTACGGTTGTGCGTGGTCCGCAGCCCCCAGAGTACAGAGTCAAGCTCCTCAATGTAGCGACCAGACCTCAAACAGTCTGATCTCTGTGCTCCGGTGTCATCCCTGGATCAGTAATGCTGACACCACACAGTACTCGGAGGATTTATAGCAGAGTAGCAATCACACACTTATTACATCGAGTGTCTCAAAAGAGAACTTATTACAATAAATATGGCTTAAGGCCATCTAGTGACGATAACAGCGGAAGGCTTGGAAGGTAAGTGAGTCCATCAACTCCAACGGCATCACTGAGTATAGAACCACGACCTAAAAACTCCTTAATCGTCATCTGAAAAGTCTGCAACATTAACATTGCAGCCCGAAAACGGGTCAGCACATGGAATATGCTGGCAAGGTAACACAAGAGAGAATAATGTAATGCAACAGCTATACTATATGCATATTTGGCTGGTGGAAAGCTCTATGGTTACTGTTTTTGCGTAAAGCCAATTTTTCCCTACTTCAAAGGAATAAATTTAATTACTGTCATGGTGGTTGTTAAACATTGAGAATGGTTGACAGCATTCTCAATCCTAATTAAAGTAACATCATTAAACCCAACAAAATTAACTTTAGAGTAACATGTTGAGATTCACATGAAAATCCAAGTACTAGATACTCAAGATGTCCATAACCGGGGACACGACTAACCATGATTAGTTTATTACACTCTGCAGATGTTTGCGCACTTTTCCCCACAAGACTCGATCGCCTCCGTTTGGTTTCTCGCACTACAGGGTGTTTGAGAAGATGGATGACCGAGACATAGTCTTTCAGAAGCGCTAGCACCTTACGATCGGGTAGACCGTACCACCTACATCCCCTACATCTGCTAGTCTACCACTGTAAGAGTTCGCACAAGTTAGTCAACTATGCCAGAGCCCATAATGGCTTGTGGCTGCACACGGAAGTTTCTAGTATGAATAATCTCATGATCCCTTTGAGCCTGGGTGGCGGTCCAAAAGAAAAACAGGCAAGTCCTGGAAACCCCAGGTGCCTCAATCCACCCAGATGTGTGTTTAAGTTGCCACCTTAGATAAACCATTAATTATCAATCTCACATCTGTCATGGATTTCACTCACCCAATCCATGTCTACTAGCATAGCATGGCATAATAAGCAAACGTAGAAGTAACTCCCAAAGGTTTGATAATAAACAGGTAATAGGTACTACCTCATCATCCCACAATTTAATTAGATCCTAATCATGCAATGTGTGAAAATTGACCTATTGCAATAAAACTGGGTTGTAGAAAAAGGTATGATCAAAGTGTTACTTGCCTTGCTGATGATCCGCGAAACCTAGAAATTCAACATAACAGGCGGCGCACTCCGGGTATTCTATCACAGACAAACAAACAAGCATACAATAAGTACTCATCTAATGCACAGGTAAAACTCAAAATAGAAATCTAACCAGAAAGTTCAACTTAAGAACCCTGGTTGGCAAAAAGAATCAAATCGAACGAAACAAAAGAAGTCAAACGGCGAAAGAAAACAACTCCGTTCTAGTAATCTGGATCTAAGTCAAATTTTACAGTAGCAAAAACATGTTTAAGTTGATTATTCGGAAAGAGGGTTTCGAGACGAAACTCCAGGCGCTTGAATCGCCTGATTCCGATAAACGAGCGAAAAGTTATACTAAAACGAAAATCGGATCAGAAATCGCGATCCGAAAATAAAAGCGAAAAATCCGACGAAAAAGAAAAACGACGAACAGATTTTTTTTTAAAACAGCAAGGAAAACGAGGCGGCGGCGAACCTCGAAAGGCGCGCGGCTTCGGCAACGGCGGCGGCGGGCGGCGGCGGCGGTGGCTAGGGTTAGGGCGGCGGGGCGGGCTGGCTCTCTCGGCGGGCCTCGGGCGCTATTTAAAGGCGCCCCGGGCGGAGGTTTCCTGGCCGGGTACGGCTCGGAGTCGGTTACGCGTTTTTTTTAAAATCCGCTCGGAAGAAAAATAAAAAGAAATACTAAACGGACTCCAAAAATCACGAAATAAATTTTGCCGGGTTTCTAAAATCAAGCCCGATAAAGTGAACATTTATCTGGGCCCAAACTACAAATTTGAAAAATGCGCATTTTTCCTAAATTCAAATAAAAATACCGAAAAACTCCGAAATAAAACTTATTTGATTTTTTTATTAAATCCTCAATATTTCTATATTTTGGGAAAGTCATTTTATTCCCTCTCTCATATTTTTGTAATAGAAATAATTGATGATAAAATAAATAAAATCAAACGATCCTGTTTACATAATTTGAGAAAACTCAAATATGTAAATAACGAAATCCCCAACTCTCTCCGTGGGTCCTTGAGTTGCTTAGGATTTTCTAGGATCAAAACCAAAAGCAAAATAAAATATGATATGCATGATGACCTAATGTATAACATTCCAAATTGAAAATTTGGGATGTTACAAACCTACCCCCCTTAAGATGAATCTTGCCCTCGAGATTCTGGTTGGCTAGAAAATAGGTGAGGGTGGCTTTGAGCAAATCTTCCTCTCGCTCCCAGGTGGCTTCATCCTCCATGTGGTGGCTCCACTGAACTTTGCAAAACTTGATAACCTTGCTGCGAGTAACTCGACTGGCAAACTCGAGGATCTTGACTGGTTTCTCCTCATAGGTCAAGTTGTTATCCAACTGAATTGCTTCTAATGGCACTGTGTCTCTCAAGGTATGTCAGCCATCTCCGCGTGACAGTTCTTCAACTGAGAAACGTGAAACACATCATGCACTCCTGCCAATCCTTCTGGCAATTCCAACTTGTAAGCCACTTCTCCCATACGCTCCAAAACTCGATATGGTCCTACAAATCGTGGCGCTAACTTCCCCTTAACTCCAAAGCGCTTAATCCCTCGAAGTGGGGATACTCTAAGATAAGCTCTGTCTCTGACTTCGTAAACTGTCTCCTTGCGTTTAGAATCTGCGTAGCTCTTCTGTCTGGACTGGGCTACCTTGAGCCTATCGCGAATCAACTTCACCTTCTGTTCAGATTCCTTAATCAGATCCGGTCCAAACAACTGGCGGTCTCCAACTTCGTCCCATGACAACGGTGTCCTGCACCTCCTTCCATACAAAGCTTTGAAAGGGGCCATCTTCAAACTGGTCTGATAGCTATTATTGTAAGAGAACTCTGCATATGCCAAATTATCGTCCCAACTAGATCCATAATCTAGCGCACAGGCTCTCAGCATATCCTCCAAAATCTGATTGACTCTCTCGGTCTGTCCATCTGTCTGCGGATGAAAAGCTGTACTAAATTCTAGCCTAGTACCCAAAGTCTCATGCAACTGCTTCCAGAACTTTGAGGTAAACTGGGTTCCTCTATCTGATACGATGCTCCTCGGAACTCCATGCAAACATACGATCCTGGTCATGTATATCTTTGCCAACTTAGCACTGGTGTAAGTGGTCTTTACTGGGATGAAATGTGCTACTTTCGTCAATCGATCAACTACAACCCAAATCGAGTCATAGCCTGAACGAGTCCTGGGCAATCCCGTGATAAAATCCATGCCTAGCTTATCCCACTTCCATTCGGGTATCGGCAATGGTTGCAACAATCCTGCTGGCTTCTGATGCTCTGCCTTTACTCTCTGACATACGTCACAAACTGATACATACTCTGCAATATCCTTTTTCATTCCGGTCCACCAGAAAATATCCTTCAAATCCAAATACATCTTGGTATTTCTTGGGTGAATCGAACACGGTGAATCATGTGCCTCTTGCAAAATCAACTTCCTGATCTCTGGGTTGTTGGGTAGATAAACACGGTCTTCAAACCATAGGGTGTCGTGCTCATCCTCACGAAATCCTTGAGCTTTTCCTTTGCTCAGTTTCCCCTTTATAGCGGCAATCTCTTTGTCAGTTTTCTGAGCTTCTCTGATTCTGTCCATCAAAGTTGACTGAATTTCCAATGCTGCCACATAGCCTCTCGGAACTATTTCTAAACATAGCTCACGAAGATTTTCTGCTAACTCCTTGGGTATTTCTCCCGTCATTAACCTATTGACATGGCTCTTGCGGCTTAATGCATCAGCTACTACATTAGCCTTCCGGGATGGTAATGCAATTTCATATCATAATCTTTGATAAGCTCCAACCATCTCCTTTGTCTGAGGTTCAACTCCTTCTGCGTGAAAATGTACTTCAAACTCTTGTGATCCGTGTACACCTCACAATGATTTTCGATGAGGAAATGTCTCCATGTCTTCAATGCAGGCACTATGGCTGCTAATTCCAAATCATGCGTAGCATAATTTAATTCGTGAGGCTTCAGTTGTCGTGAAGCATATGAAACAACTCTCCCTTCCTGCATAAGCACTGTTCCAAGTCCTCGACGTGAAGCGTCGCAATACACCTCATAATCCTTGGTTTGATCTGGCAAAATCAACACTGGTGAGGTAACCAAGCGTTTCTTCAACTCCTGGAAACTAGCCTCACACTCCTCAGTCCATTTGAACTTAGTATCCTTCTTCAGCAACTCCGTCATAGGCTTTGCAATCTTTGAGAAATTCTCAGTAAATCTCCGGTAGTATCCTGCGAGTCCAAGAAAACTCCGGATCTCTCCAACTGTTGTTGGTGCTTCCCACTTGGTCACGGTTTCGACTTTAGCGGGATCTACTGCTATACCTTCTCCAGATATAACGTGTCCGAGGAATCCTACTTCCTTCAACCAAATCTCACATTTGCTGAACTTGGCATATAACTGATGTTCTCTGAGCTTTCCAAGTACCAAACGCAAATGCTCCTTATGTTCCTCTTCATTCTTTGAATAAACCAGTATATCATCAATGAACACTATGACGAACTTATCCAAAAACTCCATAAACACTTTATTCATCATGTTCATAAAATAGGCAGGCGCGTTAGTCAGTCCAAATGGCATAACGGTATACTCATACAGTCCATATCTGGTGGTAAAAGCTGTCTTCGGAATATCCTGTTCTCGAATCTTCAACTGGTGGTATCCTGATCGCAAATCGATCTTGGAAAACACTTTGGCTCCTTGCAATCGATCAAACAGATCATTGATCATTGGTAGCGGGTACTTGTTCTTGATTGTTACTTCATTCAATCCTCGATAATCAACAACCATCCTTAATGATCCATCCTTCTTCTCTACTAGCAGTACTGGTGATCCCCAAGGCGAAGAACTTGGGCGAATATATCCCTTATCCAGTAACTCCTTAATCTGCTTCTTAATTTCCACCAAATCCTTTGCTGGCATCCTATATGGTCTCTTCGATATTAGCCCAGTGCCTGGAAATAGCTCAATCAAAAACTCAATGTCTCTATCCGGTGGCATGCCTGGCAACTCTTCGGGAAATACATCCGGAAAATCCTTTACCACTGGTACTTCCTCCTGCACAACTCCTGATAAGGAATTTACTTGTGTCCTGTTTGGCGCATGCCGGGATACATACTTGATCCTTCTCCCTTCTGGTGTGGTAAGCAAAATTGACTTACTAGCACACTCAATATTCCCTTTATACTTTGATAACCAATCCATGCCTAATATCACATCCAATCCTTGAGATTCCAATACTATTAGGTCTGAGGGAAAAACATAGTTACCAATCCTTAATGGTAACCGATCACACCATAGACTTGCCACATACTCTGCTCCTGGCGAGGTTACTAACATGGGTGACCTAAGGGCTTGGGTTGGTATGTTATACTTGTCCACAATTCCCCTTGATATGTATGAATGCGATGCACTAGTATCAAAAAGGACGAGTGCAGTAAATGACTTAACCAAAAACTTACCTATTACTGCATCGGGCTGAGCTTCAACCTCCTCCACATTAACGTGGTTCACCTGTCCCCTGTTGAAAGGGTTCGGCTTCTTCCCAGAACTTCCATTGCCATTTTGTCCTTTAGGACAGTCATTTGCATAATGTCCTGGCTTCGAACACTTATAGCAAGTGACGTGGCTCAAGTCCTTCTTGGCTGGGGTTGATGGGGTGCTGCGGTTCTGTCCATTGCTTCCTCCATTCCCATTACCATTCTTGGTGCCATTGTGATTGTGCGAGCTACCTACTCCATGGGTATGCTGAAAATGTCCTCCCGGTCTAGGGGTAAAACGTGGCTTCTGCTGAGCTCCTGAATTATACTTTCCTTGTCCATACTTCCTCTTGCGGTTCTCAATTTGCTGCTGCTTCCCTTCAATCATAAGAGCACGGTCTACCAACTCCTGGTAGTTGTTGAAGGTGGCTACCATCAACTGCATACTCAACTCATCATTCAGTCCTTCCAGGAATTTCTCCTGCTTAGCGGCATCCGTAGCAACGTCGTCTGGGGCATAACGTGCTAGTTTACTAAACTCCTCCACATACTGGCCAACTGTCCGTCCTCCTTGGCGCAAGTTACGAAACTCACGCTTCTTCATGGCCATTGCTCCTGCTGAAACATGGGCAGTACGAAAAGCCTGCTGAAACTGGTCCCATGTGACAGTGTCGATTGGGAAGGTGGCTGTGAAATTCTCCCACCAAGATGCTGCGGGTCCTTCTAACTGATGTGCGGCAAACTTCACCTTCTCCACATCTGTGCATCCTGCTGTGGTCAACTCCCTAGCTATCTTGCGGAGCCAATCATCTGCTACTATCGGCTCGGTGCTACTGGAAAACACCGGTGGATTTAGCCTAAGAAAACGGGCTAAGTGGTCAACAGGTGGTGGTGGTGGTGGTGGTGGGTTGTTGTTGTTGTTCCCCTGATTCTGATTCTGTACTAGCAACTGCATCAGGGTGTTCTGCTGCTGGATCAACTGCGCGAGCTCCGGCGGAAAGGCAAATCCGGGGTCACATCTCGGAGGCATCTGAGGGTTTAGAAAAGATGAGATATAAGAATAGAGGGGGTCTAAAGGGAAAACAACCCGTATGCACATGAGGCAAAAGCACACAATTCACTTCAATCAATCAAACAAAGGCATACAATCGATCTAACTATCGCAAAGTGCTCGGACTACTATATTTACATGGTGGACTACTACTACTAATGAGGTGGTCTACTAGAAATATTCTACGGTTGTAGACTCCATGATATCTGCTCCTGCTTCATCCACATAGTCATCATCGCTACTATCTTGTTCCGAGTCGGTGCCGTCAATGATGATGTAGTCTTCCAGGCTAATCTCCTTGGGTTCTTCATCTTCATCTATGGGCATAGGGCCTCCCATAAATACCGCTATCTTCATAGTTAGGTCGGCATTCTTATCCACCAATACTTCGATTTCTTCTTCATAATCTTCACGTGTAGCCTTGAGTTCTTCCTCCAGTTCCTTGATTCTAGTCTTATCCTTCTTCAGATCTATCATGTCGGCGCACATCTGATTCTCCTGTCGTCGAATGTGCTGGTTTAACTCCTGGATAAAAGCTGCGATTGATCTATCCTTCCTGGTGCTAATCATCTCCCAATGTTCATCTCGGCGCCCACAAATCTGGTAGATAGTATTCTTGAGATCCTTGCGGTAGACTTCTCCAATGCGTCCCATGGCGACGTGAGCTGCCATACTCTTTCCTAGACTCCAAGTTGGTGCATCAAAAGAAAACTCTATGGGCTCAGTGACTGGCATGAACGTCCTTCCTGGAACTTGAACTTGAATCATCCAGTGCTCTTCTTCAGGTAAAGTGGCGTTGTAGGTTCCCATGAAGCTTGGTACTCCTATGTTCAGGTATCTAGTGACTTCCTTCAAGTGGCGTCCAAAGGGTGTATCTTCATCCGGTTGGGTGAACTTGTTCCTTACATCCGCCATCCTAAAGAGTAGAAAAGATGAGAAGTCAGAAGAGAAGAGAGTGGGTAGTGATCTAGGTCTTTAGCTTAGTGGTCGTGTCCTACAGTCAGCGTGTGCTCTGATACCATCTCTGTAGTGACCAGACCTCAAACAGTCTGATCTTTGTGCTCCGGTGTCATCCCTGGATCAGTAATGCTGACACCACACAGTACTCGGAGGATTTATAGCAGAGTAGCAATCACACACTTATTACATCGAGTGTCTCAAAAGAGAATTTATTACAATAAATATGGCTTAAGGCCATCTAGTGATGATAACAGCGGAAGGCTTGGAAGGTAAGTGAGTCCATCAACTCCAACGGCATCACTGAGTATAGAACCATGACCTAAAAACTCCTTAATTGTCGTCTGAAAAGTCTGCAACATTAACGTTGCAGCCCGAAAACGGGTCAGCACATGGAATATGCTGGCAAGGTAACACAAGAGAGAATAATGTAATGCAACAGCTATACTATATGCATATTTGGCTGGTGGAAAGCTCTATGGTTACTGTTTTTGTGTAAAGCCAATTTTTCCCTACTTCAAAGGAATAAATTTAATTACTATCATGGTGGTTGTTAAACATTGAGAATGGTTGACAGCATTCTCAATCCCAATTAAAGTAACATCATTAAACCCAAGAAAATTAACTTTAGAGTAGTATGTTGAGATTCACATGAAAATCCAAGTACTAGATACTCAAGATGTCCATAACCGGGGACACGGCTAACCATGATTAGTTTATTACACTCTGCAGAGGTTTGCGCACTTTTCCCCACAAGACTCGATCGCCTCCGTTTGGTTTCTCGCACTACAGGGTGTTTGAGAAGACGGATGACCGAGACATAGTCTTTCAGAAGTGCTAGCACCTTACGATCGGGTAGACCGTACCACCTACATCCACTACATCTGCTAGTCTACCACTGTAAGAGTTCGCACAAGTTAGTCAACTATGCCAGAGCCCATAATGGCTTGTGGCTGCACATGGAAGTTTCTAGTATGAATAATCTCATGATCCCTTTGAGCCTGGGTGGCGGTCCAAAAGAAAAACAGGCAAGTCCTGGAAACCCCAGGTGCCTCAATCCACCCAGATGTGTGTTTAACTTGCCACCTTAGATAAACCATTAATTATCAATCTCACATCTGTCATGAATTTCACTCACCCAATCCACGTCTACTAGCATAGCATGGCATAATAAGCAAACGTAGAAGTAACTCCCAAAGGTTTGATAATAAACAAGTAATAGGTACTACCTCATCTACTTCCCATCCCACAATTTAATTAGATCCTAATCATGCAATGTGTGAAAATTGACCTAATGCAATAAAACTGGGTTGTAGAAAAAGGTATGATCAAAGTGTTACTTGCCTTGCTGATGATCCGCGAAACCTAGAGATTCAACGTAACAGGCGGCGCACTCCGGGTATTCTATCGCAGACAAACAAACAAGCATACAATAAGTACTCATCTAATGCACGGGTAAAACTCAAAATAGAAATCTAACCAGAAAGTTCAACTTAAGAACCCTGGTTGGCAAAAAGAATCAAATCGAACGAAACAAAAGAAGTCAAACGGCGAAAGAAAACAACTTTGTTCTAGTAATCTGGATCTAAGTCAAATTTTACAGTAGCAAAAACATGTTTAAGTTGATTATTCGGAAAGAGGGTTTCGAGACGAAACTCCAGGCGCTTAAATCGCCTGATTCCGATAAACGAGCGAAAAGTTATACTAAAACGAAAATCGGATCAGAAATCGCGATCCGAAAATAACCGCGAAAATTCCGACGAAAAAGAAAAACGACGAACAGATTTTTTTTTCTAAAACAGCACGGAAAACGAGGCGGCGGCGAACCTCGAAAGGCGCGCGGCTCCGGCGATGGCGGCGGCGGGCGGCGGCGGCGGCTAGGGTTAGGGCGGCGGGGCGGGCTGGCTCTCTCGGCGGGCCTCGGGCGCTATTTAAAGGCGCCCCGGGCGGAGGTTTCCTGGCCGGGTACGGCCCGGAGTCGGTTACGCGTTTTTTTAAATCCACTCAGAAGAAAAATAAAAAGAAATACTAAACGGACTCCAAAAATCACGAAATAAATTTTGCCGGGTTTCTAAAATCAAGCCCAATAAAGTGAACATTTATCTGGGCCCAAACTAAAACTTTGAAAAACACGCATTTTTCCTAAATTCAAATAAAAATACCGAGAAACTCCGAAATAAAACTTATTTGATTTTTTATTAAATCCTCAATATTTCTATATTTTGGGAAAGTCATTTTATTCCCTCTCTCATATTTTTGTAATAGAAATAATTGATGATAAAATAAATAAAATCAAACGATCGTGTTTACATAATTTGAGAAAACTCAAATATGTAAATAACGAAATCCCCAACTCTCTCCGTGGGTCCTTGAGTTGCTTAGGATTTTCTAGGATCAAAACCAAAAGCAAAATAAAATATGATATGCATGATGACCTAATGTATAACATTCCAAATTGAAAATTTGGGATGTTACACTCAACCCAGTGCTTGTTTGATTCTCTCAAAGACCGCAGTAGTCTGGGTTTGATGCCACTCATAACAAGACCATTGGCCCGTTCGACTTGACCGTTTGTTTGGGGGTGATAGACAAAGGCGTAATCGAGCTTAATGCCTAGATTAGCACACCAAGTTTTCACCTCATCGGCTATGAAATTGGAGCCGTTATCAGTGATGATGCTGTGTGGAGCACCATACTGGTGCACCACATGGATATGAATTCTATCACTGGCCCCGCCTTGGACGTTTTAACTGGTTTGGCCTCTATCCACTTAGTGAATTTATCCACCATGACCAACAAATACTTTCTCTTATGGCTTCCCCCTTTAAGGGGTCCGACCATATCGAGTCCCTAGACCGCAAAAGGCCAAGTGATGGGGATTGTTTGTAGAGCGGTGGGGGGCATATGGCTTTGGTTGGTGAATAGTTGGCATCCGACACAACGTTGGACAAGGTCCTGTGCATCTGCTCGGGTCGTCGGCCAGTAAAAACCTGTATGGAAGGCCTTGCTAACAAGGGCCCGAGCTGCGGCGTGGTGACCGCCGAGTCTAGCGTGAATTTCAGCCAAGAGTTGTCGCCCCTCTTCTTGGGAGATACATCTTTGAAGAACTCCGGTAGAGCTTTTCTTGTAGAGCTCTCCTTCGTGAACCTTGTAGGCCTTCGAGCGCCGAACAATGCGGTGAGCCTCATTCTGATCCTCCGGCGGTTCTTTCCTATTAAGGTAGGCCAAGAAGGGTTCGGTCCATGGGGCAATAACCGCCATGATGAGATGGGCCGACAGTGTTATTTCGGTGGCTGAGCCCCCGATGAAATTGTTGTGTTCGGAATCTGGGGTTGTGTTTGGATCCGGACTGGTATTTCCGCTCTTCCCTTGCCATACCACTGATGGCTTGAAAAGCCTTTCCAGAAAAATGTTAGGTGGGACGGGGTCGCGCGTAGCACCGATGCGAGCAAGGACGTCCACCGCTTGATTACTTTCTCGGGCCACGTGATGAAACTCGAGCCCCTCGAACCGAGCTGACATTTTTAGGACGGCGTTGCGGTAAGCCGCCATCTTCGGATCTTTGGCATCAAAATCCCCATTTATCTGAGATATTGCAAGGTTTGAGTCCCGGTGCACTTTCAGGCGTCATATGCCCATGGAGACAGCCATCCGGAGACCGTGTAATAAGGCCTCATATTCGGCTGCGTTATTGGAGTCTGTGTATAATATTTGGAGCATTAACTAGACTACGTCTCCAGTGGGGGACGTTAAGACGACGCCCGCTCCTAATCCTGCCAACATTTTGGAACCATCAAAATACATAACCCAGTTGGAATATGTGCCGTACTCTTTAGGGAGTTCGGCCTCTGTCCATTCGGCGACGAAGTCCGCCAGTACTTGGGATTTGATGGCTCGACGCGGCTTGTATGTTATGTCGAATGGAAGGAGCTCAATGGCCCATTTGGCTATCCAGCCCGTAGCATCGCGGTTGTTTATTATGTCGTTGAGTGGTACTTCGGAAGCTACTATGATAGAATATTCTTGGAAGTAGTGTTGTAGCTTCCGGGATGCCATGAAGACCGCGTATGGTATCTTTTGGTAATGAGGGTACCGGGATTTGCATGGTGTGAGGACAGTGGATACATAGTATACCGGCTTCTGAAGTTGGGATTTGTGTTCGTCCTACGCTCGCTCAACGACGAGCACGCCGCTCACCACCTGGTGTGTTGCCGATATGTATAATAACGTGGGTTCACCGACGTGCGGCGCGGCCAGGATTGGGTTGCTCGCAAGAAGGGTTTTTATTTCTTCCAGTCCGGCTATTGACGCATCCGTCCACTCAAAGTGATCGGTGTGCCAGAGGCGATACAGTGGCAGTGCCTTCTCTCCCAATCTGGAGATAAAGCGGCTTAGAGCAGCCACGCATCCTGCGAGTTTTTGGACCTGTTTAAGGTCCGTTGGCGTAGCCAATTGTGACAAAGCTCAGATTTTGGCTAGATTTGCTTCAATTGCTCTATTGGAAACAATGAAGCCCAACAGCTTTCCGGCAGGGACGCTGCAAACACACTTTTTGGGATTGAGCTTGATGTCATATGCACGGAGGTTGTCGAATATGAAACTATTAGTCAACCGACGTGCCTAGTTTTAATGACGACGTCGTCCATGTATGCTTCGACGGTCTTGCCGATCTATTTCTCCAGGCATGTTTGAATCATGCGTTGGTAAGTACCCCCGGCGTTTTTGAGCCCAAAGGGCATGGTGTTGAAGCGGAATGGCCCATTTGGGGTAATGAATGTTGTTGCGGCTTGATCGGACTCCTTCATTTTGATTTGATGGTATCCCGAATATGCATCGAGGAAGCACAGTGAGTCGTGTCCTGTGGTGGCGTCAATGATCTGGTCGATGCAGGGGAGAGGGAAGAGATCCTTAGGGCAGGCCTTATTGAGGTCTTTGAAGTCGACGCACATGCGCCAGGATTTATCCTTCTTTGGCACCATCACCAAGTTTGTTGCCAGTCGGGGTGTTTTATTTCTCTAATGAATCCGGCCTCGATTAGCTTGGCTAGCTCCTCCCCCATAGCTTGACGCTTGGGTTCGGAAAAGCGCCGCAGTGTTTGCTTGACCAGTTTATATCCCTTCTATATATTGAGGCTGTGTTCGGCCAATCTGTGTGGGATTCCTGGCATATCCAAGGGGTGCCAGGCGAATATATCCCAGTTCTCACGCAAAAACTCTCGTAGCGCGGTGTCGACCGGTGGGTCTAGTTGTGCCCTGATAGATGCTGTCTTCTTGGGGTCCGTTGGATGGACTTGGAATTTGACTATTTCTTCTGCTGGTTTGAAGGAGGTGGATTTGGGTTGTTTGTCCAGAATAACATCGTCCATATCCATTGTGGAGCGTAATGCGGTTAATTCTTCAGCCACTAGGGCTTCGGATAATGCCTCAAGGGCCAGGCATGCGGTTTTATTTTTGGCGCGGATTGCTATGTCTAGATCACTAGCGAGAGTGATTATGCCGTTGTGCCTGGGCATCTTGAGCTTCATATACGTGTAGTGAGGTATAGCTTGGAAGCATTTAAATGCATCTCGCCCCAATAGGGCGTGATATCCACTATTGAAAGGGGCCACTTGGAAGGTTAATTCTTCGGTCCGATAGTTCTCCGGTGTGCCGAATACCACGTCGAGCGTGATTTTTCCCACGCATTGTGCTTCCCGACTAGGGATAATTCCTTGGAAGGTCGTGCTACTTTGCTCGATGCGGCTCCCATCTATTTCCATTTTACGGAGTGTATCCTCGTAAATGAGGTTCAGTCCGCTGCCACCGTCCATGAGAACCTTGATAAGCTGGAAGCTATCCACGATCAGACTAAGGACCAAGGCGGCTGGTGCCCGGACTGTCTTGTATTTTGGTTCGTCATCGGCATTGAAAGTTATGGCCGTGTCGTTCCAAGAGTTTGTTGCTGCTATTTGGCAGACTTCAGTGAGGCTGTGGAGCGCCCTTTTGCGCTTATTGTTTGAAGTGAAAGTTTGGAGGACCATCAATACTCTGGGGTCGTCGTCTTCTGGGGGATATTGCTCTGGCTTGTTTTTGTGAGGATATCCTCGCCGCTCTTGGCCACCTGCCGGAGTATCCAACATGCTCTAAGGCCGTGGGTTGACATGGTATCTGGTGTTGTGTGTAACTTGCAAGGTCCATCAAGCCATCCCTCCAGAACAGTTCCGTGTCCCGTAACGGGCTTATATTTCTTTACCATTGGGCCGGGCGTGCCATGAGGGTGCGTCCTTTTCACCAGAACAAGGGGTTGGGTGGAAACCGGTGGTTCCTAGCGAGTTGCCTGAGTTTTCCAAGCGCTTTCCATTGTGCAGTACTTGCATACAATAGTTTCCAAGTCTGCGAAGCATGATATGCGACAACGGTTGATGGCGTTGAGGACTCCTTCATCCGTGCAATTGTTGCGGAACGCTGAAACCGCGTCTTCATCGCAATAATCTTCAATCTTATCTTTGACAAGGAGGAATCTGGCCCAGAAGTGGTGCACTGTTTCCTAAGACTGCTGTTGTATGCCCACGAGAGCGCTTATATCTGGGTGGTGGGTGGTTTAAAATCTGAACCCTGACCCAGTTTAGGATCTGGAGTTTGAAGAACTTCCGAGCTTAGTAGTTCGGGCTCCGGGATATCGACTGGTTTTTTGGGCATGTCGTCCAATTCTATGTTCGACAAACAAGGCACATCCTTTTGCAGGTAGGTGTCCGGCTCTTCAAGCTCGGAGATCTGAACGTAGTTCATCCTCAATATAGAGGAAGAGTTGTCGACTTGCTCCTCTGCTACCGCTATTTGATGGGTGATCGCCGGAGTTTTAATTTCTCATTGATCGGGCTTAAGCCCAATCCGATCATAGTCTGGGGCGACCCCCAAGGCGGGGATGCGATCAAGGAGCTCATTTAAAGACGACAGCTCCGTCAGATCCATCAGCTTGGAGTATTTGGAGTCAACATGGAGGGGATTTTCGATGACCCGAGAAGTCATTGTTGGCTTAATGGCCGAACGGGCGGTCATGATGAAGCCGCCCAGCCGGAGAGTTTGGCCTGGGGCCTGTGCTCCTCCGGAGGTGACGTTGTCCTTGAGAACAAGGCAAGCCATCGATCCTATCATTCAATGTCATAGCAGAACTCTTAATGAAAGCACCAATGTCGATGTCAAAACCGGCGGATCTCGGGTAGGGGGTCTCAAACTGTGCGTCTAAGGTCGATGGTAACAGGAGACGGGGGACACAATGTTTACCCAGGTTCGGGCCCTCTCTATGGAGGTAATACCCTACTTTCTGCTTGATTGATCTTGATGAATATGAGTATTACAAGAGTTGATCTACCACGATATCATAATGGCTAAACCCTAAAAGTCTAGCCTGTCTGACAATTATTATGAGGAGATGTGTCTATGGACCTAGCCCTCCAGTTTATATAGACACCGGAGGGATCTAGGGTTACATAGGGTCAGTTAAAAAGAAAGGAATCTTCATATTTGGTCGCCAAGCTTGCCTTCCGGACACAGGTAGAGTCTTCGGTCTGGCCCATCAGTCCAGCCCATGTCCACTAGGTCGGACACCCGAGGACCCCTTAGTCCAGGACTCCCTCAGCTGCCCACGCCCAGCTCCTGGCAGTCACCGCACAAATTGAATGAAGCTTCTCCAACAACGGTCGGCAACCCATGGGCGAAGAGCTGGCAACCGCCGAGAGCATTCGAGCAGCCGTCCGTTCCTCTGCCGCATACCTTGCAATGACGGAGCCCGTCCAAGCCCAGATCGCGTCCTCTCACGCCTAGCTCGTGGCGGCCTTTTTCAGAGAGATGGCGGACGCAGATGGCGAGATGCTTGCCGAGTATGGTGCGATGGATGCCACAGATCCCCTTCACTAGGAGACCGTCGGGCGCGAGCTAGACATGGAGGCGGCGGCGGAGATCGGCGAGCACGAGGCGTAGTAGTACTCTTCGTTTTGTTTAATTAATAGCGCCAGTCTTTAATTTGTTAGAGTAATGTTTAGGTCAGCTAGCTCTATTTAATTGCTGAACTTGCTCGATTAAGAAGTGTAGGTGTGCTGTAGTCTCCTTTGTGTACCCAAATTATGCAATGACGTGGATGACCAGTGTAACTATGGAAATTCGGACCAAAACTTTTGACGTTCAAACTCATCACACACGGGTGAAGCTATCTGAATCGTTTGTGATGTCCACATATCGTACATAGTTCTGAATAAGGGACCGTGTCTGATGACACTTTGCGCGCCAGTTTTTGGCTGAAGCGATTCCAAATTTGCAGCTTCCGCGGAAATATCTACCTCCTCGTCCCCCTTACCAAAAGCCACATTTCCCCTCTTTCTGCCTTCCTTTCAAAGTTGAAACCTTTACTCCTTGCTTGCAGCACCGCCTCCTCATCGGCGACCCTCCTTCACGCTGCTCGGCCTCGTCTATCCAGGCAGGTAATCCACACCCGACCGCCATCCTCCTCTCCTTCCACATCCCACATACCCCGACTGCCGGCGCGAGTGCGGCAGCTTCCACCTAAATCACCGACCCCTCCACCAAATAAGCGCCGCCCTATGCCGTGGTGCACGTAGTATAGCCAGGATCTCAAGGAGCATTTGGCAGCGGAGAAGAAAATCACGGCCGCACGCGCGGATGAGGTCACGATGGTTGCCATTCGTGCTGACCCCCAGATCCTGGAGGAGCACCTTGCCATTTTCTAGCTACGCCGGTTAAGCATGCCTGGTTTACCCGTTGCGTGTGCTGCTCCTGCCTTTCCTTCACAAATTCTAGTGAATTGTGCTATCTAATTTTACCATGCAATCTGTTGCTCTAGTGTATATGTTCTATATGTCGTGCAGTGTGGTGCTCACTTATTAACTGTTTTGTTAATTAGTTGTTGTCTTCAGTTAACTATTTGGTTCAATTCTGCAAATGTGATGTTCAACTCTTCAGGCTGCAATTTTGTATTGTCTTCCATGTGAGAAATAAATCGAATTTATCTTTACAAAATACATGGGAAACGAATACAATTGCTACATTTCCAAGTTGTCAAGCATGCTTGGTTTGGTTATACATTGTGCAATGTGGTGCTAAGTTAATGTTGGGTTCATTTGTGTTGTGGTGTTTAGTTAACTGTTTGCTTCAATTCTGCAATGCGATGTCCAATAGTTGTGGGTGCATTTTGTTATTGTATACCATGTGAGGAATAAATTGAATTTGGCTGTAGTAAATACATGAGAAAAAAAATACAATTGCTACAATTTGTTGCAATTAACTGTTTGGTTAACTGTCGGATCTTCTATTAGGAGTACGTTATATTGTGCAATGTGGTGATCAGTTAATGTTTGGTTCATTTGTTGTGGTGTTTAGTTAACTGCTTGGTTCAATTCTGCAATGCGATGTCCAATTGTCATGGGTAGAATTTTGTATTGTTGTGCATCTGAGGAATAAATCAAATTTGGTTGCACTTAATACATGAGAAACATATACAAGTGCAATATTTCCTAGTTCTTAATCATGCTTGGTTTGGGTAAATGGGTTTTCCGTGTGGCTTGAATTAATCTGATGAATCTCCAATGTGCTTATTTTTCATCAACATATTTTACTAATAGAATGCGAACCCTTACTTAACCTGATGAAAAACTACCTTATATGTGTCGCAGGGAAACAATGGGAAGCACTGAGGTTTACAATCGAGGTTAGCATGTGCATGGTCCGTCCTCTAGCACATTATTGTGCAATTGCAGGAACCATTCTAATATTTTGGTTTTTAACAATTTGGTCTTGCACATGTAGGTCCTGCTGTCAGAGGTTTTGACCCACTGTTCGACCCACTTTGCATATGGGGAAATGAGTTGTCCATGAATATCAATCAAATCAAGAAACTCAGAAAGATTGTTAGGATAAAGAAATTAGCGACAAAAAACGACAAGATCTTTGTCTGCACAGTGAAGAAGACATCAGTTCACTACAAGATGGTACAAACTATTATACCTTGCCTTTTTTATTCCTTTGCCCCATTTCCAATATAGAGAAGATATTTATGCACATCCTTGTTTTCAGGCCTTTCCAAAGCATTTCACTGATGGTTACCTCTCAAACCACCTCTACGGTCTGGAGGCGAGGAAGGTATTCATACAACACCCACGGTTCAATATTGAAGTGTTCCTGAAGAGGACGAAGGACGGACGGTCAATCATCCACAGGCACTGGCCTAAAGTTGCAAAGACCTTCAACATGAATGAAGGCTCAATATTCTCCTTCCACTTCATCAGTTTTCCAGATGATATGCATCTGTCCATATATCGTCTATGATGCTAATTTCAAAAGGTTCTACATGTTGCATGTGGAACTTGCTCCTGGTGAAGTTGTGTAATGGGGGTAGCCGAGTGCTGAAGCTATATCATGTTGTACTCTAATGTAATTCAATTATGAAATTCTACTTCCCTAATATGGAAATGAAATATATTGTGTGCTTAATATGAAATGTAAATTATATTAATAAATGGATTATGAATAATCGAATAATTAGCCTACTAATTGGGTTTTGCTATTCCAAATGGTTGTTGAAAAAATACCGTGGGCGATGACCTCACGCAACGCACACAGTTTCTAGGAATAAACCATGTTGGATCAATGAATAATCACACACGACTTTCTCTTGAAAACTGTTTGCGTTAGGCCACCTTGCGCAAATGTTTACCACATAAAAACTGTGTGTGATGGACAATCTTTGCCACACATTTTCTTCTACGGACCGTGTGTGATACATTCAATAACGCAAATGATTTAACGGGAAAAATGTTTGTGATGTACTTGTGAACGGAAATGTTTTCCTTGGAGCGACTGTGTGGGATGTACATACGAACGGAAACATTTGGCGGGGACTGACTGTGTGGGATGTACTTGTGACCGGAAACAATTTCGCCGTATAATTGTATTTTTTAGCTCTACTGTACGTATTTCCATATTTGAGCGCTCACCGGTCGCACACAATCTCATTTTGCCGAGCGTGCGTGCCAGGAGGGCATATCCTCGATGGTTTCTGGGTCATGTCGGAAGGACCCCCAATCGCCCACACTCACTTGGCGACGGTTTCAAATGCCGTCGCGAAAATGGGTTAAAAACCGTTTGTTTAGGACCGACACGCACCAGTGTTCTATTTGATAATTGCTGCTTCTCCCTCAAATAAGCTATGTTTTGGATGGTTGATTACTCAGAGAGCCACAAGAGCGCAAGGAAATCTGAATATCCAGCTAGGTAATGCCAAGAAATACCAGTTTAAGAGGACCCTTGCACGAGGTAACCACTGATTCCTACAACAACCCATACAGTACCATCATACTACAGGCCATGCATACAATATTGGGAATACTTTGAAGTCCAATGTAAATATCCAAGTGAATTTGACATCTCTACAGATGAGATATGTCTATTTAAGAAGTTGGTTGGTTAAGGTGTTTGTCATTACGTAAGATGAACGACACATGGAGTACTCCTGGACAAAGAATGATGTGAATTATTTGACATGTTGTCCTATGCCATGATGCACCTTGCTTACTCACACCAAATATGTCTTGACCTATGCATGTTTGCCTTCCATTTTGTAACCAATTGAATCACACCCGTATTCGGCTGAGTTTGAGATGGCTATGAAATTTATCTGTGTCCTGCTTTTGGTTATTTTCATTCTGATGTAAATGTTTATTAGAGTGTTGCTTATTTATGTTCTAATTTTAATGCGCTCCCGCGTCTTTAATACGAATTGCTATACCTCAAAATTAAATACCCCAGGTTCTAATTTTAATGATACCGGATTTTTTATTTGCAATGCTCTAATGTATTATCAGATTGGATATGACAATACCCGACAGCACCACTATCGGGTGCGGCAAGCCGCACTTTCTACCTAGTAGCAAGTAACAATGAGTAAAACAAGATCTAATTGTTATTATTATGTCACATCCCTAATCTAGTAATGACCTACGCTAGTTATCCCTTGTTGCATCATGTTTAAATTTCACTTGAATTTGAAATGGGGATAGCTGAAAGCCTCAGAAATCATCTTGAAAATGATCAAGATAAAAATTTCTTCAAACAAGTCCAAGAAAATGTTCCCGTTTTTCTCTGAGAATATTGGCAAGAGGTAAAATTAAAAGCAATATCTTTAGGAGCTCAGAAATATTTATTTTGGGCATTTGGAATTAATGCAATAACTATTTGCATTGGATTTACATTTATATTTGTATTTGTTATATAGTTAATATATGTCCAATAATTCTGATATTTGGTGAGGAGCTTTGGAATAATCTCTTTAGACCCTGCAAAAATAATCAGAAGCAGCACAATTAGTTTGGTTCCAAACCCAAATTAAAACAAATGTCAGTAATAGAAAACATAAACAAAATAGGAAAAGGGGGAAATTTACCTGGCGGCCCAGCTGTTCTGGTCCAGTAGGCCGGCCCAGCCGACTGGCCAACGCCAGTCGTCCCTGTCCTCGCGCCAGGAGGACAGCGCGCTCGTGGCCGATGCACGTGAGCACGCACCGCGCCACCTCCTGCCTCCCTGCTTGCCCTTCGACCCCCCTGGTGGTGCCACGTTACTCCCTTGGCTCTCTCTCACCCTCCCCCGTCCCTATCATCCCCTGTCTCTCTCACGCGCACCCACCCGAGCGCAGCCGCCGCTCGCCGACCGCGCGCTCATCGCGTTGTCATGATCCCTCAACCTGTCGCTGAGGTCCGCATTGACGTCTTCTTCCTCTCAACCAAGCCGCACGAGCTTGGACACCCTATGGAGCTTCCTTCGCCCTCTTCTTCCTCCTCGGGCACCTGAGATCGCCGCCGCGGTTTCGTCGCCTCCGAGCCGTCCCCGAGCATGCTGAGCTGCTCAACGACCTCCGAGTGAGCTCCGCCACATTTGCCCCCTCTTTCCTGCATCTTTTCTGTCCTCTAGCCATCATGTTTATCAAGATCGAGAACCACCGCTGCCCGAGCTTGTCGCCGGCGTAGCTCCGATGACCATTTGGCCGCGCCAGTGCGTCCAAACGCTTCGCAGCAAGACGTAGAGCCTTGCAGGACCTTCAGTTCATCCTTTTGCATGTTGTAGCCTCGAAGCGAGCTCCGTCCATCGCTGTGGTCGTCGCCGGCGACGCTACAGGCCATCCCAGGCTCGGAGACCACCACCATCCGACACGCCGCACTGCCAATGTCTCAGAGCTGCCTTCAGCGCTTCCAACCATGCTCTGTGGAGCTTTTCCCAGCCGCGCCACTGCATCGGGCCTTGCTAGCAGCTTAACACTAGCAGGTTTGACCCTGCTGACCCGTTTTGACCCCTCGTGGGCCAATCACAGGTGGGGCCAACACCCCTGTTAATTATAGTTTAGGATTAACTTTTTGCTAATTAACACTGTTAGTAGAATGGGTCATTGAGTAGTGGGCTCTAGTGGTCAGGTTTGACCAGGCTGACCGTGTTGTCTTGCTGACGCAAGCCTGACGCAGTGCTGACATCATAATATCATTTCTTATTTCTATTTTGGGAATATTTGGAAATTCCAAAAAATGTTATAAACTTCAAAAAATCATAGAAATTCAACCGTAGCTCAGATTGAAATAATTTATATATAAAAAATTATCAGAAAAATTCAACCTATCCATCTGTACCATTTCCATGCAAGAAGAACCAACTTATACCTTCTGTATAAGTGAAAACACATAAAGGGCATTTTAAATGCTTAAGTTTGGAGTTGCATTTGAATTCTTGGTTCAAATGAGCTTCATTGAACTTGTTGCTAGCTGCATTAGCCCAAACCACATCATATTGCCATGTCATGATCATGCATCATTTTGTTGCATCGCATTGATTGTGTTCCCTCTTGTTTGCTGGCGTTTGTCCCCTCTGAGTAAATTTTGTTCCGACGATGTGATCGATGACATTGATGAAGACACAATGCTATCTTCAGAAGTGCCAGGCAAGCAAACCCTCTTTGATCACTCCGATACAATCCCACTCTCTCGCTCTTGCTCTCTTTTACTGCATTACGACAATGACGATTCAACTGTTACATGTTGCGGTAGTTGAACCCATTCCTCTGCATGATCTGTCTTTGCCATAGTAATTAGTAAAAACCCACTAGCATGAGTAGGAGTTGTTTGAGCCATGATGTGCCTACTCATTCATGCTTGTTTTTCATGCTTGCTATTGCTTAGAGTTGTGTCAGGTCTGATTCATTAGGGATGAATTAGAATGTTGTGGACAGGTCCTACTGTTGAGAGATAAGTGTGTGAACATGATTTTGTAAAGGTAGCGGTGGGAGGCCATGTAGGAGTAGATGGTGGGTTGTTAATTGAAACCATCCTCAGGAACTGAGTTCTGGGTTTGTGATCCAAGATAGTTACTACCACGCATTGGGTTCCGGTAACTCGGCCCCTCTCATCTTATTAATCACCTTGATATCTGTCTAGGAGTTGCAACTAGTTTATGGTGTTTATAGGTTGTGTTAGTAGTCTACCAAGTGGTACCCGACCAGGTGGGCTTGGGACGGACTAGGCACAGTGCCATAGTGTACCAAGTGGCACACGGATGGTGGGCTTGGGAACCCTGCTCACATCGTTTGGGGCCATAGTGGAAACCCTGGCCAGACTTCCTTGCGGATGGAACTCAAATAGGCGATAAAGCTAGACTAGAGTCTTGTGTGGTTAGTCAGGTCGTGGCCGACACCCTCGTTGGGCTTCTTCTTGAAGGTTGCCGAGTACATGCCGTGTAAACGGCAATAAGTGGTGAGAGCATGTGTGAATAAGTACACCCTTGCAGGGTAATATGATCTATTCGAATAGCCGCGTCCACAGATATGGACTACTTGGAACGCTTATATGGTTCATTGATAACTTGAAGTGGATACTCTAAAATGCGCAAGATAAGTGTAAGTGCTATGGATGGCCTTTTCCTAGGGAGACAGGAGCGGATCCATAGTGGTGTATTATGGTGAATATGTGGACTCGTGTGCGTCACCTCAAAGGAATTTCTTGTAGTTGTAGTTCAGGATAGCCACAGTCAAAGCTAGCTTGCTGCAGTTAAAGTCCACCACCCCCTTTGTTGATGCCGATGCATCATTAGATAGTTCTAATGTAAGTCTTGCTGAGTATATTTGTACTCATGTTTTCTTAATTTATGTTTTTGCAGAGAGACCTCGGTCTCACTAGTAGTTCTATGTGGGATTCGACACTTAGCTTGGGAATCCCAGACAGAGGTCTGGTTCCTTTGGAGGGTCTTGTAGGTAGACCGACTTTCTAGCCTTCTTTTTTTCAGATGCCTGTACTAAGACATGTTTATGTTTCTTCTTGGATTGTATGACTCTATGTGAATGGTCATGAGACCCACTGCTTGTAATAAATGCTATGATGGCTCTTCTGGGCCTTTATCTATATGAGTTGTTGAGTTATATTGTGATGCCATGTTGTACAACACATACTTGCATGTTATGTGTATGTGTAATGTGTATTGCTATGTGCTACCTCTTGAGCACTGCGTTGGTTTTCCCATGAAGACGAAAGGGTGATGCAGCAAAGTAGCGTAAGTATTTCCCTCAATTTTTGAGAACCAAGGTATCAATCAAGTAGGAGGCCACACGCAAGTACCTCGTACCTACACAAACAAATAAGAACCTCGCAACCACCGCGATAAAGGGGTGGTCAATCCCTTCACGGTCACTTACGAGAGTGAGATCTGATAGAGATAATAATGATAAGATAAATATTTTTGGTATTTTTATGATATAGATTGAAAGTAAAGATTGCAAAATAAAATAGATTGGAAACTTATATGATGGAGAATAGACCTGGGGGCCATAGGTTTCAGTAGTGGCTTCTCTCAAGATAGCGTAAGTATTACGATGGGTGAACGAATTACTGTTGAGCAACTGATAGAAAAGCGAATAATTATGAGAATGTCTAGGCATGATCATGTATATAGGCATCACGTCTGTGACAAGTAGACCGACTCCTGCCTGCATCTACTACTATTACTCCACACATCGACCGCTATCCAGCATGCATCTAGAGTATTAAGGTCATAAGAACAGAGTAACGCCTTAGGTAAGATGACATGATGTAGATGGATAAACTCAAGCAATATGACATAACCCCCATCTTTTTATCCTCGATGGCAACAATACAATACGTGTCGTTTCCCTTTCTGTCACTGGGATCGAGCATCGCAAGATTGAACCCAAAGCTAAGCACTTCTCCCATTGCAAGAAAGATCAATCTAGTAGGCCAAACCAAACTAATAATTCGAAGAGACTTGCAAAGATAACTAATCATGCATAAAAGATTTCAGAGAAGAATCTAATATTGTTCATAGACAGACTTGATCATAAACCCACAATTCATCGGATCTCGACAAACACACCTCAAAAAGAGTTACATCGAATAGATCTCCATGAAGATCGAGGAGAACTTTGTATTGAGATCCAGAGAGACAGAAGAAGCCATCTAGCTACTAGCTATGGACCCGAAGGTCTGAAGTAAACTACTCACACAACATCGGAGGGGCCATGGAGTTGATGTAGAGGCCCTCCTGTCGGTGTACAAAAATAGGGGTACACTTTTTGTACCCCTATAACTGTGCACGGGCAGTCTGAGCCGCGGATACCACCACACCAAGCAAGGCAAGGGAGGTGAGCCAGGGTAAGACCGAAGCTCAAGAGAACTAGAACGACGCCAAGGCCAAGACCACGAAGAGCAAAGGGGACGAAGCAGACTCCCCCGGCAAGGTCCTTGCCGAGAGACAGTTCTAGCAGCCCCGGCAAGACCCTTGCTGCGGCGACTTGTCCCGCGCCTACGGAGCAAATCACCCTTGAGTCCACTGCCCCCAAAGGGCAAGGATTCGGGAGACATCCCCGTGGCGGCATGCAGATCTTTGTGAAGACATTCAAGATCAGATACGCACTAAGGAGACGACAACCCTTGGCGGGATCCCAGCCGAGGAAAACCACAAGGTCCCCGGCAAGCGCCTTGCCGGGGATGACAGCAGGCGCCTCGGCAAGACCCTTGCCGGGGCCCCGGCAAGGCCCTTGCCGAGGACACCTGCAGGGCCACCATCAGGCCCACGCCGACTAAACCTCCACCACCGCATGCATGCAGCTGCCGACCCAACCAGCTGGGCAGGCACCCGCGTGGCGGCATGCAGATCTTCGTGAAGAGCCACCACTGCGCCACCTCAGCTGCCTGCCTACCTACATGGCATCGCAGGCATCGCTGGCTAGGGCGCGTGTCGACACAAGAAGGAGCGCGACGGATGAGACAGGTTTCTCCCCGTCCCCGATAAAGCAAGGACACCTAAGCAAGACGCATTAAATGCGCGTTGTCACGTGATGCGAAGGATAACCTCGCAGCACTGTACCCTTTCCACCTCCTGTGTGCCACTGTGGCAACCCCTTTTTTCTATAAAAGGAGGCCCGAGGCGACCAGAGGAAGGATTCGGCTTTTTGGAGCTCCTCACGCCCCATAGCTAGCTCAAGAACACAGATATACTATCCACCAAAGCAGGAGTAGGGTTTTACGCATCCTCGCGGCCCGAACCTGGATAAACGAACCGTGTGCTATCTGTTTGATCCGCTCTTCTCACGACCCCGCACCCCGCTAACCACAGTAGGGATTCTTGTGATCCCATAGGTGTTGTTCCCACCGACATCTTTGGCGCGCCAGGTAGGGGGCGTAGTTGTGAGAATCGGCTTTAGCAGTTAGTTCAGCGCTTCTTCATCATCATGGCGCCCAAGAAGAAGACGATGGAGGCCGGACAGCCCGTCCAGACCTGGGCGAGCAGTGGACCGGTCGCAGAAAGGACCTGGGGCACTGCTCGAGAACACCAACACCATCCCAGCAGCCGGAGTTTGGGAGGTGGCGATGTTTGTGCGCCTGGTAACGGGCCACACATCGCCAAATCCAAAGGCGGAGCCAAGCCCTTTGCGGGTGGAGCAGGGCCTTCCAGGGTCATCGCCGCCCCGCCCGAAGGCGACGCAAGGGCCTCCAAGACTCCCACGCCGGCGCCAACAGCGCGCTCCTCCTAGGGAGGGCACGACGAACGGCGTAATCACGCCGAAGATCCCGGGCGTCGCCGCGGGAAGAGCCCTAAGCGCCACTCCCGGGAGGTAGAAGACCTACCCACTCGCCGAGGCGCTGGTGAAAACGGCATGCGACCGCGGGGTCATGATAGAGCTCCTTCTGACATGGTCAGAAGTCGAAGCGCGTCGTGATCCGTGCAGGTTTCGCTACCACCGACGCCAGCAGAGGGCCCGGCGCACGCGCAGTTGCTCCTCGACTTTCCTCCCACTACGGGGAAACTCGACGAATGGAGAGCCACTATCCGAAGCCTTGTTGCGGTGGCCAACAAAGATGAACCAAGTCCGGTGGGGCCCCCGGGTCGATGCTCCGATGGAGTCCCGCGGACCAGTGGCGGAAAAGCCAGCGGCGCCGCGACCACAGTGCATTCACCTCTTCCCCATCCGGTACCGTGGACGCCGGCTCGTCGCGATGTCGCGGGCGACGACATCTCCATAGCATCGTCTGACCCGCGGACCCACTGTGACTAGTGCCAAGTTCTTCGGGAACGAGCGCATGAAGACGCTTGAACCACTATCGAGCGCCGGCGCGGAGCGTGCCACCAGTCAGACAGGCGAGCATGGCCTGCTGTGAACCACCCGGCCCCCGAGAGCCCTGGAGGCCTACCTTACGAGGTAGGCTGTCCGGCTTTTACCCGTGAGCTGCGGCAGTTCCAGTGGCCCACTCACCGCGCCTTCAAACCTGATGTTGGGGAAAAGTACAACGGCAAGACTCACCTGTCTGAGTTACTCAGCATCTACACCATCGCGATGCAAGGAGCCGGAGCCCGCGACGATAAGGTGCTTGCGAATTACTTTCCATTGGCTCTTAAACCCAACGCCATGTCATGGTTGATGCACTTGCCGGTAGACTCTATTTCCTCCTGGTCAGATTTGTGCCATGAGTTTGTGGGCGCCTTTACTAGAGGTCACCAAGCCCATGGCCAAGCAAGCGACCTGCATGTCATTCCCCAGAAGGGAGGCGAGAGACTGCGCAAGTATATACAGAGGTTCAGCCGGGTACAGTACAATATCCCTGATGTTCACCCTGCCGCCATCATCAGCGCGTTCCATCAGAACGTGCGTAACCGCAAGATGCGCGAAGAACTGGCAATGGACAAGGTGAAAGATGTGGCAGAACTCTATGTTCTTGCTGACAGATGTGCCCGAGCTGAAGAGGGAAGGAAGTACCCCGGTGAAGATGCCGGCGTGGAAACCGACTCCTCAAATGAGGATACTGCCGCCCCGGCGAAGAAAGGCCGGCGCCGCAATAGGAAGCGCAAAGGTAAAGCTGTGCTTGCCATTAGGGATCTGACGACGCCGACTCCGCCAAGAAAACCAAGGCAGATGACCCCGACAAGGAAATTGCCGGATGTGTCGCCTGCCGGGCCTTGGCGGCTGCCGAGAAGCCAGGAAACTCCGACAAGCAATACTGCAAGATCCATCGCACCAAAGGCCATGATCTCCAGAACTGCCGACAGGTTGAGCTCCTTGCTGAGAAGCAGAGGGCTGAATATGAGAGGCGGGACAAGGAGAAAGGCCAGGACGGTGCTGAGGGGTCCGGCAAGAAGCGTGACGGCCAGGCGGGCCGTCGCGGCAAAGATAAACAGCAGGAGAGGCCCGCCCGGGGCCGTGACAAAAAGCCAGAAGATGATGATCACGAAGAGGATGATGAGTCTGGTGACCAAGAATTTCAGAAAGCTATAAAGGCCATGTGCGTCGATGGCGGCACCTCGCTGCATACCTCTCAGCGCCAGCTTAAACAGTGGGCGCGTGAGATTACAGCGGCGGAACCGTCGTTTGATGCCCAAAGGCCGCTGAAGTGGTCCATCACACCTATCATTTTTGACACTGAGGATCACCCTGATCGCACTACTGCAGTCGGGTGCTTGCCATTGTTGGTTTCACCAACAATACACAACCTCATGGTGACAAAGATGCTAGTCGATGGCGGGGCCTGTCTGAACTTAATCTCGCCTGCCGTGATTGAGAAATTGCAGATTCCTGATGAAGACATCGAAGAGACGGGCACGTTTCAGGGGGTCAACCCGGGAAGAAGTCAACTAAAGGGAAAGGTCACGTTGCCCATGACTTTTGGGAGTGATCTGAACTACAGGACAAAAAGGATTGTGTTCGACGTTGCCAAGATCCCCTTGCCTTACAACGAGATCCTTGGCCGCCCAGCGCTGGCCAAGTTCATGGCGGCGTCACATTACGCCTACAACACCCTAAAGATGCCGGGGCCTATGACGATCATCACCGTCCCATCAGACAAGAAGGATGCGCTAATTTGCGCTGACCAACTCTACCAACAAGCAGTTGCAGCAGCCACCACTGCTAAGGCACTTGCTCCTGCCGCTGGAGCCCCGGAAGGCAAAAGAAGAAGACCGGCGAGACCTCAGGCACCCACTCTGGCAAGCGCACCTCTTCGGAGTGTAGCGCTCCCGTCGAGGACGTGCCAGAGAGCTCCGGCGACAGAAACAAGAAGTCCAGGGCCCCACCGCCGGGAACCAAGAAGGTTTCTGTCAAGGAGGACGGCACGGGAGGAGCTTTTACCATAAGCTCCACTCTTGACGACAAATAGGAAGACGCGCTCGTCACCTTCCCGCGGGCGAATGTCGATGTGTTTGCATGTCAAGCACCCGACATCCCCGACGTTCCCAGGGAGGTGATTGAGCACCACCTTGCTATCTGCCCTCATGCGCGGCCCGTCAAGAAGAAGGTCAGAAAGCAAGCTTTGGAATGACAAGAGTTCATCACAAAGGAGATCCGGAAACTGGAGGCAGCGGGTTTGGTAAGAGGAGTGCTCCATCCAACGTGGTTGGCCAATCCGGTGGTAGTGCGCAAGGCAAATGGGAAGTAGAGGCTGTGTATTGATTACACAGATATTAATAAGGCTTGTCCCAAAGACCCCTTCCCGTTGCCGCGCATCAACCAGATTGTTGACTCCATAGCTGGGTGTGATCTGTTGTCATTCCTCGATGCCTAGTCCGGCTACCACCAGATCTTCATGACAAGGGAAGATGAAGAGAAAACGGCATTCATCACCCCATGTGGTACATATTGCTTTATACGGATGCCTTTTGGGTTGAAGAGTGCTGGTTCAACATTTGCAAGGGCGGTCCAGATTGGTTTTGAACCCCAGCTCCATAGAAATATGGAAGCTTATATGGATGATATAGTGGTCAAAACCAAGAACAGGGCAACCCTCATATCAGATTTACAAGAAACATTTGAAAACCTACGCAAGATCAATCTCAAGCTGAACCCTGAGAAGTGCGTCTTCGGCGTCCCGTCTGGCAAGCTTCTCGGGTTCTTTGTGTCACAGCGTGGGATAGAGGCCAATCTGGACAAGATCAAAGCTATAGAGCAGATTGAAGCGCCCAAGCGAGTCAAGGATGTGCGTCAGCTTGCTGGTTGCATTGACACCATGAGCAGGTTCATTTCCAAGTCCGCCGAGTGCGCCCTTCCCTTTTTCAAAATTTTGAAAAAGGCGGGCCCGATGGAGTGGATGCCAGAAGCCGAAGCAGCATTGCAAGATTTGAAGAGGTACCTCTCCTCCGCGCCAATACTAGTTGCGCCTAGGCCACAGGAACCGTTGTTGCTGTACCTGGCGGCAACGGACCAAGTGGTTAGCACGGCACTAGTGGCGCAGAGAGAAATTGATGATGAGGTAATAGCAGCGACGGAGCCCGATGCCACCGATGCCGAGACGACGCAGCCAATTGATGTGCCGCCGAAGAAGAAAATGATGCAGCACCCGGTCTACTTTGATAGTTCCCTCCTGCAGGGGGCTAGATCGAGGTAGTCTGGTGTGCAGAAACTGCTCTTCGGCCTTCTTATGGCCTCGAGGAAGCTGCATCACTACTTCTAGGTGCACGAAATCACTTTCGTCACTCGCCTCCCTCTGCAACGGATACTGCACAATCCAGACGCAACGGGAAGGATCGTAGAGTGGGCACTGGAACTGTCCAGCTTTAGCCTCAAGTTTGAGAGTACCTCGACGATTCAAAGCCGAGTCCTGGCGGAGTTCGTTGCAGAATGGACCGCGATGCCTGACGAAGAAACCCAAGAGACCGCTCTCCCCGGCAAGGAGGCAAGTTGCGACTGGATCATGTACTTTGATGGAGCTTTCTCCTTACAAGGCGCCGGGGCTGGCGTACTGCTTGTCGCACCCACCGGAGAGCACCTCAAGTACGTGATCCAGATGCACTTCCCCAGGGAGGTGTCAACAAACAATACGGCTGAGTACGAAGGGCTGCTTGCCGGTCTTAGGATCGCGGCGGACCTCGGAATCAAGAAACTCGTCGTCAGAGGTGACTCGCAACTTGTCGTCAAGCAAGTCAACAAGGATTACCAGAGCCCGTTGATGAATGCCTACATCGATGAAGTGAGAAAGATGGAAGAGAGTTTTGACGGTATACAGGCAGAATACGTTCCCCGAGCAGAGAATGATATCGCCGATTACCTGTCAAAACGCGCTGCCCTCAAGCTACGTGTGGAACCAGGTACCTTTGTGCTTTGGCTAACTCAGCCATCCATTGATCCATCAACAGAGCAGAACAAGAGGAGAAAATCAGGGCCCGGCAGGTACTTTCCCGCCGAGCTCCCCGAAGCCGCCGGCAAGGATGTTACCGGAGACACTGAGCCCGCCACGGGACGGCTGGCTCCGACAAAGCATCAATCTCTTGCCATGGAGACACCCGCTCCGTTAGCGGAGGAAATGCCTTTAGTCCTCGCCGTCGAGCCCCAGGCTCCAGCGTGGGCACAGCATACCGTCCGATTCCTCCAAACAGGGGAACTTCCTGAGGAGCAGGAAGAAGCGGAAAAAGTAGCCCATCGCTCTACTATGTACCAGTTCATCGATGACGTCCTGTACAGAAAGAGGCCGAACGACGTGAAATTGAAGTGTATCCCTCGAGCGGAAGGACTGGGGCTGTTGGCGGAGATACATGGAGGCATATGTGGATCCCACATCGGGTCAAGGGCCCTTGCCGGAAAAGCGTTTCGGCAAGGCTTCTTCTGGCCCACCGCCCTCCAGGATGCGACGACACTAGTCACCAGGTGTGAAGCGTGTCAGTTCCATTCAAAGAAGCTTCATCAGCCAGCTCAAGCCCTTCAAACCATTCCTCTCTCCTGGCCTTTCTCGGTCTGGGGGCTCGACATACTGGGCCCTTTCCCCCGCGCTGTCGGGGGCTTTGAGTACTTGTACGTTGCAATCGACAAGTTCACAAAGTGGCCAGAAGTGGAAGCAGTGAGGAAGGTCACAGCACAGTCAGCCGTCAAGTTCTTCAAAGGACTGGTGTGCCGTTTTGGTGTACCCAATAGGGTTATCACCGACAATGGCACGCAGTTCACAAGCCACACCTTCATGCAATATATTCAAGACCTCGGCAGCAAGGTCTGTTTCGCTTCCGTTGCTCACCCACGAAGCAATGGTCAAGCTGAGAGGGCAAATGCTGAAGTACTGCGACGCATGAGGACAAAGACCTTTGATAGACTGCACAAGAGTGGAAGGCGTTGGATTGATGAATTACCGACGGTTCTTTGGTCAATCAGAACGACACTAAATCGAGCCACCGACCAGACACCCTTTGCCCTGGTATACGGGGCAGAAGCAGTTCTCCCCACGGAACTCATATACGGGTCACCTCAAGTACTCGCTTATGACGAGCTTGAGAAAGAGCAATTGCGGCAAGATGACGCAACGCTCCTTGAGGAAGATCGTCTTCGGGAGGCTGTGAGAGCAGCGCGCTACCAGCAAGCCTTGCGCCGCTACCATAGCCGCAAGGTTCATGCCCGAAGCTTTGAGGAAGGCGAGCTTGTTCTTCGGCGCGTTCAATCGGCCAAGAATTCCAACAAGTTGGTGCCAAAGTGGGAAGGCCCTTATCGGGTAATACGAGTCACCAGGCCCGGCGCAGTCCGCCTGGAGACCAAAGATGTCGTTCCGGTGAGTAACTCTTGGAACATTGAGCATCTTCGCAAGTTTTACCCATGAGGCACGGCTTGCCGGGCCCCCTGGCAAGCCACCTTTTCTACGAGCCTTGCCGATGACGCATGTAACCCTTTGTACAAAGCCAGGCGCAGACCCTGAGCATAAATAAATGAAGCACTGGCGCCCTAAGTTATAGCATGCATGCTAGGTCGAGTGTCGTCCTTGGTTAGGGTTGATAGTGCTTAGCGGTGACTAACCCCTAGCTTAGATGTCGAGTGTGCATCTCTTTGTCTTTCTTTTGTCTTCTTTGGTTCACAGGACACACAGATATCTGTGCCGAACCACTTGGGGAGAAAAAAAGAGGAACAGACCAGCATCTAGCCCCCGTCAAGCCAGTATTGCCGGGGGCTGCAAGAGCAAAGATTCACCCACGACGAACGAGGGTTGCCGGGGACTGCAGCTTCAGATAAGTTCTTCATCCCTCATGCATTCCATTATGGACTGAGGTATGTGAAACCTCGTTTTCCCCTAAGCTGCCGTGCTCCCCTAACTCTAGGCCTAGGGCTCATTCCTGGGGCCAAGTTTGGTCGTAGTCGCGGCAACGAAAGGATGAAACAAGGAGCCTGAACCCGCCTCATCCCTGCCTCCGCCAAAGGCGTGAGGAAGGTCGAGCGAAGTGGGGAGATGGCAAGGCCTGTTGCCGGGCAAGGAAATGTTTATCTTGAAGATATCAAGGATTTACTCCTTGTCGTGGGTTCAACCCGCAAACAAATGACCCGTCAAGCATCCCTTTTTCATTAAAAAACATTCCACTCGGGTACAGTCCATAGGGAATGAAAAACATGAATGATGGGATTACAAGTTTTAAATTCAACAAATGCCCAAAGGCTTACAAACTAAAAAGAGATAAGGTGCCCGTAATCCCTTTCTTATCCCTCTCCTCAGGAGGCAGGCCAAGGAGGCGAAAAGTACAAAAGGAGCGCCTAGGCGAGCTACGGGTGGCAGAAGACACCAAGAGAACATCTTGGTGGCCATCCAAAGGCTGGATGGTGATGGCGGAGCCGGAAGCAGAGCTCGAAGACGAGGCGGCAGGACGTCAGCATGCATCGAAGGCATCAGTGCCCGCGTACTCCGACTTGACGGCCTTGCTGCCCGTCCTCTTCCTCTTCCGCAGCCTCCCAATGCCAGCCGCCCAAGGAGACGACCCCGAGAAGTTCAGGGAGCCGGCGACAGGGATGATGGGGTCGCAGGTGCCGCACAAAGCGACACCCGACACCTAGTCGGACCCATCATCCTGCCGCCTACTACCCTCGTCGTCGCTGCCGCTGTCCTCCTTGTCACTCCCACCTGAGGAGGAGTCTTCACTATCAGAAGAGCTCTCCACGCAACACCTTGCACGGGTCCCAAAGAGCCCGGAGACCTTGACAGAGAGAAGGCCACCCTCCATCAGCTTAAAATGGAGAGTGAGCCCCTCCATCAAGCGGTGGATATGAGCAAACATCTTCCATCCCCGACGAAGATACATCATGTGAGGGGCGGGGAAGTCGACGCGGACCCGTGTGCCACTGATCTCGCAGCCCCTCATGTGCAGCCGCAATGACTCCGGCGGATCCAGCTCCATCTCCCACACAAATGGAGTCGGGAGACGAAGGCAACGACGCGGTGGCCGGCGCAGCCTGACGAAGAACTCACAAGGGTGATCCCCAACATGGCCCTCCATTGAAGGAGGAGTTGCTGGCGGAGGCGAGGCCGGCGCGCCGCCCTGTCCTCCCCTTCCCCGAGCGCTGTCGGCGTTCTAGGAACGGGGGTCCCCAGACTTGCCTGCCTGCGGCCTGCGGCATGGCTCAAAGGGGGGCCCAGCACGGCCCATCTTCACCAACACAGACCCAAGACCCTCGCGAGGGGCCAAGCCTCGCGGGGCAGACGACACGGAGCTTCCTCAGGCACGGCCTCACCAGGCTGGCTCGCGAGGAGGCGGAGAGGTCAAGGCGGGGTACCTCACGAGGTGCCCGTGATGCAAGCCATGACGACCAAAGGCGCCAGGCGGGTGCCAGCCCGCGCAGCGTCCTCCTTTCCCCTTCGGTGCAAAGGGGGGCAAGCGCAGCCGCGGAGTACCGAGGCATCAGGCAAAGGTTTCCATTTCGGTTCAACAAGACCAGGACCAGGAGGACTGCAAGACGGAGGTCATTGTAGAGCCCAAGACGGCGTCACCACCAGAGCTTTGTGCAGGCGAAGACTACTTTTGTCAGGATAGCTGGTACTAGCTGTCCCCCTTTAAATTAGCCCACCATTGTTGGCTCCCTTCCTGCTCGATATTTGGGAAGAGGACCAGGGCCTCTATAAATAGGACCAGCCCCCCACAGGAGAGAGATCAGAGAATCAGAGGAGAGATCAGAGAATCAGAGGGGAGATCAGAGAATCAGAGGAGAGAATCAGAATCAGAGAGAGAGAGAGAGAGAGAGAGAGAGAGAGAGAGAGAGAGAGAGAGAGAGAGAGAGAAGGGTGACTGAACTCCTCCCAGCAGTTCATCGCCCCAGCCAAGAGCAGACCCTCGCGAGGCTGTTCTTCCTTGTATTGTTCATCATCATTAGCCCAAGAGGCAATCCACCACGCCACACATTGGAGTAGGGTATTACACCTCAACGGTGGCCGAACCAGTATAAACCCTGTGTCTCTCGTGTTGTTCTTTCCATAGCTTAGATCTTAGCGAGGCGGAGGGGTGCATGTAGGTAGGAGGCGAAATCTCCGCGCGCACCCTAGTGTTCGAACCTCAAGGGTCTGCCGGAACCCGAAATCCGACATTTGGCGCACCAGGTAGGGGTGCACCGGAATTCATCTTCCACCGCCCCGTTCTCCTCCGACCATCGCACCCATGTCTGACGCTCGCCGGGCCTGCGTCGAGCACCGGGCCGCTCTCACTTCCCGCGTCGCCCAGACGGCTCCTGTCGGCGGGTGTCCTCGCTGCTCCCCATCACCTGCCGTCAATGCCGCCACCGGCCCGGCGGGGGACGAGCAGCAAGCATCATCTCAGCATCCATCCGTGTGGCAAGACGGCCGCACCGCAACTCCCTCGCTCACCCCAGCTGGTTCTTCGTCCCGCGCGCTCCCCGCACCCATGGAGGCTCGAGCTGCGCTCATCGCGGCAAACGAGCTCCTGCGCTACCGTCCCGTCGACGACGTCTACAAAGAATGGCTCGACCGCGTCGCCGAGCTCGTCCGCGCCGCAGGGGGCTCTCCTGCACCATCCGTTCCGCTGCACCGCACCCCGCCCCGCACGGGCGACGAAGCTCCGGCGGCGCCCCGGCCGCCTCCTCCACAAGAAGGCACCATGGCTCCAAGGCGCGTGGCCCCTGGGCGGAACCCGCTCCGTCAGGTGCCAACGCAGCAAGAGCAGAGCTGCCAGGAAGTCCCTTGCCCGCAAGAAGCTGCCCAGGCGCTCCCTGCTCCAGCACGTCGCGACCATGCTCCTGCTCCCGCACATCAAGACCCAGCTGCAGCGCGTGGGGACATGCAAGACCAAGCTCTCCGTCACCCAAGGCCTCCCGTGGCCACAGCAGGCTACCGTGCCTTCACCACCGAGCTACGCAGCGTCGCATGGCCCGGCAAGTTCAAGCCGGACCTGCCTCCTCGTTACGACGGCACGACTGACCCTGCGAAGTTCCTCCAGCTCTACGAGCTGGGCATCGAAGCTGCCAATGAAGACGAGAAAGTCTTAGCGAACTGGTTTCCTATGGCGCTCAAGGATGGGGCCCGCACTTGGCTCCTGAACCTGGCTCCAGGCACGATCTCCTCCTGGGACGAGATGCGCACCCGCTTCATCGCCAACTTCCAAGGTACTCGCGACCGGCCACCCGCCATGAGCGACATGCGCCGCATCAAGCAACAACCCGGGGAGACCCTGTAGAAGTACATCCAGCGCTTCAACAACGCACGCCTCAAGATTCCCAAGGTGACTGAGGAGGCCATCATCTCAGCCTTCTCCGACGGCGTGCGCGATGTCAAGATGAAGGAGGAGCTGGCGATGCATGAAGACCTGTGCACTTCCTTGGAGCTGTTCAACTTGGAAACCAAGTGCGCTAGGGCTGAGGAAGGGCGTCTCTTCCTCCTCGAGCTGCCTGCCGCAGACCCAGAAGAGAAGAAGCCCAAGGCCAAGGATGTGAAGCGCAAGGGGGCTGCCGTGCTCGTGGCAGAACCAGACACCAAGCGGGGCAGAGATCAGCCCGAACCTTCCAAAGGCAGCCGGTACTGTGTGTACCACGACCTCCACACCCACAAGACCAACGAATGTCAAGAGCTCCGAGCCGTGCGAGAAGGAAGGATCAGCCGTCGCCCCGACCGCGGTGACCGGGGCTACGGTCGAGGAGGAGGAAGGAACGCAGGACGCTGGGAAGACCGTGGCCCGCGCCAAGGGTGGCGCGATCAACCTCGCGAGGATTGCTGGCAAGACCTGCCTCGCAAGGGAGACTGGAGGGATCAGCCTCGCGAGGATCGCCCGCCTGGCAACGCAGGCCTCCCTCCGCTGCTGCCGCAGCCAAGGAGACACGAGGACCGCCACCAAGACGAGGGGGCTGGGGGCTTCCAGGAGCCGCGCGCGATCGCCTGCATCCTGGCGGGGCTCAGGCCCCAGCCTCTCAACGCATCTTCAAGCAGTTCGCCCGCGAAGTGAATGCAGTCCTTCCCAAGCTTGAAGCCACGCGCCCTCTCAGGTGGTCGGCATGCGCCATCATGTTCAGCTCAGCAGATCAGCTCAAGTGTGCGGCTACAACCAGAGTCCTCCCAATGCTTTGTTCCCCAATCATCAGCAACGTGGTGGTCACTAGGACCCTCATCGATGGCGGGGCAGGGCTCAACGTCCTGTCTGTGGAAACATTCAACAATCTCCAAGTGCCCTACAGCCAGCTTCAGCCAACCAAGTCTTTCTCCGGAATCACCGACGGCTCCACGGTCCCGATTGGGCAGGTCTGCCTCCCTGTCACCTTCGGGGCACGCTACAACTACCGCACCGAGCTCATCAACTTCGACGTCGCTGACATTCGCCTGCCGTACAATGCCATCCTTGGGTACCCAGCGCTGGCCAAGTTCATGGCCGTAACTCACCACGGCTACAACATCCTCAAGATGCCAGGAAGTGGCGGTGTCATCACGGTGCCCTGTGAAGAGAAGGACGCGGTGTGTTCCCTAGAACAAGCCTTTCAGGCCGCGTCACTGGAAGACCCGGATCGCGGAAGCAGGAGGCTTCCCGAGACCGCCCCCAACAAGAAGAAGACATTGTCCGGCCCGGCCCCTCAGGAGGCAGGCCCCTCTGGGCCCGTGCCTGCCCATGGGGAACCTCCTTCCATCGCATAGGGAAGCGCGCCCGGCGCCCTCCTCAGGCAGGGCTCGGGGGCTCTCCCCTGGAGGGCCACCGACCTGGCCAGGGTCACGAGGGAGGCGCTTGGGCACCACATGGAGGCGTGTTTCGAAGCACGTTTCCCTCAAGAAGGAGTAAGGCAAGGAGAGCCAGACCCTCAGGAGTTCGTCAGCAAGGCCATTCAGGAGCTACAGGAGTCAAGAGTCATGAAAGGCGGCCGCCGTCTACCAGCAGTGGCTCCCCATCCAGGCGAGGATGGTGGGCTGCGCGTCTGCATCGACATACCGGGGCTCAACCGAGTCGCCTCTCTGGAGCGCCTCTGGCCCTCGCGAGTGGGGCGCTGGGGAGGTCCACCCCACAGCTACGTTCGCATGCCTTGCGGCTTGCCGAAAGCGGCTGCCGCGTACCAACGCCTCATGAGGGGCATCATGGAGGCACAAGAGGCCAGGCGTTCCGCAGCCCTGGCGGAGATGGAGATGGTTCGCGGGGAGCCGCCAGCACCTCCGGAGCCTCCCGAGGCCCCTGGGCCTGGGGGCTCGTGAGGATCGGCTCCCGCAGCCCACCGAGTCTGCTACACCAACACCCCTTCGACCTCAACGTCATCAGCTGACATCTTTCAAGTTTCACTTCCAGCTGGGAGCGCCCCCCAGGGCTGCATTATTCCCAGGCCACATGGGTCCGTCCCTGCGGCATGTATCCCTTTTATTTCATGTTGTTAGCTTACCTTGTTGGGGGCGCCCCTCGGGCTGCATGATCCCCAAGTCGCTTGGGCCAGACCCAGCGGCATCTATCTCATTTGTAGTTATTTCCGGTTATGCGTTATACCCACCATGCTTGATTATTTAATGCCGGTCCACGGCACCTCTTCTTCTCCATGCCGACCACTTGCACGTTAAAGGGAGGGGGTACCTGAGCATCGCGACTCAGGGCTCTTACTGGCTCTCCAGCCCTCACCCTCTGGCCTTGTCCACGGCATCACGACCTGGCATACCAGCGACGGCTGAGACCAGCTCGAGGGCCAGGACCCGAGGACGTAGAGTGCCGGCATCTAACCAAATTTGCAGGGACACATCACAAGATAAGTCCTAGTGCCAGGCGCAACCCGCCTAGAGGTAGGGCCCCATGAGTCCCGCGCTGCCCCACGGGTGCCCGGATACACCTCACCAGGCCCTACCGTGCCAGCCACGTGTCAGGGCGGGGCTGTACATGCCTCGGGGGCTCCTCCCGGAGGGCCCCCCCCCTCCCACGTACTAGTGGAAGCACCATGCTCCGCGCTGGCTGACGACACTGCCGAGGAGCGGCTATGCCCGTACACATACGGAAGCGCTATGCTCCGCGCTGGTGATAAACAACTGAGGGTGGCCCCCGGGCCGCATCAACCTCAGGGAGCCTAGAACTCAGTGTCTAGCCTCATCGTAACGCCTCCCCTTGGGAGTGCCGCGCGAGGGGGCTGGGCACAAGGGCTGCGCCTGTCACGCCCAGACGCACGCCGCCCAGCCAGCCCCCCCGGGCCTGGTTCGTCGCGTGTCTCTCCCCGAGCGGAGCCAAGGTACGAAGGCCGTTTGAGCGTCAAGGGGACTCCTGAGCATTGCAACTCAGGAGCCTAACTGGTCACGTAGCCCCTCACTCCTTAGTTCCGAAAGGCTAACGCTGGGTGAGGTATGCGCGCGGCCGGGCTCTGCAGACGTAGAACGGTAGATCCATCCACATCACACCTCCCTACTTGCTGTTCGTGCGCCAAGGGGGACTCCTGAGCATTGCGACTCAGGAGCCTAACTTGTCACGTAGCCCCTCACTCCCTGGCCCCGTCCTGGTTTCCGGTCGGGACTAACGCTGGGTGAGGTATGCGCGGGGCCGGGCTCTACCGGCGTAGAACATAAGCAAGTAGGAAGGAAAAGTGCAAATTTCAAGGAATTCAAAAGCAAATATTATAGTCCACACTGTTATCTCAATGCCAAATTCAAGTTTAAACGCCTCCCCGAGGCATGATACATGTGCAGGAATTAAAGGAAGGACATAAGCCACAACGGAGTCACTTGTCGGCGGTGGAGCAGCGCGGAGTGGGTTCGTCTTATGGAGCAGTGGGGTCTCCAGCAGGCCGTCAAGGTCGACATCGGGATCGCGAAGGTAGATGTGGGTGAGCACCCGCGTCAGTGCTGCAGAAGACAGGACACATGCCTCGGCCTCGGCCGTGGGGCCAAGGCCAAGGGAGACATCTTCAAGAGCGCGAACCAGGAAGGGAAGCAGCTTGGCGGGGCCATCCTCAGTGCCAGCCAGCGGGCTCTCCAGGCCGCTGTCGTAAAGCGTCCTCAGCGAGGAGCGAGCCTTCTCCTCCATCTCCGTGAAGGCCACGCGGTCCTCGGCAAGAACCAGGGCCTTGTCGTCCAGCTCGGCCTTCCTCGCCCCCAACTCCTGCTCCAGCGTGCCTAGCTGGTCGCGGAGCTTCCTAAGCTTGACCTCCCTCTCCTTGACGGCCGCCTCGCGAGCCTTCACGCCTTCTTTCTGCTCTTGGGGAAGGCGGACCTCTTTCGCGAGCTGGTCTCGCAGGCCCTGCAGCTCGTCCTCCAGCGCCTTGCAGAGACCATGGACGTTGACCACCTCCCCCAGGGCTGCGTCACGAGCAGCCTTCGCCTCAAGGACGGCCTGCTTCTCCTCATTGCAAGTCGTCGAGGCCTGGACCAGCGCCACCCGAATCGAAGGGTCAGAGCGAACCCATCCTGAAGCCAGCTCCAAGCGCCCGACCACCACGCGAGGGTCGGTGCCAAGAAGATCCTGCCGCAGTCGGTCCAGCTCAGCAACAGCATGATCCAGAACGGCAGAAGGAGTCGGAGAGACAGCAGCCGGTGGAGTAGGAGGAGAAGGCGGCTGCGCGGCCACAGCATCCTGAGGCAGAGTATGCTGCGCCCCAACGGCTGTAGTGGCGGCGGCAGGCAAGGACACCTTGGGAGTCACTTGGTCCGTGGGGGCCGAGCTTGCCCCAGCCGGCTCAGCCAAGCCTCGCAAGGACGACCGGGCAGGAGAAGCCCGTGCGTCGCGGTAACCCTCCTTCGCGGGCAGAGGCGCTGCCACGGATGGAACCTCAGGAGCTCCCTTCGACTTCTTTGCTGCGGGCGCCAACCTATCCAAGAGATGTGGATGTCAAGCCTCAGAAGCAGAACAAGAAATAAAGACAAGAATCAAACGCTTACGGGTCGTCGCCAGTGAGCTCGAGCGGCATCCGGCCAAATTTGAAGCCTGAAAGCTGGCTGGAAGGATCAACCTTGGGAAGCTTGGAAGCGGAAGGTGCGTCTGCGGTTCGCCTCGGGGCCGGGGCAGACCCGCGGGAGATCAGCCCGGTCCTGTCCTTCTTCGGGTTTGGGGGCAAGCTCCCGCCGTCCTGCTCGTCGTCATCCTCGTGGTCATCCTCGTCGTCATTGCTCGGAGAGAGGCGGTGGACATGGGACCTGCGCCGGGGGAGGGGAGCCCTCGACTCTCCGTCAGTCGCTTCGGAGTCAGGCCCTTTTTCCCGCTCCTCTCCTTCCTCCTCTTCGCTGGAGTCGTCAGAGGGCACGTCCACCTGTTCCTCAGGAGTTTCCATGGGCACGGGCCCATCCCCGTTGAAGACGGGCATGGACTCCACTACCTGCTCCCAGTCGTCACGGAGGAACAAGGGCGTAGGAGCACCCTCCAACCTCGCCACATCGCCCCCGACCAGAGATTGGAGGACCACAGCCAGATCTCCGTCGGCCAAGGCCACGAGGCTCGGATGGGGCCTCCACATCAGAAGTGAGTACTGCCGAAGCAGAGCCAGCTGGTGCTCCAGGAATTCCCTCAGTAGCGACGCGCCGATCAGCTTCACCGCCGCCATGTTGGCCGGCCTCAGATCCGCGTCCATCCTCTCCAACACCAGCTTCGCGCGGGGGTCCGCGAGCTCCGCTCGACCCCAATCGCTGGAGCTCGTGGGCTGCTCCATGGGCAAGATCAGCCGAGGGTGAATGCGCCCAGCATCCGCCAAGACCCACTTGCTCCTGAAGCCCTCAATCCTTTTGTCGGAGATGGCAATGGCGCCACCGTACGCGATGAAGCTCGCGCACGCGGAAGCAGGACCGCGAGAGGTCTGGATTTAGAAGTAGTGGCGCAGCAAGGCCACTGAGGGCTGCACCCCTACGTGAGCCTAGCAGTAATAGGCGAAGATTGCCAGGAGAAGGACGGAGTTGGGGTGGAGATGCAGAGCCTGTAGATTGTAATGGCGGAGGACAAAGAATAAGAACTCGGAGAAGGAAGGCACCAGGCCAGCAGCAATGGCACTTACGAAGAACGGATAGAAGGTGCTCCCTTGACCCTCAGGGGTGGTGGAGCCGGCCTTGAACACCTTCACCCCGTCGATGCCCCGCGCCGCCGCCATCCGGTGCAACCGGGCGAGGCTCGCCTCCGACACATTTGGCGAGTTCAGGGTAGATGAGTACCAAGCTACAGCCGGGGGCTGACGAGGCGCCATGGCTTCCTAGGTCACGCGGCCGGAGTAGATCTGGAAATTTTGGAGGAAGGAAGGAGAGGCGCAAGAAAGGGGATCTGAGCAGCAACCAGAGAAAGCAAAAAGCAAAGCCTAGGTAGATGCCGCTCCTTTATCAACTCGCACGGTTGCTAAGGTGCTCACGTCCAATCAACCGCCATGTGGCGCCCAAGGCCGCAGGCTGTTAGGGCCCATGGAGCTTCGCTCTTGCCCTTCCGCCTCCCTGCACGGCCAAGTCCAGGCGCGCCTTGGGACCGGGGGCTACTGTCGGCATTCTAGGAACGGGGGTCCCCAGACTTGCCTGCCTGCGGCCTGTGGCGTGGCTCAAAGGGGGCCCCAGCATGGCCCATCTTCACCAACACAGACCCAAGACCCTCGCGAGGGGCCAAGCCTCGCGGGGCGGACGACATGGAGCTTCCTCAGGCACGGCCTCACCAGGCTGTCTCGCGAGGAGGCGGAGAGATCAAGGCGGGGTACCTCACGAGGTGCCCGTGACGCAAGCCATGACGACCAAAGGCGCCAGGCGGGTGCCAGCCCGCGCAGTGTCCTCCTTTCCTCTTCGGTGCAAAGGGGGGCAAGCGTAGCCGCGGAGTACCGAGGCATCAGGCAAAGGTTGCCATTTCAGTGCAACAAGACCAGGACCAGGAGGACTGCAAGACGGAGGTCATTGTGGAGCCCAAGACGGCGTCACCACTAGAGCTTTGTGCAGGCGAAGACTACTTTTGTCAGGATAGCTGGTACTAGCTGTCCCCCTTTAAATTAGTCCGCCATTGTTGGCTCCCTTCCCAATCGATATTTGGGAAGAGGACCAGGGCCTCTATAAATAGGACCAGCCCCCACAGGAGAGAGATCAGAGAATCAGAGGAGAGATCAGAGAATCAGGGGGGAGATCAGAGAATCAGAGGAGAGAATCAGAATTAGAGAGAGAGAGAAGGGTGACTGAACTCCTCCCAGCAGTTCATCGCCCCAGCCAAGAGCAGACCCTCGCGAGGCTGTTCTTCCTTGTATTGTTCATCATCATCAGCCCAAGAGGCAATCCACCACGCCACACACTGGAGTAGGGTATTACACCACAACGGTGGCCCGAACCAGTATAAACCCTATGTCTCTCGTGTTGTTCTTTCCATAGCTTAGATCTTAACAAGGCGGAGGGGTGCAGGTAGGTAGGAGGTGAAATCTCCGCGCGCACCCTAGTGTTCGAACCTCAAGGGTCTGCTGGAACTTGAAATCCGACAAGCACCCCGGCTTCGCCCACGGCCTCGCCCCTCCCCCTTCCCCTCGCGGCTGGCTCTGCCACCGCAGGCGTAGGAGAGGGAGGGACGCGTTGTCGAGCGGCGACCCTCGCCGCCACTGTTGAAGGACCGGGATTCCCTCTCTCCATGACGGATGGAAGGGAGGAGCAGAAGCTGAAGGAAGAAGAAGATGAAACAATGCGGGATGCCATCCCCCTCCCGCTCTTTATAAAGGATCGGGGTTGGGGCTCGACCGCCCCGCTCGGCCAATCAAGATACGGAAGGCGCAGGGAGCCAGGACCGACCCGCCGCCCCAACCAGTGACGGCCCGGTTTCCCGCCTCCACCGTTTGCCACCCGAGGCGCATGGGAGACACATGGCGGACGTGTAGAACCGAGGGGACGGGTGAGACAACCACTCCCCACCCCGTGATCGTGGGGAGTGGACGCCTTGAAGACCGCGCCTCAGCCCCATTCAGTAAATGGGCCGCGCCTCCACGCCTTCCTCCGTTTATGGGGAAGGCGCGAACCGCCCCTTTACTACGATGTGACGCATTCCTGCGGGAACCAACCCCACGCATGCCGCCCATGTCACACGCGCCTCCCCACGCTGCGCCACGTGCGAGAATCGTGGAAAGCGCAGCGCACGAAGAATCTTACCGCGGTAAAAACCGCCCTGCCTGCCCGCGCACCGTTTTTGGGCCTAGCCCAACAACACGTTGCGCTTATGTGTGGTCCAGGCCCGCGGGCTCCTGTCGGTGTACCAAAAGAGGGGTACACTTTTTGTACCCCTATAACTGTGCACGGGCAGTCTGAGCCGCGGATACCACCACACCAAGCAAGGCAAGGGAGGTGAGCCAGGGTAAGACGGAATCTCAAGAGAACTAGAACGACGCCAAGGCCAAGACCACAAAGAGCAAAGGGGACGAAGCGGACTCCCCCGGCAAGATCCTTGTCGGGAGACAGTTCTAGCAGCCCCGGCAAGACCCTTGCCGCGGCGACTTGTCCCGCGCCTACGGAGCAAATCACCCATCAGTCCACTGCCCCTAGAGGGCAAGGATTCGGGAGACATCCCCGTGGCGGCATGCAGATCATTGTGAAGACATTCAAGATCAGATACGCACTAAGGAGACGACAACCCTTGGCGGGATCCCAGCCGAGGAAGACCACAAGGCCCCCGGCAAGCGCCTTGCCGGGGATGACAGCAGGTGCCTTAGTAAGACCCTTGCCGGCGCCCCGGCAAGGCCCTTGCCGAGGACACCCGCAGGGCCACCATCAGGCCCACACCGACTAAACCTCCACCATCGCATGCATGCAGCTGCCGACCCAACCAGCTGGGCAGGCACCCGCGTGGCGGCATGCAGATCTTCATGAAGACCCACCACTGCGCCACCTCAGCTGCCTGCCTACCTACATGGCATCGCAGGCGTCGCTGGCCAGGGCGCGTGTCGACACAAGAAGGAGCGGCGATGGATGAGACAGGTTTCTCCCCCGTCCCCGATAAAGCAAGGGCACCTAAGCAAGATGCATTAAATGCGCCTTGTCATGTGATGTGAAGGATAACCTCGCAGCACTGTACCCTTTCCACCTCCTGTGTGCCACTGTGGCAACCCCTTTTTTCTATAAAAGGAGACCCGAGGTGACCAGAGGAAGGATTCGGCTTTTTGGAGCTCCTCACGCCCCATAGCTAGCTCAAGAACACAGATATACAAGCCACCAAAGCAGGAGTAGGGTTTTACGCATCCTCGCGGCCCGAACCTGGATAAGCGAACCGTGTGCTATCTGTTTGATCCGCTCTTCTCACGACCCCGCACCCCGCTAACCACAGTAGGGATTCTTGTGATCCCATAGGTGTCGTTCCCACCGACACCTCCGTGATCAATGCCCCCTTCAGCGTAGCTCCGAAAAAGGCCCCAAGATGGGATCTCTTGGGTTTAGAAGGTTGCGGCGGTGGTAATAGGGTTTCGTGGTCCTCCTGGATGTTTTCGGGGTATGTGAACATATATAGGAGGAAGAAGTAGGTCGACTGAGCCACGAGGGGCCCACGAGGGGGAGGGTGCGCCCAGGGGGGTAGGCGCGCCCCCTGCCTCGTGGACTCCTCGTTGGTTGCTTAACGTCCACTACAAGTCCTCTAGATCATGTTTGTTCCAAAAATCACGCTCCCGAATGTTTCATTCCGTTTGGACTCCGTTTGATATTCCTTTTCTGTGAAACACTGAAATAGGCAAAAAAACAACAATTTGCACTGGGCCTTGGGTTAATAGGTTAGTCCCAAAAAATAATATAAAAGTGTAAAATAAAGCCCATTATGATCCAAAATAGGTAATATAATAGCATGGAACAGTAAAAAATTATAGATACGTTGGAGACGTATCAGCATCCCCAAGCTTAATTCCTGCTCGTCCTCGAGTAGGTAAATGATAAAAATAGAATTTTTGATGTGGAATGCTTTCTAGATTATTCTTCAATGTATTTTTCTCTATTGTGGCATGAATGTTCAGATCTGGAAGATTCAAGATAAAAGTTTATTGTTGACATAAAAATAGTAATACTCCAAGTATGTTAATCAAGCAATTATGTTTTATCAAAATACCATAGCCAAAGAAAACTTATCCCTACAAAGTCATATAGTTTGGCCCTGCTTCATTTTCGTCACACAAAATGCTCCCATCATGCACAACCCCGATGACAAGCCAAGCAATTGTTTCATACTTAGCCTTTTCAAACTCTTTCAACTTTTACACAATATATGAGCGCGAGCCATGGACATAGCACTATGGGTGGAATAGAATATGATGATTGAGGTTGCGTGAGAAGACTAAACAGGAGAAAGTCTCACATTGACGCGGCTAATCAATGGGCTATGGAGATGCCCACCGATTGATGTCATTGCAAGGAGTAGGGATTGCCATGCAACAGATGCACTAGAGCTATAAATATATGAAAGCTCATTAAAGAAACTACGTGGGTGTGCATCCAACTTGCTTGCTCACGAAGACCTAGGGCATTTGAGGAAGCCCATCATTGGAATATACAAGCCAAGATATATAATGAAAAATTCCCACTAGTATATGAAAGTGACAAAATAAGAGACTCTCTATCATGAAGATCATGGTGCTACTTTGAAGCACAAGTGAGGAAAAAGGATAGTAACATTGTCCCTTCTCTCTTTTTCTCTCATTTTTTTATTTGGGCCTTCTTTTCTCTTTTTTTGGCCTCTTTTTTTATTTTTCGTCCGGAGTCTCATCCCGACTTGTGGGGGAATCATAGTGTCCATCATCCTTTCCTAACATGGGACAATGATCTAATGATGATCATCACACTTTTATTTACTTACAGCTCAAGAATTACAACTCGATACTTAGAACAAAATATGACTCTATGTGAATGCCTCCGGCGGTGTACCGGGATTGTGATGAATCAAGAGTGACATGTATGAAAAATTAAGCATGGTGGCTTTGCTACAAATACGATGTCAAATACATGATCATGAAAAGCAATATGACAATGATGGTGCGTATCATAATAAATGGAACAGTGGAAAGTTGCATGGCAATATATCTCGGAATGGCTATGGAAATGCCATAATAGGTAGGTATGGTGGCTGTTTTGAGGAATATATAAGGAAGCTTATGTGTGATAGAGCATATCAAATCACGGGGTTTGGATGCACCGGCAAACTTTGCACCAACTTTCAAGGTGAGAAAGGGCAATGCACGACACCCAAGAGGCTAGCAATGATGGAAGGGTGAGAGTACGTATAATCCATGGACTCAACATTAGTCATAAAGAACTCACATACTTATTGCAAAAATCTACAAGTCATCAAAACCAAGCACTACGCGCATGCTCCTAGGGGGATAGATTGGTAGGAAAAGACCATCGCTCGTCCCCGACCGCCACTCATAAGGAAAGCAATCAAAGAACACCCCATGCTTCAAATTTGTCACATAACGTTTACCATACGTGCATGCTACAGGACTTGCCAACTTCAACACAAGTATTCATCAATTTCACAATTACCCAACTAGCACACCTCTAATATTACCACCTTTATATCTCAAAACAATCTATCAAGCATCCAACTTCTCTTAGCATTTAAAATTTATAACCAAAGTGAATTACCATGCTATTCTAAAGGAATCTCAAAATTATAAAAGTGAAGCATGAGAGATCAAATATTTATATAAAATAAAACCACCGCCGTGCTCTAAAAGATATAATCAAAGCACTAGAGCAAAAATTATCCAACTCAAAAGATATAAGTGAAGCACATAGAGTATTCTAATAAATTCCAATTCATGTGTGTCTCTCCCAAAAGGTGCGTACAGCAAGGATTATTTTGGTAAACTAAAAGGCAAATATTCAAATCATACAAGACGCTCCAAGCAAAACACATATCATGTGGCGAATAAAAATATAGCTCCAGGTAAAGTTACCGATGGACGAAGACGAAAGAGGGGATGCCTTCCGAGGCATCCCCAACCTTTGGATTTTGGTTGTCCTTGGATTTTACCTTGGGGTGCCTTGGGCATCCCCAAGATTAGGCTCTTGCCACTCCTTGTTCCATAATCCATCAAATCTTTACCCAAATCTTGAAAACTTCACAACACAAAACTTAAAAGAAAATCTCGTGAGCTCCGTTAGTAAAAGAAAACAAACCACCACTTCAAGGTACTGTAATGACCTAATTCTTTATTTATATTGGTGTTAAAGCTACTGTATTCCAACTTTTCTATGGTTCATAAACTATATTACTAGCCATAGATTCATCAAAATAAGCAAACAACACACGAAAAACATAATCTGTCAAAAACAGAACAGTCTGTAGTAACATGTAGGTTTCCGATACTTCTGGAACCTCAAAAATTCTAAAATAAATTTCTGGACGTGAGGAATTAATCTATTAATCATCTTAAAAAAACAATTAACTAAATAGCACTCTCCAATACAAAATGGCAGCAATTTTCGTGAGCGCTAAAGTTTCTGTTTTTTACAGGAAGATCGCAAAGACTTTCCCCAAGTCTTCCCAAAGGTTCTACTTGGCACAAACACTAATTAAAAGCATAAACCACATCTAAACAGAGGCTAGTTGAATTATTTATTACTAAATATAACCAAAAATCAAGAAACAAAAATAAAGTTGGGTTGCCTCCCAACAAGCGTTATCATTAAATGCCCTTAGCTAGGCATAAAAGCGAGGATAGATCTAGGTATTATCATCTTTGGTATGCAATCCATAAGTGGCTCTCATAATAGATTCATAAGGTAATTTAATTTTATTTCTAGGAAAGTGTTCCATGCCCTTCCTTAACGGAAATTGTAATCTAATATTCCCTTCCTTCATATCAATAATTGCACCAATCGTTCTAAGGAAAGGTCTACCAAGAATAATAGGACATGTAGGATTGCAATCTATATCAAGAACAATGAAATCTACGGGCACATAATTCCTATTTGCAACAATAAGAACATCATTAATTCTTCCCATAGGTTTCTTAATGGTGGAATCCGCAAGATGCAAGTTTAAAGAACAATCATCAAATTCACGGAAACCTAGCAAATCACACAAAGTTTTAGGAATCGTGGAAACACTAGCACCCAAATCGCATAAAGCAAAGCATTCATGATCTTTAATCTTAATTTTAATAGTAGGTTCCCACTCATCATGAAGTTTTCTAGGGATAGAAACTTCCAATTCAAGCTTTTCTTCATAAGATTGCATTAAAGCATCAATGATATGTTTAGTAAAAGCTTTATTTTGACTATAAGCATGCAGAGAATTTGGCACGGATTGCAACAAGGAAATACAATATATTAAAGAACAATTATCATAATTAAATTCCTTGAAATCCAAGATAGTGGGTTCATTGCTATTTAAAGTTTTGACCTCTCCAATCCCACTTTTATCAATTTTTGCATCAAGATCTAAAAACTCCGACTCATTGGGACGCCTTCTAACTTAAGTTGTCTCATCTCCAGTCCCATCATTATCAAGATTCATATTGCAAAACAAATATTTAATAGGGGACACATCAATAACTTTTAGATCTTCATCCTTATTATCATGGAAACTAGAAGAACACGCTTTCATAAAGCAATCTTTTTTAGCACGCATCCTAGCGGTTTTTTCTTTGCACTCATCAATGGAAATTCTCATAGATTTGAGAGACTCATTGATATCATGCTTAGGTGGAATAGATCTAAGTTTCAAAGAATCAACATCAAGAGAAATTCTATCCACGTTCCTAGCCAACTCATCAATCTTAGACAATTTTTCTTCACTCAAAGCATTGAAACTCTTTTGCGAACTAATAAATTATTTAATATTAGATTCAAAATCAGAGGGAATATTATTATAATTTCCATAAGAATTGTTGTAGGAATTACCATAATTATTAGAGGAATTACTAGAAAACGGCCTAGGATTAAAAATACCTCTATACACATTATTACCAAAATTGCTCCTACCAACAAAATTCACATCCATAGATTCATTATTATTCTCAATCAAAGTAGACAAAGGCATATCATTAGGATCAGAAGAAACACGTTTATTAGTAAACAATTTCATAAGTTCATCCATCTTTCCACTCGAAACATTGATTTCTTCTATAGCATGCACCTTTTTATTAGTAGATCTTTCAGTATGTCATTGAGAATAATTAACCATAATATTATCTGGGAGTTTAGTAGCTTCTCCTAAAGTGATTTCCATAAAAGTGCCTCCCGCGGCCGAATCTAAAAGATTTCTAGAAGCAAAGTTCAATCCAGCATAGATTTTTTGTATAATCATCCAAAGATTCAAACCATGTGTAGGGTAATTACGTATCATTAATTTCATCCTCTCCCAAGCTTGTGCAACATGTTCATGATCATGTTGCTTAAAATTCATAATATCGTTTCTAAGAGTGATGATCTTAGCGGGAGGAAAATACTTAGAGATAAAAGCATCTTTGCACTTATTCCATGAATCAATACTATTTTTAGGGAAAGAAGAAAACCAAGTTTTAGCACGATCTCTAAGAGAAAACGGGAATAGCTTCAGTTTAACAATATCATTATCCACATCTTTATTCTTTTGCATATCACACAAATCAACAAAGTTGTTTAGATGGGCCGGAAAATGGATCTTTCATGACAAGATTCAGCAAGGCAACATTAATTTGACAAGATTCGGCATCGGTAAGAGGTGCAATCAGAGTGCTAAAAAATCATTATTATTGGTATTGGAAAAGTCACACAACTTAGTATTATCTCAAGCCATTGTGACGAGCAAGCAATCCAACACACAAGGAAACAAGAAACAAGCAAAAGAGACAAACTGGAAAAGAGAAGGGGAACGGAAAAAGAGGGCGAATAAAACGACAAGGGTGAAGTGGGGGAGAGTAAAACAAGAGGCAAACGGCAAATAATGTAATGCGAGGGATAAGAGTTTGTGATGGGTACTTGGTATGTCTTGAGTTGTGTGTAGACTCCCTGGCAACGGCGCCAGAAATCCTTCTTGCTACCTCTTGAGCACTGCGTTGGTTTTCCCTTGAAGAGGAAAGGGTGATGCAGCAAAGTAGCGTAAGTATTTCCCTCAGTTTTTGAGAACCAAGGTATCAATCCAGTAGGAGGCCACACGCAAGTCCCTCGTACCTACACAAACAAATAAGAACCTCACAACCAACACGATAAAGGGGTTGTCAATCCCTTCACGGTCACTTACGAGAGTAAGATCTGATAGAGATAATAATGATAAGAACAATATTTTTGGTATTTTTATGATATAGATTGAAAGTAAAGATTGCAAAATAAAATAGATTCGAAACTTATATGATGGATAATAGACCCGGGGCCATATGTTTCACTAGTGGCTTCTCTCAAGATAGCATAAGTATTATGGTGGGTGAATGAATTACTGTCGAGCAATTGATAGAAAAGCGAATAATTATGAGAATATCTAGGCATGATCATGTATATAGGCATCACGTCCGTGACAAGTAGACCGACTCCTGCCTGCATTTACTACTATTACTCCACACATCGACCGTTATCCAACATGCATCTAGATTATTAAGTTCATAAGAACAGAGTAATGCCTTAGGTAAGATGACATGATGTAGAGGGATAAACTCAAGCAATATGATATAAACCCCATCTTTTTATCCTCGATGGCAACAATACAATACGTGTCGTTTCCCTTTCTGTTACTGGGATCGAGCACCGCAAGATTGAACCCAAAGCTAAGCACTTCTCCCATTGCAAGAGAGATCAATCTAGTAGGCCAAACCAAACTGATAATTCGAAGAGACTTGCAAAGATAACCAATCATGCATAAAAGATTTCAGAGAAGAATCAAATATTGTTCATAGATAGACTTGATCATAAACCCACAATTCATCGGATCTCGATAAACATACCGCAAAAAGAGTTACATCAAATAGATCTCCAAGAAGATCGAGGAGAACTTTGTATTGAGATCCAAAGAGAGAGAAGAACCCATCTAGCTACTAGCTATGGACCCGAAGGTCTGAAGTAAACTACTCACACATCATCGGAGGGGCCATGGAGTTGATGTAGAGGCCCTCCGTGATCAATGCCTCCTCCGGCGGAGCTCCGGAAAAGGCCCCAAGATGGGATCTCTTGGGTATAGAAGGTTGCGGTGGTGGAAATAGGGTTTTGTGGTGCTCCTGGATGTTTTAGGGGTATGTGAACGTATATAGGAGGAAGAAGTAGGTCGGTTGAGCCACGAGGGGCCCACGAGGGGGAGGGCGCGCCCCTACCTCGTGGACTCCTCGTTCATTGCTTGACGTCCACTCCAAGTCCTCTGGATCACGTTTGTTCCAAAAATCACACTCCCGAAGCTTTCATTCGGTTTGGACTCCGTTTGATATTCCTTTTCTGCAAAACACTGAAATACGAAAAAAAACAACAATTTGCACTGGGCCTTGGGTTAATGGGTTAGTCCCAAAAATAATATAAAAGTGTAAAATAAAGCCCATTAACATCCAAAACAGATAATATAATAGCATGGAACAATCAAAAATTATAGATACGTTGGAGACGTATCACTATGTGTGGGATCCGACACCTAGTTGTTTATCCTTGGTAGCCTTTCTTATGGGGAAATGTCTCCTGGTGCTTCCACCGAGCCATGGTAGTTCGCTACTTCTCTGGAACACTCAGGTTTGCCGGCATGTATGCTTCTTTTTTCTTGTGTCTGTCCCTTTGGGAAAATGTCACGCATTGTTCCTTTAAGTCCTTGTAGCTTGCTACCACTTGGATTCATACATTGATGACCGACATGTTCATTATTGGGTTATGTATGCATGTCCCTATAAGTTTGTGCCACCTTGGGTTCATGACTAGTCATGTCGGCCCAGGTTCTCTGTCATATGGATGCTAGCAGCACAATCATAGATGTGAGCCAAAAGGCGCAAATAGTCCCGGCCTAGGTAAGGCTGCAGCTGTGGGAATACCGTGCGTGAGGCCGCAAAGTGATATGATGTGTTACATGCTAGATTGGTGTGACTTAGGATCGGGGTCCTGACATATTATTACTATCTTTACCTATATTAAAAGATGGAGGCTTTCATAGTTCAACATTTTATTTTTATTTTTCATAGTTCTGCATACGTTGATTTTTTGCTTTTCAAGGTAGTACTATTTGTTTCTTCGATGTTGCGTTTGATTTCCATGTACGTGGCTGCTTCATCAGTTGGGCCTCTGGCTGGGCCTACATCCATACTCAAAATTGTGTCTGTGGTAGCCCGCGTAGCCAATTGATCTGCAACAATACATAATCCCACCTTGCTCCAATAAATCGACTCACACCAATTAATTTATGTCCCAAATTATCTGTAGCATCAACCAGACCTCCTCAAGAATCAACAAAAACACGATTGAACATGTTGGGCTGCTCGAGAGGAGAGATAGCTGGCGGTGGGGCCATAAGAGCAAGGTGCGCGCTCCAAAAGGCGGCCATCGGGAGGGCTAGGCGAAGTCGGTCGTCGATGTCGGGGAGGTACTGGCGAGGAAACTCCTTCTAGCAAGGAGACGAAGCCGATGGATGGGACGGCTAGCCAAGCCGTCGCTTGGGACCAATTAGCCCGCGGGAAAACCAGTGGAAGAACCATAGCAAGAATCAGAGCAAGGCCAACAAGAACTACTGCAAGAAAAGAGCCGATTAGGACTTGTAGATGGCACCGAAAAGTCGTGAGCACTCCGGAGATGGAGTGATCGCCCATGGGGGGATAAACAAGGTTGCTTCTTCATGGACCCTTCGTTGGTGGAGCCCTCCATGGACTCGTGCAGCAGTTACCCTTCGTGGGTTGAAGTCGCCATCAACATGGACGTACGATAGCACCACCTATCGGAACCATGCCAAAAATCTTCGTGTCTCCATCGTGTTTGCCTTCTCCAAACCCTTCCCTTTACCTTCATATGCAATGCTTCACTTTACGCTTCTATACTCTTAGAATTGCATGTGTAGGTTGATTGCTTGACTTGTGCTAATTGCTAAAATCTGCCCACAACTAAAATTGGGAAAAAGATAGAATTTTATTTGGTCAAGTAGTCTAATCTCCCCCTAGATATACTTTTGATCCTACAAGTGGTATCAGAGCTTTGGCATACATTAGCCTTGATTTCCATAGCTTTGATGATCATAGTCTTGGTTTCACAACCTAGGAGAGTATGGCGTCTAGCGAGGGTAACTATCACTGTAGAGGTCCTTATTTTGATGGCACACATTTTGCTAGTTGGAAGCATAAGATTAAAATGCATCTTCTTGGTCATAACCCCGCCGTTTGGGTTGTTGTGCGTGTTGGTTTGCAAGGTGAATTCTTCGAAGATGGTAAATAATCAAATGGTGAAGCGACCGCGGAAGAATTGAAGATGTTGCAATACAATGCTCAAGCTTGCGGTATTCTCGTCGATTGTGCCCCGAGGAATTCAACAAAATCAACCGCCTTGAGAATGCAAAGGAAATTTGGGATATTGTGGTTGATATGCACGAAGGTACCGAGTCCGTCAAGGAATTCAAGTTGGATGTGCTTCAAAGTCAACTTGACAAGTTCACGATGAAGGATGGTGAAGGAGTCACCGAAATGTACTCTAGGCTTGCTCTCATCACAAATGAGATTGCCGGTTTAGGAAGTGAAGAGATGACCGACAAATTCATCATCAGGAAGATCCTTAAAGCCTTGGATGGAAAATATGATACCATGCGCACATTGATCCAAATGATGCCCAATTACAAAGGTATCAAACCCACGGAAGTCATTGGTATAATTGTTGCTCACGAGATGTCACTCAAGGATAAGGAAGAGCTTTACAATAAGTCAAGTGGTGCTTACAAAGCTTCAAGTGATGCTCCTACAACATCAAGTGAAAATCAAGTCTCCAATGAAGATTTGAGATTAATGGTGAAGAACTTCAACACATTCTACAAAAGGAGAAGTAAAGAGAGAAGCTCCAAATCGAGGTCCTACAGTGACAAAAGATCTTCTAGTCATGATTTCTACAATTGTGTAAGACCTAGACACTATTCCAATGAGTGTACGGTTCCCTACAAGAAAAGAGAAGAGTCACCAAAAAGGAGAAGTAGAAGAGATGAATCACCTCCAAGAGAGAGGAGTAGAGATGATCGTTATGAACGAAGACCCTTTCGTAGAAGCAAGGATTTGGAAAGGAAGGACAAGTCATCAAAGAGCTACACAAGACGAAGACATCAAGCTCACATTGGTGAATGGGTGTCCGGTTCTGACTCCGACAACTACTCCGAGAGAAGCTATCACTCCGACTCCATATATACTCAAGATGAAGGTCTTTTCTGTCTTGCACTAGTGTCATCCAACTCCTACGACATATTTGACTCACCAAATGAAGGAATTGGAAGATGCTTCATGGTTAAAGGCCCCAAGGTATCACACCCCGGGTATCTTGATTTTGATAGTGAGGAAGATGATTTGCTAGGTGATGATGATTTACTTGTTGATAAAGCTAGTGATGAAAATGAACTTGCTAGTAACCATGCTAATCAAGATGAAACGGATGACAATGATAAGAAGGAGATTGAGCGTCTAACTAAAGAATTAAACACTCTTAAGTTAGCTCATAAAACAACTCAATAGGATCATAGAGAGCTCTTAAGGACTCATGAGAAGCTACGCTTCGAGAAGCTAAATTTAGAGCAAGATCATGAGTCCCTAAAAGCTATCAATGATGATCTTCGAAGGAAGAGTTCTTCTTACATTGTCAAACGTCTACTCTTGTCTACTTATACGCCACAAGTAAAATATAGCAACAAGAGCAAGAAAGATTCTTCTTCTAATAGTAACGATAACCATGCTAAATGCAATGTTGTTGCTTCTAGTAGTTATCTTGATTATAGTAGTGATTCTCTTAGCCAAGTTACACTTGAGCAAGAAAATAGCTTATTGAAGGGAATTATTGAGAAAGGTGTTTACAAGAACCTTGCCGGGAGTAAGCAATTTAAGGAATTTTTACACAAGCAAGGAAGGCACCGGAAGAATCAAGGTATTGGTTTTGAACGAAAGTTCAATGCCAATGGAGTTGAATGGGAAGAATATTAATACCCCAAGATGAAGTTTGTTCTCAACAAGAGAAGTATGACCCCACTTCTTTTGAGGGAACACAAGCTCAAGATGATCTTCCACCACAAGAGCACAAGCTAAAAGGCAAGCACAAGCTTCAAGAAGAGATTGGCTCATTTGAAGAAGCTCCTAAGGCCATGGTCAAGTGGGTTCCCAAGACTACGTCAAGCTCTACTTCATCAAGTACAACTACAACTCCAAGGATTCCCATCAAGTTGATGTGGGTCCTAAACAAGAAGAACTGGAGTGTTCTTGAGGGTGACTCCGCCAACATACTTCACTCATATTCACTTTGACAAGGACTTGTGCAATCAACTTTCATATCTTGCACTTGTTAATGGAGTCACAAACCCTCTTGTTGGTAAGACAAGGGACAAGGTAACCTAATGCTTTCATGGAAATCATCATATGTGCAATTCACTCTATGTCTATGGATATCCTTGTATGTCCTTGTGGGACTAACCCATCTAGCTATTGAAAGTGCAACACTCCAAAGGATTCCTCCAAATGATCTACATCAACATTGAGCATCCACATCTTCACTATCTACATGAAGTCATCATCGACAAAACCCAAGGTTAGTTCATCCCTCTTAGGGGGGATATCACATCTAGGGGAGCTTTGCTCTAAAAATTGAGCTAAAGCAACTCTAATGGTGTGAGCACATTAATGCTTTATGTAAACACTACAAAAAAAAGACACACCCGTGACATTTTGGGCCGAATGATTTTTTTCTGTCATCGATATGACACTTCTAAGACGATAATTGTGACAAAACTCGGTATCATCATAGATGTGGTGGGCTCCTACTTCTATGACAAAAAACATGATAGAAAATGGGCTTTTCATCCTGGGCGGGCCGGAGACGCAGCTGCATGACATTCTTTGGGCCGTCCATGATGGAAAAAACCGTGGTAGAAGCGAGGGCGAGGAAAATTTCTGGGAGTTCCCAGTTATGGTGGGAGGTCGGGGCCGAGCGATGCGCGTTTCTCTCGTACACGTACGTGCGTGTGTGCGAGGCGTTGGCTCTAACTGAACCCGAGCGAGGCATTGGGCTCTAACTGAACCCGAGCGATTGCACTACAGGCTACGCGTTACTGAACCCGAGCGATCGATCGATGGCTGTTAACTAAACCCGATCGAGTGATTCCTTCTCTACTGCTACTAACTGAAGCCGATCGATGCTGCCTCTGGGATGAACAGTGA
>NC_041392.1:395689411-395706934 GCF_002162155.2 Triticum dicoccoides
ACCCCGTGGTGTGGAGGGCTAGATGAATAGTAGACGGTGGAGGGGTGCCCGTGGAGGGGTGGTTGAACAGGACCCCGTGGTGTTGAGGGCTGGATGAACAGTAGACGGTGGAGGGGTGGTTGAACAGTAGCCGGTGGAGTAGCGTGCGGTGGAGGCTGGATGAATAGGGGCCCATGGAGGCTGGAGGAGGTCGACGGTAGCCCGTGGAGGCTGGAGGAGGTCGACGGTGGAGATGAACAGTATCGTGTGGAGTCCCGTTTTGCGGTGTGCCACACCCCTCCCGATGAACAGGACCCCCGTTTTGACCGTAGGAGGTCCGTTTCATCCGTTTTGTGGTACTCCACACCCCTCTCGATCAACAGGACCCCCGTTTCGACCGTAGGAGGTCCGTTTCGTCCGTTTTGCGGTACACCACACCCCTCCCGATGAACATGATCCCGTTTTGAACGTGGCCGGTCGAACACAAGGCCGTTTCCTCCGTTCTGCGGTATGCCAGGCCTCATTTCCATCGCCTGTTCCGTCCAAGCCCTCCCGATGAACACGACCATGCATTCCGTTTCGACCCAGCCGATTGGCTCCCACGCGTTCCGTTGCTTCCCCATGAACACGACGCATTCCGTTGCATCTAGATGAACACGACGATGACGATGTTTCTCTGTTCCGACCCAGCCATGTCAACGAGCCCTCGCCGTACGTATGCGCGAGTAGGCATGCGAGACCCCTCCCGTATGTACACATACATGGCCGTATTTTCTTTCTTGCACCCTGGCCACTGTACGTACGTGTACATGCTACGTGCGCGCCTCTACTACGACCCGTGCGTTCCTCTACATCCACTAGTATATATGTACGTACACGTTCGTGACCAGAATGACAACGCTACGTACGCTTCGACCAGGTGGGTCCCGATTGTCAGGCACTTCCTTGCATGCGAAGATGTGGCTGGTGGGTCCCAGCAGTCAGGGGGGCAAATCATTTTGTTTTTTTTGCTCGGACGCACTTCCTTGCGTGCGAAGGTGTAGCTGGTGGGTCCCAGCAGTCAGGGGGAAACGTTTTTTTCACGAAATACGGTGGCCCGTCCGGTGGGTCCCCGCTGTCAGGTGGAGGAATAATTATTTTGCGCGTAATAAGGAGGCACTTCCTTGCTGCGGCCGTGGACCCGGCTGTCAGCGTCTCCATGCACAGTATTCTTCCAACGGAAGTCGGTCGTTGACCACATTGACCACGCTGTGCCGAGAGCACCACGGCGGTGGACGACGGCAAGGCCTAGGAAGGGGATGGCATGGAGGCAGGGAAGACTCGATAGTTGTTTCCCACGCGGAGGGGAGTATGACTGTACGAGGGTTTACTGGTTCGTCTACCGTCGCCAAAGAATAACAGCAGGTGTGGGTGAGTAGAGGGATGGCTAGGCCAGCGATGGGAGTACAGTGTGGCGGTGAGGCCTACGCGGCAGCACAGCCGGACGCGGGGAGGAGGGAGCAGGCAGTCCCGCCGACGCTTGTTTGAGCGGCTGGAGCAGGAAGAGCAGAGATTGAAGAAGCACGACGGCTGTTGGATGGACATCCAACACTCAGTGCTTGTGCGTCAACCTTTTTTTTAGGAAAGCCTCAAATCTGTGGAAAACATCATACAGCCCATCTGCCATTATTTCTAATAATTTACAGCCCATTTGCTAATTCTTAAGGTTTTTTGGATCCCATATTCTTTTTGTTAGCATTATAGCCCATATTGTGGCCACGGTTAAAAAATTATACAAAATTTTGCATATTTTGGTGCGGTCCGAACTGTTTTTAATCCTGAAATTTCGACTCACATTCAAACTGATTTTAAAAATAAATGTATATCAATATAAAATCCAACAAATTCTCCACGCATAAAAATTAATGTAATTTAAAATCTTGAAATGAAAAAAAGCTATTTGAAACTAATTGCAGGTTTGATGTTTTTTAAAAATGTACAACCCATTTCTCATTACTGATGGGTCATTTTCTCGGCCAGCCGAATGAAAGCTCTCCTCATCTTGAAAGATTTGCAGCCCAACAGGCCTGACAAAGCGAGTTACTTGGCAAATCACAAAAAACTAGGCTGTGGCCGTGGACCCAGCTGTCAGCCTCTCCACGTACAGTACTCTTCCGATGGAAGTCGTTCCTTGACCACGTTGACCACGACGCGCAGAGAGCACCACGGCGGTGGATGACGGCGAAGCCCAGGAAGGGGACGACACGGAGCCGGGGAAGACGCGGCAGCGGAAGCCCGCGCGGAGAGGAGTACGAGGGTTCACTGGTTTGGCTGCGGTGTGAGGCTGCCGTCGCTGCAAGGCCTGGCCAACAGTGGGAATAGTAGGGGGCAGTGAGGCCTCTGCGGCAGCATAGCCGGCCACAGGAGGCAGGAGCATGCGGCACGACCGGCGCTGCTTTGGGCGGCTGGAGCAAGAAGACCAGAGGTTGAAGAAGCACTACGACCGTTGGATGGACATCGTAGGGTCACTGGAGCTAGAATCATTCATATTGACTAAGTTGACAAAGCCCTTCATCCCCGTCAACTTAGTAGGCCCACTAGTCAGCCTCCCACCAAGGTGGGTCCCAGCTAGCCGGGGGAGTATTCATTTTTTTATGCGCAATAAGGAGGCACTTCTGGTGGGTCCGAGCTGACAGCGGGGGGAACGTTTTTTTCGCGAAATACGGTGGCCCGTCCGGTGGGTCCCTTCTTTCAGGTGGAGGAATAATTATTTTCCGCGTAATAAGGAGGCACTTCCTTGCGGCTGCCTTGGACCCAGCTGTCAGCCTCTCCACGTACAGTACTCTTCCGATGGAAGTCGGTCGTTGACCACATTGACCAAGCCGCGCCGAGAGCACCACGGCGGTGGACGACGGCTAGGCCTAGGAAGGGGCGACGCGGAGCCGGGCAAGACGCGGCAGTGGATGCCCACGCGGAGAGGAGTACGAGCGTTCACTAGTTCGGCTACGGTGTGAGGCTGCCGTGGCCGCAGAATAACAGGCGGTGTGGGTGAGTGGAGGGATGGCCTGGCCAGCGGTGGGAGTAGTATGAGGGCGGTGAGGCCTCTGCGGCAGCACAGCCGGCCACGGGAGGCAGGAGCAGGCGGCACGACCGGCGCTGCTTTAGGCAGCTGGACCAAGAAGACCAGAGGTTGAAGAAGCACTACGGCCGTTGGATGGACATCGTACGGTCACTGAAGCTAGAATCGTTTATATTGACTAAGTTGACAAAGCCCTTGGTACGCTCCAACTTAGTAGGCCCACAGGTCAGCCTCCGAAATGGTGCGCCCCAGATGTCAGGGGGAGGAATCATTTTTTGGGCGGCCGAAGCTAAGAATATCCGAGATTGTAGAAGAAGCACGACATCCGTTGGATAGACATCCAACGGCCACTGCTGCTAGAACCGTGTGTTGACTATAATAAGTTGACAAAGCCTTGCATACGCGTCAACTTATTTTTTTAGGGGACGCGTCACTTAGTAGGCCCACAAGTGTGTGGCAGAGAACTTATAGCCCATTTGCGTTTTGTAAGAATGTACAGCCCATTTTTGAATTCTAATGGAATTTACAACAGCCAATTTATAGTTTGTTAAAAGTACATCCCATTTTCTAGCTAGGACAACAATTAATAATTTCAACCAACCGTTGAAGACAGAGTTCAATAAAATTTCCCACATTTTGATGGGATCTGAAATATTTTTATCCCTAAATTTTTAGTCGGATTAGATATAAATTTGTATTACGTAAAAATCCAACAAAACATTGTGCGCGCAACAATGAAAATTTAAGATTTTCAAAATCCATAAATAATATTTTATAAACTAATTTCGTGTTTGGTGCATTTTTTATAGTTACTGCCCAGCTTTTATAATTACATCCCATTTATTCATTTTAAAGCCCATTTTCCTGTTAAGCCTAATGCATCCCTCCGAGGAAAGATTTGCAGCCCAGCGGGGCGGAGAATAACAAGTTGACCTTGCCTGGGTATTTCTCAAAAAGACGTATAGCTGGGCTAGCCATTTTCATCTTGAAAAAAAATTAGTATCTGGGCTAGATATCTGGCCTGACTAGACGGGCCACAGCCCGCCCAGTTAATACCCTGCTCTCCTCTGAACAACAACGAAATCACCGCCAAGAAAAACTCTGTAGTGCTCACGCCTCAAAAACACAAATACTGCTCGAGCTGCTTGGTCCCAGCTGTCGGCCGCACCTTGTGCAATTCTCTCGTTTATATTGACTACATAGGTTGACAATGGTGTGGGACCGTGATGTCAGGAAACCAGGAGAAAGCAAAAAAATATAGTTGTACATAATAAGGAGGCACTTGCGTATGTACGGCTATGGCCCTAGTAGGTCCCTAGTGTCATCCAGTCAAAATAAAGTCATCTCCTGAATCCTCATGTTCGTTGACGATGTTAACAATGCTCGGTGCCACGGCGAGCGCAACAACTCGAAGGACAATGGAGAGGGTCTCGTGGGCCCTACGGATGGTCTGATACAGCGCCCGATGCTCATTCAGGAAGCCAGGATCATCGGACACCTATGAGCACCTTCGAGAAACTAAGACGGCATCAAATGGTAAGGCCGCGCTTGGGAGCTCTGGTTTATTTCAAACCTGTATTAACATACAACTGTAATTTACTCTTCATCGGAAACAGCGCTTAAAATACAGGCATAATGAAACCGAGGGCCCGAGGTCTGTAAGTAAAACCGGCGGGTTACGCGTGTAATTTGAGAGACCAGTGTATATTTTACGAGCACTGCTATATGGACGACATTACCAGGCGATACATGCACGACGTGCATATCATGACATCCATGGGCAAGGCTGAAACAGCAGCTAACGGCTGGATTAGCAATCATCCGAGTGTCGTTCATCGTTTTTAACGTGTGTGAAGTACTTCCAATATTTTACTAGTCGAAATCGACCAACCAAGCGCCTTCGCCTGAGACCATCTGCTTTAATTTACAAGCGTCAGTTTTACAAGCGGTTTTGGTTGGAAAACAACGATCCAATCACGGCATAATATCATGAGTTGGTCGGAAGATCATATGGTTTCACGTCTAATCTACCCGACTTGTCGTATAGGCTATGAATGAAACATCATACGATGAACTTCTTAAGCACGGAAACAATAGAAGAGGACGATCTTCTTAACAAGCAAATCACTGGCATTAGATCGACATGCAAAACAATATGAAGCATTATTCTTAGGAGGCACGGTGAACAGCTCATGATGCTGCATGCCACAACATTCCAAACTCAACTTTGCAATCAAACACAAGGCCTGGCATTACATAGACAATATTCAGAACAAACTCTTAGCACAGGAATATCTCAGCAGAGTAACTATTTACTTCTAAACTGAACACAGGAATAGGAAAAAACACTCGACGCTGCTCAAAGCAAGGGCGTCCCTCTCAAAAATATCAAATGCATGTCTTCTGGCTAACATCAATGAGAAAATTTTGACAAGGTTTTCCAATTCCAATATATTAAACTAACGTCTTCTTGCTAACATCAATGATTAAACTTTGACAAGATTTCCCATTCAAAATATGTAATGCCTATGATCGTCCTGTCGTAGCTTCTTGTACTTGTTTGGGCACTTTTTGCCAGGGCAGTCCACGTGTTGTTAAATTGCCAATGGTCTCTGCAAACTAGTCATGTCATCGGTGTCTAATAATACTCCGTGAAGCTTCTCGGTCATTCCTTCTGTAATGTAGTGCAAACAGTGACTGCTTCTTTCTGCAAAGTGGAATGACCAACTGGACCCAGTAATGCAGCAGTTTGCCTTGGACACATTGGCTCCTTTTGTGCAGTTCAACTAAAATCGAAGTCGGAATAAAACCGAGCTTTAATTTTGATATCCCTGTAAGCAACAATAGGTATAAGGGAAACAATTACTGAGAAATAACGGTTGATGACTTGTACTCCCAGAAGAAAAGCATCTACTGATCTACTTTATCTTAATGGGAAACAAAGCAGGCGAGTAGCAATTCTCCATCAGTGTGATTCATTCATATTGACTGAGACATTATCTTAACAAAGCCTTGTTTCAACATGTATAAAGAACGACAAAGCAGAAAAGTATCATTCCTAAAACAATGCAACTGATTCATTTTAACAGAGACATTATCTTAACAATAGCTTGGTTAAACATGTAGAAAGAACTACAAAGCAGGATAGTACCATTCCTAACAAGTGTTGCAGTTTTGAACTAAGATTCAGTAGTTAATTAATTCTGAGAGTGGCATTGCTTAATTTTACCAGCGACATTAGATTAACGAAAATCATAAATAGTTCCACGGGAGAGTGGGTGCAACAACAATATGTGCTTCCATCTACTTATAAAGGGGGTGATGCAGAGTTTGTTGTAACAAAGCAACAAGCATCATGTCTGGGTTGGTCTCATTTTTGTTCACTACTTAATGGGAAAAGACAGCAATACAATAGCTTCAATTCAACATTTATTTAAAACAGTACCAATACAAATAGCACAACATCTCAAAGCACACAGCATAATCATGTGGATGAAGGCCTGTACTGACCTTTCATTAGACGGACAAGATAAAATGCGAATATGCCAACACAAATAGGAAATCCAATCTCGTTTTGTGCAGTTGCACTGAAATCAAGCAAAGTGTTTCGCGTAGCGAAGCAAAATGTCACAATTGCAACAAGTTGAATAGATATCCCTGTTTGAACAGAGGCAAAAAAGGAATCAATTACTGGCTAATAAAGGAGGATGAAACATGCGGCCACAAAAATGGTAATCCCGCCAATCCCTAACAAGTGTTGCAGTTTTGAAATAAGATTCAGTAGTTAATTTTGAGAGTGGCATCAATTACTGGCTTATAAAGGGGGTGATGCTGAATTTGTTGTAACAAAGCAACAAGCATCATGTCTGGGTTCGTCCCATTTTTGTTCACTACTTAATGGGAAAAGACAGCAATACAATAGCTTCAATTCAACATTTATTTAAAACAGTGCCAAAACAAGTAGCACAACATCGCAAAGCACACTGCACATCATGTGGTTAAGACCAAGATTTGAAACAACTCGCCACGAAGACTGGAAACAAATCTCGATCTCCTTTTGTGCAGTTCCACCAAAATTAAGCAAAGTCACCGGTGTGACATTCAAGTTGAACTGCACAAAACACTCTTAAAACATAAGTGTTTCGAGTAGCGAAGCAAAATGTCACAATAGCAACAAGTTGAATCGATACCCCTGTTTTAATAGAGGCAAAAAGGAAACAATTACTTGTCGATGAAGGAGGATGAAACAAACAGTGACAGAAAGAAGCATCTAACTTATCTTGGATGGAAAACAAAGTAGGGAGTAGCATTTCTAAAACGGTTGCATTGATTCATATTAACAGAGAAATTTTCTTGAAACAACATTCGTTAAAAAATGTAATTTACTTTTAATAGTGGCATTGCTTCAATTTTTCGGTGGCATTCTTAGATTAACAACAGCAAAATAGTTGTATGGGACATGCCAGCACCATGTGCGTCCACACGTATAAATGGGTGATGCAGAGTATGTAGCCAAGCAGCATATATGCACTGGTCCCATATTTGTTCTCTTTGAACCTTCTTCCTATGTGAGGGCAGCTAATCTAGTCCTGCACAAACTACCCGACCCCCCCCAGTTTCTTTCCCTTTTCAACAAAGAGATCGGTTCCTTACATATGTGTGTACTAGGTTACCCCGTTTTTCCCTTTTCGACATACAAAGCGGCTGGATAGCCAGTCTATACTACTTTCCGCCCCTCCTTTCCTCATTGAACCACGTCCTAGATTCTTGCTCTAGCCGACCGCACCATTCTTTCCTCTTTGAACCAAGACCTAGATTCGACTATAGATCGAAAAAGATCCACATGAAGCTAGATCAACGACGATTTCAAAGAAACTTATACCTTAGGGTCGTCGGGATGTGGCAAGGCGTGCGGCGGGAGGCCGGATCTGCCCACACTATGTACGGCAGCGAGGAAGAAGGGGTTAGTGGCCCTCCCGCACAGGCGGTGGGTGAAAGAGAACAGCGCAGCTGGCAGTGGATTGCCTCCCTCACTGAAGGCGATAGAGTGAACGCTGCACCTCCTCCCCTTCCCGGTGCGACATGATACAGACGCCTCCTTCACTAGCTGTGAGGGGGGAGAGAGACAAGAGGCCAACGCAGTCTTGTTTAGATCTGGTGAAGAGAGGGTGAGAGACTGTGAATATAGGAAACCCTAGCAAATGAACGATGTGCCTCCAGCATGTAACATATATGTAGTGCGGCGAGCGTGTGGAGAGTGCAAACCCTAAGTTGATGTACACTCTGTTTGTGGTCTATTTTTTCCTAGTTTTTTTGTTTCTTGTTGCTACATTATATACTTGTGAGAGCTTAGATGTGATATCCTTAAATAACATCTAGATGTGAATTAGACAAACTGATTTTCTAACGTACCAAGAAAGAAAACTCGATTAAAAACACGCCCCCGCTTCCAGGTCGCAAGAGTCGTCGCGCACACACACATAGACATAGACATGCATATCCATGTTTACGTAAAATTCCATTTCCATCTCCATCTCCAATCATATTTTTCCAACTAGCACATTATTTGTGTTTGTAATTATATACGCAGCAATATTAACGTACAACATCTCTTGTTTGCGCACGTCCGGACCGCTGCCACGGCCGGTCCTGACCAACCCGAAACCTCTTCATCACCCGTGCGTGCTTCCCGCCCGAAACGGTTAGTGCCACATTCATGCCCGGCCAGAGCGGACGTGACCTCTCACTGGCGCCAGCATTGAAGCGGCGCGCCGGCCGAGAGAGCGTCGCCCGCGCCGCTTCCGGACGCTGCTTCAGTGCCTTAAGGCACCTACCTTTGGGCCTATGACAGGTGGGCCTAACAGGTGGCTGGCCCACCTATCATAGACCCAAAGGTGGGTGCCTTTAAGGCACCGGAAGCTCAATCCGCCACTTGCGGGTGCACGCGGCTGCTCCGCATTCAAAGGTCGCAATAGCCGGCTACAACATGCATGTAAAAAGTTCTTGGGAGTCCGTGTTACAGCTAGCTGTCCTCCCCCAACTCGTCAATATCTTCCAGTAGTGCTAGTACTCCATGGCGCGATCCATGGACAAGTAGGCGGGAAAGTTAATGTATACTCGGTTTGGAGTGAAGTCTGAAATAAACCCTAAGGTTGTAGAGCTTCATGAAAACGAACCCTCACGTCTAAATCCCTGAAATCTGTACCCTAACTTCACTGATCCCGGTCGTTTTGAACCTTGAGGTCGTATCCAAACAGAGGATTCCTATGTACCACCCTGAAAGACCGGGATTGATTAGTAAGCCAACACCTGTAGATGGGTCCCACGGAATCAGACTCCTTCAGTCAGCACTCAGCACTCAGCAGCATCACCGTGGACTGCACCTCGTTCAAGCGGTCACAGGAGCTGTGTGACTCGCAACCACTCATGGTCGTGCTAGGGCCATGCATCTAGCAAGGCATGCACAACGTGGTAATATTTCGGCAAGTCGGCTACACGGCACCAGGAACTCTGAAGCCACCAATGGGAAGCACACCTGCATCTCCCTGAGATTCCTGAGCATGTTGCTGCTAGCCATCGTGGGGTGCTGCATGCCGGGGTTGCCGTGGCTCGGGCGCTTGGTCTGTTCCTAGCGAGAAACACGACATACGCGAGGCAGAATGAGGCGTCGGCGACGAACATGTACAGGACGAAGCACGGGACGCGGTCCATGTAGATATTGTTCGCGGATGGGGCAGCGATCTAGAGCATCGACAGGAGGTAGTGGAGCTCGTACTAGTAGCGCCGGAGCACAACACGGATAGCCAGCAGTGGTCAAATGGGCATGGTGGCGGCTCGCATGTGAGCACGCCCACGTGGCATTCATTAAGTCAGTCGGAGTCAGCATTCCCATCCTCCCAGTGCCACGTCACCAAATCCTCTCCTAGAAACTTCAAAAGGTTCAAAATGACCGGGATCTGAAAGGTCAGGGTACATATTTCAGGGATTTAGACATGAGGGTTTATTTCCGTCGAGCTCTACAAATGTAGGGTTTATTTTAGACTTCACTCCTCGGTTTGCAGCGAGTGGCATGCCGAGCGACCGTGTGCGGTCGAGCCGTCGAGGAGGGTGAGACACGAACACGACAGACGTGATTTAAACGTTGGTTTTGCTCGATGGCGGGATCCAACGAAACGAAATGTTGGTTTCTCTCCGTTTCCATTTTTTCTCCGGAAAAACGGAAACTTTCCACTCCATTTTCATTCCTATTCCAGGGTTGCCCCGTTACAACATTCCATCAAATACAAAGGAAAACTAACACGCATGCCGATGCATCTCAATGATTCACAGATCATAGCCAATATTTACTTCACAACTAAAGAAAAAAGTTGTGAGAGCGTGTACAAAAGAAAAACTACTGATGGGGTCACTACGACTTAAACCCTAAACCCTAAACATGATTTAATTTCCTGGCTAGGTAGAACCTGTCGAAGGAAAGACGGCTGGCACCCTCGGATCATACGATGCTTTTGTGCAGTTCCACTAAAATCGACCTGAGCATCCCTGATGGCAAAGATATTGAAGAAGTGTGATTAGAATAATAGTACTGGCACTAGTTCATGAGACATAAACTCATCACAAGTAGGAGCCGGTAGAAGTAGAGAAAGATCGACATGGAGATGGAGCTACGGCAGTGGAGCAAGCCGGCTCCAAAAGGAAGATGGACTACCTGGGACGTCGGGCTGTAGCTAGAAGGGCGGTTGGGACGCGGCATTGGCCCATACCGTGGTGACCCCTGATTGGGGCGCACTGACTGTGGGTTTTCTCCCTCGCCGATGTCGACCGCGTCTACGCAGAACATTGTTCCCTTCCCCCAGCTGCGGGATTAGGCTCGTCATTCTATGCTTGTGAAGAGAGCAACCTAAGCAAGCAGGCTTGTAGCTTAGGCTCATGCTAGTGTATATATAGTGGTTTTCTTTTTCTCTTCAAATCAACCATTTTATATTGCATACGTGTCATTCAAGAGTGAAATGATGGTTGCTTCTTCCGACTAACTTACTGTGTGATTTGACTGCTCCTTAGTGGCCCCTACACATACTCCCCCTACGTGTATGCAACAGTCACACGTACACATGGACGCAAAAACGCGCGCGACGCCCTAATGCATGCATGTCCGAGCACACGACGGAACACACACTGTCATGCTCAAGTGCTCAACCTACACGTGCATGCACACACATACTCAGTCAAGGTGAGCTAGTGACCGTATAAACACCGGAATATATATATTGAGCGCAATGAGCATATTATGAAGTCCACTGACCGTATTTTTACAAATATACAGTGACAGATAGTGTATTTATTGCGTTTGAAATTAAGCAATATTAACCAGAGAGGAGGCAGTATGGACTAGCATTACTTTGCTGTGTCACGTCAACTTGCCGAACGAGGAGATGGTTGTAGGACGGGAGAAGCTTGCGCACGGTGGCTCGTAGGACAAGGAGAAACTTTTGACTAATGCAAGCTCTCCCTCGCTTAGGCGGTGCATGTGCAACAGTTAATTCGGTGTCAGATTGCCAGAAGCATACACTATACTACTACTAGTGCTATTATTGTTCGACTTCCCGAATAGGCGAACAGCCAAGCGCAAAGTTTACTAGTACTACTACTATATTCTATAAAGGTACGTACTATACTAGTACTAGGAACCGGATGGAGGAGCGTCTGCACTCTTATTATAATTTTAAAATGTGATAAAGCAATCTTCAACACATTTGGTTCTCTTCGAGGGTTCTCGCATGTGATAATGGAAGTTGATTGCATGGAACACTCGCCACAATTCTCGCTTAATTCTGGCTCATATCTTGTTACAAATAGTAGAGCTCGGTAATATTTCCTCTTTTTTGTTATTCAGCATGTAAACAGGTCAGCAAACCTTGCGGCGCATCTTCGTGCGAACCATGCTTGCTGCACTTTGAATGTGGCCGAGAGCTGGCTTGATGAAACACCTCGCTTCCTACTTCTTTTTTTGTGGGGTACCTCGCTTCCTAGTGACCAGTGTCTTGGCTAATCGTCCTAAGAATGCTTATATATGAATAAAGCTCTCTCATTTACCCACAAAAAAGATTAAGCCATATTAACCGAAAAGGAGGGAGTATAGACTAGCACTACTTTTTGGTGTGTCCCATCAACTCGCAGAACGAGGAGAAGCTTGCAGGACAAGGTGAAGCTCGCTTATGCCTTTTGACTAATGCAACCTACCCTCGGTGGACATGCATGTGTCCATTCGGTGTCAGATTGTCAGAGGCATACACTGTAGTACCCAACATGCGGAGTACCATCATTGTTCGACTTCACGAAGAGGTGAAGAGCCAAGCGCAGTAGTACGAGTAGTAATACTACTAGAACCGCATGGTGGAGCGTCTGTACTCTTATTTTTTATCTCTGATAAAGTACACGTTTATTCCGGAGAAGGGCGGAAAACGGCAGCCCAACATGTAATGAATGATACCGATCAACCAACCATGCTCGAATATATCTTGGCCTCCATGCGAGCCCGTCTGTGTGTTCTCGCTCCTCATCTCTCTCAAGGAACGGCGGGTTGGCTCTTTGCCGTCAATTGAGATCGGTTTGCTCACACTGCTGTCCCACATGTCAGTGATATGCCAAGAGGACGTGCGTTAACCGACTGGCCATACGCGTACTTAGTTTTGCACCTTCATACTACTCCTCCCTCCGTCACAGTTTACAGGGCGCGCTTCATTATGATGCATTTCTCTCAATGCATTTCCACCACCAGAGAGACTTTAGACGCGTTTGGTTTAATGCTCAATTAATTAAGGCGTGGTAACCGCAATCAAGTCCACAATTTTCTCTCCATGTACTGTACTACTACAGAGTGGAGTAAGTGCATGCATGTGTGTACCCGGGGTGGAAGCACTGCATGCATGTGTGTACACATTATTCCCTCTAGTAATAGACGCCGTGCTATAACTACCAATGCTATTTTTAGGCCGATCGCTAGTCGCCTTGGTCCCATAGTTTTTTTTTCTTTTTTCTGAAGCGCGATGTATAAACAATGACAGATGGAGTAGTTTGAGCGGATTCAAAGAAGAGCATATTGATGGTTGCTTCTTCAGAGCAACTTACAGTGGGAAAGGTGGGGCTTATGATTTGACTACTCATTACTCACTATTAATGCGGCTCAACGACCGGGCTGAGTCTCCCATGCAGTTGTGCACTACCCCCTCGGTTCTTAAATATACTCCATAGTATTTGTCTTTTTAGAGATTTCAACGAGTGACTACTCAAATATTTGTCTTTTTAGAGATTTCAAATGGACTGGCACATACAGATGTATATAGACATATTTTAGAGTGTAGATTCACTCATTTTGCTTCGTATGTAGTCACTTGTTGAAATCTCTAGAAAGACGAATAGAATATTTAGGAATGGAGGGAGTACACATACGAACCAAAATGAGTGAATCTACACTCTAAAATATGCCTGTTTGAAATTTGTAAAAAGACAAATATTTAGGAACGAAGGAGTATAATTTTGTGCATGGCACATGGACCCGGATGATGAAGAGGCTTCTGGCAATGCTATCAAGCTTCCATCATTTGTTTACATAATTGACGTACTATACAAATAATTTTCCAGCGACATGAAATTGTACAATGGTGTGAGCTTTCAGCTTTTGTTTCGCGCGTCTTTCCATTGATGCTCTTTCGGAAACAATAAAAAACTAACTTCCTTGCTAATGCATGTCAATTATTAGCAGATCAGAGCTAATAATTACATCACAACTGAAGACAGAGTTGTGAGAAGGTGTTAAGTTAAAATTGATCCATGCTTTCATTGGCAGCAACGTCCCCCCAGCTCTGTCTAAATCAACAAGGCATGTTGGGAAAAAAGTAGCTGTCTGGAGCATGCAACATTCCGATCATTTTGTGCAGTTCCACTAAAATAGAGTTGAGCGTCCCTGTTTCGAAGATATTAAGTGTGATTATGATAATAGAGGACTGATGATGAAATAATAAACACACAAATAGAAGCCGGTCACCTTTGCAGCCTCTCTTAAGACTAACTAGTTGGAGAAGATTAGGCTTGGAGTTGGATGAGGAGGATAGAGCAAAACCAATCTCCCTTTGTGCAGTCGCACTGAAATGTAGAGACGTTTCCCGTGTGACATTTTAGTACAACCGCACAAAACACTCTTAAGAAAAAAGTGATTTGTGCAGTTCACCAAAAGGTCGCAATAGCAACGAGGTGAAATGGATAGCCCTGTTTGCAAAAAATAGGTAGAAAGGAAACAATTACTAGCCAATAACAGTTGATGACACATGCGACGACAAAAAAGAAGCATATTCCTTATCCTAAGGGAAGATAACAACACGGTTGTGTTTGTCTAAAACGGTGTGAGGACGAGAATGCAATATGGAAAGTACGACGGACGAGCTACATTTTGGGCAAAGAACTATGGAAGATCCACATGCAGCGACGTGGGAAGACGGGCAGTGGAGCAAGGCCGGAGGGGATACCTGGAGGTCGTCGGGATGTAACTAGGTGAGCGGTGGCGGCCGGAATCTGCGAGCAGGTGGAGTAGGCCCTGCCGCGCCGGAGCTTGGTCAGAGAGAACGGCGTGTACCGCAGATCGGGACGTGCTGCCTCGGCGCCATCGAATGGAGAAACGATGCACTTCCTCCCTTTCCCCTGGCAGACAGGATGCGGCCGGATCAGTGACCAACGGTGAGAGAGAGAGAGAGAGGCCACCGCACTCCCTTTCCCCCGGCGGACGGGATACGGCCAGATCACTGACCAATCGTGAGAGAGAGAGAGAGAGGCCACCACAGCCTTGTGTGAGATACTCTAAAGAGTGACAAACCAGGCAGGCAAGCTCCATTGTATATAGTGAGCGGACTACCATTTTCTCCATAAAAATCGTTTGATATTCTTTGTACGTGCCATTGAGCGCTATAACTTTATTCAAAAATAACACGGCAACACGTCAAGTTGAACTTTGTTTCGTGCACGCGTGGTACTTGACCTCCCTAGGTAAACAACTGCTACAGGCGTTCAGATTAGCACATGGGCTGCCATTTCATAAAGAAATCAGCTCCACCGTGTACCCGCGCGGGTGTGGCTGGGCACGAAGCGTGAGTATGTGCGCAGTGCACCTATTCTCTTGTATACGTACACCACCTACTTGGGGTTGTGTGAGAGAGATACAAACCTAGAGAGATATAGTGTGTGGGTTCTTGAGAGTTTTTTGGGGGGGGGGTCAATCAAAAAATGTAACATATGCAATGTGTGTGAAATAGAGTCCTGGATATAACATATATATAGAGGGGGCGATCCACGAGAAGAGAGTGGAGGTATCATCAGCTTGAGGTGTCCATAGAATCGAAGAGAGGGGTGATGTGTGTGTGTGTGCGCGCGCGTGTGATCGATAAAGAGTGCCATCGAATTTGTGTGTGCCCACGTCAAAGATATAGAGTGGCTGGCCTACTGGAACGTGAGATGGGACATGTGCAGTTTGTCTCTGTGGCATGGATACCTACCTGCAGCGCTCGACTATCGGTGTGTGGTGGGGGAATAGGGAGGCCCAATTAACTATAGAGGTACAATGGCTGGTATATGTGTGGAGGAGTAGAGAGGCCTACCTCATGTGTTAAGGAGATCGATCTGCCTCATGTATTAAGGGAGATCGATCGGCATCCATGCATATGTGCAAGAGAGGAATAAGGTTGGGAGAGAGACAGAGCTAGAGTGTTGAAGGGGGTGGTAGTGGAGTTGCTTCTAACAAATGGTGGGATAGGCTTGCTAGACAAATGGAGGGCACGCCCGCAATATCAATAAGAGAGGAGATGGTTGCTTGTTGTCTGTGCACGTGCGTGTGAGAGACGGGTCAGGAGGCATGCACGAATGATGAGGGGGGATGATGTGGCTGGGGTAAGCAGACGTAACTACATAGGAAGATCAATCGCCCTTTGTTAGAGAAAGGAGAGACATAACTTGTGAGGTACATCGATCGATGGGGGGGGTAGTTAAAGTCGATCTAGGTATATGTTGGGAGATCGATCGCTATACATGCATGTGTTTGTTAGAAGCAAATGAGGCACAAGGATAAGGATAGAGAGAGAGAGAGGGATGCATGTAGGAGGTGGTACGAGAGGCATACTATATCTAGGGGGAGGAGTGTGCGAGTACGAGAACAATGAAAAGAGTGGTGGGAGTGAGGCATGAACGGTGACAAGAGAAGATGGGAAGCTTGTGTTTGTGCTAGGCACACCTGGCTAGAGAGGCATATCGATCGATGTGTGCCGTAAAGAAGGAGCTGGGGAGCCTACACACACCGTGGGTGAACAACCTAAAGTGAAAAGATGAATTTGCGCGATGGAGCTTGAGAATGCTGAGGGAGGGTGAGAGGGATGTGGGCGTGTGCATGCACAAGAGAAAGTTAGCGCTAGCTACAAAGATAAGAGGGTTGTGTGGGTGTAAAAGACGAATAGAGATCAAATATACTTCATTATAAAAAGCGAATTCGGATATTTGAAGAACTTATCATAGTGTTTCAAACCGACGCATGTGTGAATATATATAACAGTGATACACATGGTGTGGTTATGAACATGTTATACTACATTTAATATATTTTATCTCTACTCTTATAAAAACGGAGTTGTTGATGATGGTGTGTCTGCCATCCTGCATTATAGGCCGTCCAATTTATATCTGGCGGATAGCAAGGAAACTACGATGGTTGAAGTTGGCAACAATCATAATTGTAGATTCTTATTGAAATAGAGAAACAAATTCAAATTTAGTTCGAATTGCAGCGGTAGTATAGACATTTGGAATGCACTAAAATGTTGGTATGAGTAGGTTACATGCATTATACAGCAAGTGGAAAAAAATTTAATCGGACATAACATGGATTCATACTCCCTCCTTCCATATATATAGGGCGTAATGAGATTTTTAAGACCGCCTTTGACTATTGACAAGATTAATAGTACATGACATGCACAACGTGAAAATTATATCATTGAAAGAACCTTTCACAGACGAATTTAACGGTGTGCTTTGTGTAAGTTGCATGTCTATATCATTGCTCTAATATTTGGTCAAAGTTAGCATCGAAAAACGCATTAGGCCCTATATAGATGGAAGGAGGGAGTAGCTTTGAATAGCATTTGTATAGTACAACGGGGCAAGACTCTCTCTTTGTGTGGTGTGAATAGTTTTATTTTTTGTTTTATTTTTGGTTGAGGAAAGTGCGAATTGATTTGGTACGTACAAGTACAATATTACTACATGTTAGGCTTGTCCCTAAAATTCAACCCGCGTTTTGTTATATCCCGAAAATTCAGATATCGTGCTCCCAAAACTGGCGCCTTCACAACCTGTGCCTCCCGAAATTATAACGCTCGCGAAAACTCCCTCCAGCTGCCAAATCCCGACACACGAAATCCCCCTTCTAACCCTGAGCCGAAAGGGCCTCT
>NC_041392.1:395707227-395723988 GCF_002162155.2 Triticum dicoccoides
TTTTGGACAAGCACGTCCCTATGTCATGCTTCACCCCTCCCATCGCCCCCTTTTCGCCATTCGAAATCCCAGGCCGCCATAACCTCTCCGCTCCAGCTGCGAAACCCCACCCTCCTCCGTCCGCCACGTCACCGCTGCCCAACTGGAGCCTCTTCCCCGACGACGTCGTCCATCACAACAGCTCGACGTCCCTCATCCACCTCCCCAGATGAGGATCCCTCGTCCATCTCACCGTCCCGCCGGTTCAGCCACCCCGTCCTCCACCTTCAAGGAGCTGCTCCGATGATCGCCTCGTCTATCGCGGTTGCTCCATCCCCACAGCGCCGCCTTAACCTGTCCACTGGAACAACAGCATCCTGACCGACTCCTCGGATGAAGCCAAGTCCTACTCGGCGCCACCAAAGAGGTTGTACACTCATTGCATCGCACCTTCTCCTTAACTCGACCTCCCGACACCGACGGTGCTCCATCCCGCACCCCCATGGAGCGGCTACCTTGAAGCCGGTGCCGCGGGCGACATCTCCATGGCGGCTCTCCCCCAGTGCGAGGCCCCTTCGACGGCGGCGTCCATACCAGCCGGATCTGCTGCTGCTGCTCCGGCTCTCGCTCGATCACTCGCTCGCCCAGCTGCTGCTGCTGCTGTCCCCCTCGCTCATGCTGTTGTTCTGCTCCAATTAAGCCACACTTCAATCGACTGAATCGACTTTTGGGTCAGTCGATTTTCAGGGGTTGGGGGGCTCGCCGGAGTTAAGGAAGAACCATCCGCAGTGGGGACGGGGGCTCACCGGAGAGGTACCCCACTATCTAACTTAGGGTTCAGGGTGGGGGCGGGGGGCCTAGAGGGCTGGCCGGAGCGGCGGTGGCGAGTTGTTTCAGGGTGGCGAGGCGGCGCTGGGGCCGGCGGTTTGGCCGGTGGTGGCTGGCGGCTCAGGGGGGTGCAGGTTGAAGATGAACTGCAGGCACTCCCTAAACTACATGTCAAGTGCTTCTCTGCTACCATTGCATTCAGTAGCATTCAGATTCCACAGTAAATTTCAGTTTTGACAGTTATGTTCAGAGTCAACAGTTTTTACCTCATCTGTTGTAGTCAGGTGGTTTTTGGTGATGTTAATTTTACATCCATTTTACATCATCTATTGGAGATGCTATTAGAATCCCACTTGAGATTGACGATGTCTGTCTTGTGCTGCTTCAGCATTGACGTCTTACGGCTCACTGGAGCTGCTCCAATGACAGAACGATCCATCACAACAGAGCCGTGCCCTGGACGCCGTCTACAGATTCCTCAGATCTTCCTCCACACCTCCGACAGCCACCTCTGCCTCAACTGCTTCAGCGACCAACCCAATGATGCTGAGGTCGACACGCTACGGCAAAGAGGTTGTACACTTGTTGCATCACTTATTACTACACATTCACGTCGATCCATTAGGGCTATTTTGGTTCAACGGAAAAATGTCGATCCACTGGTTGTTACCATCACTCTAAATTTCTGCATGCTCTCCTTACATAATCTCACCATATTTTTTTCTTATGCATGTCAGATATTGTACACGGTCATGCTGAACATGTAAAGAAAAAGAGAAGAGTTTTGCGCGACAATACAATGTCATGCAGACATCGCTCCATGGTGGGTTCAATGGCAAACCCTCCCCACCCCTCTCTAGATTGTAATTCAGAGGAAGATATCTGTTCTGAGGCGGATTCAGACGCCACTGACCACTCCTATTTACCCCCCAAGGTGTTTGCTCTACCTTGACATGATGATGTTAGTCATATCATGCATATGTTGCCTTGCAGTGCTTACTTTTGACATCATATATGTCATCTGCTTAGTTTAGACATGTTCTGTAATGCCACCTGTTTAGTTTCTATATCATATATGGGAATTATGCAGTCTCATGTCTTTTAGCCAGCCATAATACATGTGAAATGTGCAATTCCATCCTGTTTAACCAGGCATCATATATTTGAATGATATCTTGCCCATCCTTTTCTTCATTACATTTCCATTTGTCGACAATGTTTGTACATTAAACTACTCTTCCCGTGAATCAGCCATTTGGGTGGGAGATGGAAAAATCTGGAGTGAAAACAAGGCCTTCAGAGCAGACAGTGCTACCTGTCGAAGTAGATCTCTTGTTGGGTCCCGATAGCTCCTTAGAGATGGATTCAGAGATAGATGAGCAGTCCTATTCCCCCACTGAGGTGTATGCTCTAACTTGGCACGGTTATACTGCTCATATCATGCATACGGTGTCTTGCATTGCATAGTGTAGACATCATATACACAATATTCAACACCATGTTCTTAGTTTAGACATCATATCGAATGCCCTCTGTTGAGCATATAAATCACATATGTGAATTAAATGATGCGATCCTGATTACTTAGATAACATGTAGGTGAATTATGTCATGCAATCCAGTTTAGTTATTCATCATATCTTTGAATTATGTTATGCTATGCTATCCAGTTTAGATAGACATCATATATGTGAAATTATGTCACGCTATCCATTTTAGTTAAACAATATACATGTCAACTATTTCATGCCCTCTTTTTTCCACACTATCTATTACATCTGTCTCTCATACAATGTCTGTACATTCAATTATGTTTCCTGTTTATCAGCCTTTTGAATTGGAGCGGGTGATGCCAGTATCTAGCGGACTAAAACACGGTCTTCAAATAAAACAGTGCTACCTCTTGGTGGAGATAGCACCCCGGTTGTACATGCACAAGAACCAGCCCTACCACACATAACCCAAACTCTCGCAGATTGTACCCCTACTGCGATGGATAGAGAACCAGCTTCACCCAATCTAACTCCAACCCCAGCCGATAGTAACCCAGTTCCTGTTGACACAGCACCATCTCCACCACAGAGCTCCCAAACAAGAGCAGTTAGTAAGGCAGCTCCAGTGCCCAAAGGGCCAGTACTATCACGGCGAACCCCAACTCCACCAGTTAGTACGCCTATTCCTGTGGAGGAAGCACAACTAGCTAGTCGTAGTTTAGCATCTATCGCATTTGATGTTGTTAAATCATATGTGCGTATCTTCCCATCTTGGAAATATTATACTGAAGATGAAGGAAAATGCCAGTTGCAAGTGTTTGTCCAGGAGTTATGTGTAAGTAATTTTATTCATGGCAATTATTTTGCTTCATCCCATACATCCTACCTTCATGATGGTTATAATACAGCAAATTTTCCCATTTTTCTCTATAGAGAAGGACCGATTTGGAAACTAAGGATGAGGTAACCTGTGCTAATACCTCTGCTATCTTCAAGAATGCTTGGTGGCAGTATCGGAATTACCTGAAGAAAACATACTTCACCGGCAAAGAAACTCATCAAATTCCCTTACATTCTCCTGAGACACATTTACTGGACGATGACTGGGAACGCCTTGTTCTGGACTGGTCCCGAACCAAGAATGTGGTAAGGTCTATGAGCTCATTTTCTATTTTTAAGTACTATATTCTTGCGTCTTACTGTACTCTGTTCATGTAGAACAAGTGCCTAAACCTGAAGAACAACTGTTCTATTTTAAGATTCCATTGCTATCATAGTTCAAAAAAGCGCTAGGCGTTAATTGTGCGTTTTGCCACCGCCTTGCGCTTTACTGACCAAAGCGCATGCTTATGTGCAGTTATGCACAGATTATGCGTAGTTATGCGCGATGCGTTCTGCCAACGCCTATAGATTAGGCGTGCTTAAGCGCTCGCTTAGGCGCGCCTTTTTTAACTATGATTGCTTTGCTCTTGCATCACTGTATTTACTCAAACAAACTTATTTTTAAATTGAAGGATCCAATCAAAACTCCAATGGCACAGCAGGTATGTTCACGCATGTTTCTTTAACAGGTTTGCTCTTATCAATAGCTCTGTTGATTTCAATTTCAATTGTGTATACAGTTGACTTTCATATCATGCACATTACTAGCATCACAACAGAGCCAATAGTGTTGTTGTACATGTAGACCCGTGGTACCCATCTGAAATCTTGTTGTGTCGTGTAGTTTCCCACGCTTTGTATTCTTTCACCGCTGCTTTGTCTTGAACTGATATGATTTGAACCATGTCTCTATTTTGATTTGGCAAGACAATGTAGTGACCATAGGACATAGATATAAGTTTGTTTGATGCTTTTATTATGTACTAGTACTTGGCAATAGAAGACTTGGTAGTTTAATCCTGTCCACCTTACAAATGAACTGGTTCACCAAAATGAGTTTCATATACTAGTACATGCTAAACTTGTTATGTGTCTGCTTGTTTCTTCTTTTAGAATGCTGACAGAATATTGGGGAAGAGTGCCTTATTAGGCAATGGTAAAGGAAGTAATGAAGATAAGGTTTAGGATAGTGACACATCCTTGTTGGTCTCCAACAAAGCTGATAAAATAGCTAAGGAAGACTATCTTGAAGACAGCGAGACAACCCCCATGTCCTGTCTTGGTTTAGTGTTCGAGTTACTCGCCACTACCGCTTGCACAAGCTATTCAAACTCACTATCTGAATCAGTTCGGTTTCTTGAGTCTCAACTACAAGCTGAAATCCATCGATCAGCTGTGCTGCGACAAGAAACAGAAGGACTGCGGAAGTCCCTGGAGCATTCAGATGCATACTTACTGGTGCAACGGCAAGCGTTGGAGGATTTTAGCGCCAAACAGGACAAAGCTAATCAGCTTGCTAAGCTTATTGCCAGCATGGTGGATACCTAGGATAACGTTTCTTGAGCTCTTCTGATGTTGTTTCAATTATGCTCTTGTTTTGCTGCCGTGTTTATTTGCACTGGTGGCCAATTTTGACGGCGAATGTATGTAATGTGCTGCTTTGTTCCCTATATTTGCACTGGTGGCAAACTTTGATGCCCAGTGGATGTAATATGTGTAATAGCGGTAATAGGCTAGCATTAATTAATTGCTTGCTAATTTATTTCCTTATTGTCTTGTTTAGTTGTTTGCTTGTAGTCACTGCAGTTCTTTTTCTGTTTTTTCTAGTGGCCACAATAGCCTATTTTTGGTAACTAGGCCAAAATAATCATGGCAACACACGGACTGTTGTAACCATGGGCCTCCTGCAGGCCATATGATCCATGGGCCTTCGTCTGGCTGTAGGATCCATCGGCCTTCTATACGGGCCTTAGGGTCCATGGGCCTTCTACGGGCCGTAGGGTCCATGGGCCTTCTACAGGCCGTACGATCCATGGGCCTTCTACGGGCTGTACTATCCATGGGCCTCATACGGGCCGTAGGATCCATGGGCCTTCTACGGGGCGTATCATCATTTCACCAATCATGGGCCGTACTATTCGTGGACCATAACGGTCCATTAATAGACCATATTTGATAACTCTATGAAAACAGCCCAACGGGTTTTTTGACATGAAAACGGCCCAACGTACTAATGGTCCGCAAACGGGCCGACTGTAACGACGGGCTGAATTTGGCCCACAAGCAGAAAATGACAGTAACGGGCCGTATGTAACCGAATGCTGCAAATGAGCCCAAGAATCAATGGGCCCTAAGAAGGCCGAAAGATAACTTGGGCTGGAAACGGGCCGTTAATGGGTATAAAGTGATACACTGTTCATTACAGGCCAGTTTCACCACGGGTCGTTAATGGGCCAAGAGTTACAAAGGTCCTCATATGGGCCGAAAGAAGTAATGGGCCACACATGGGCCGGAAGTTAAAAAGGGCTGAATCATATTGGACGGCCCAGATGACGCTACTGGGCCTAATTGGGATAGGGCGTAATGGGCCTTGGGTTAGCGGGCTATAAATGGGCTATATGCGAATAGGCTGTTAACAGGCTTTTCGTGGGCCGGCCCACCACCTTTTGACCAAGTCAAACGGGCCGACCTTTTCACAGGAATGGGCCTCTGTTAGGTCGTGCCACGTGTCGCCGTATCATAGGCGCCTTCGGTCCAATGAGCGGATGACACCTGTCCCAACGATGAGCCGAGACGTGTTTCCTCCAACAAATGATGATTTTACATGTGGAAAATCCCCATTGGTCGGGGCTGTTAACAGGTTATCGGATCCAAAACCCGACCCGATAGCTTAACGGCGTTCCGTTACGGTGGATGCCACATGTCGGTCACCCTTGACGAAAGCACTTCTGTGACGCGCGATTTATCATCATGGAAGTGGACACTTCCGTGATGATAATTTTGGCAATGTCATGGAACACTTCTACGACAGCACAGCTATGACTATCTTGATTCTGTCATAGATTTGTCATGGATGTACATGCATGACAGAAAACGCGACCTACTATGACAAACACGTATCATCACGGAAGTGTATTTTTTTGTAGTGAAAAGTGGTAACCCCACTTATGCTTAAACGATGAGTATGACCTATGATCAAATGTTCTTATTTGACTCCTAAGTCAATATACTCATATATAGATGACCTACTCATCGCCAATTGCTTGACAGATCTAGAATTGATTGTGCATGCTTTGACACATATTTCATTTGCTATCTTCTTGTGTGAGTATGTTGGTTGCATATTTTCTCCATTCGAGGACATCTATTTGTTGTTTTGATTGTCTTGGTTTTTATGGGCAAAGTGGATGCACAAGAATGCCTAAGAAATTCCTCTAGCTATCTATCCTCTTCTTGTCTCAAACTCTATTCATGCTATATCAAAAAAAATGGACAAGTTCCTTTCAGACCCTTCGGGTGAGGAGCACTCAAAGCCACCGATCCGTCAAGGGCCACCTTCCAAAAACTTCAACTACATTTTGGTCAGATCAATTCACTCAAGCTCTGTCACACCGAAAGCATTAGATTGATCTAGGTTTTCATCTCGGTGCTACCGATTAGACTGACTTGGTTCCACCGTTTTGCTATAACTGCACGCAGTTTCACATCTTGGTGTCACCAATTCGTTCCACTCGGTGCCACCGACAGCACATGGGTATATATATCTTGCGGCACGTACGACTGAAAAAATATTCAAACATTTCGAGCCCGCTCCCCATTGCTGCGCCCCCCTTTTGCCTCCGGATCATCGTCATCGTCTCCTAGGTGTCGTGCCGTAGGAATCCGCCGCCATCACCGGAATCTACTCCACCATTGCCGCCATAGAGGATCGTCCCCGTGTTAGGGTGATATTCGATCTCCTCGTGCTTTCCCTCTCCGATTTAATGCACAAGGATTTTTCCTAGTATCTTGCCACGTTTGAGATTCATCTATCCACCAAACAAATTCATTAGATAGATTCGAAAAATAGGGTTAGGTTTCCGCCAAATTCATCTTGGACCAACCAAAATGAAATTTTTGGTCCCACCGATTGGCCCTGGCCATTGCACAAGTACAACTCGGTTCCACCGAAGCATACTGATCGGTGAGACTGAAAGTAAAGTTTTAGTGAAACCCTAGCATGTTAGAGATATCAAACCACAACTCGGTCCGACTGACATGGTGTGTTTAGACTCCATGAGTGCTTCAGTGTCACTGAAATGATCAACTCGGTAGCTCCAAAATGCATTCCGTGGAAACTTAAAACTAAAGTTTGTACTCATATTTTGGAAAAACTATCTTCTTTTTGTGATAACTCATCTACTCTGCCCATACCTATCTATTCACAGGGTCAGTTTTGCAAGATGTCAAGTGCTGGTGATAGTCAGAACCAGTCTAAAAAGAATGTTGAGCTCAATGAGGGCTCTAGTCCCAATGAAAGCTATGATGATGGCAGTAGGAGCACTCCAAGCAACTTACTAAAGGCTGCCACCAGGACAAGGAAGAAGATAATCTTAGAAAGTGAGGATGAGGATTTTGTTGTAGATGAGGTCACTTCCAAGAAGAAGAAGACAATACTCCCTCCGGTCCTTTTTAGTTCGCATATAAGATTTGAATGAAGTCAAGCCGCGTAAAGTTTGACCAACTTTATAGAAAAAAGTACCAACATTAACAATCTGAAATCAATATCAATAGATGTGTCATGACTTAAAGTTTCATATTGTATAACTTTAGCATGGGAGATGTTGATATTTTTTCATATAAATACAGTCAAACTTTGTGAAGTTTGACTTCAGAGAATTCTAATATGCAGAGTAAAAAGGACCGGAGGGAGTACTCAAAAAGGAGCATGGCTCTATAGCTACCACGAAACCCAAGTGCCAAAAGAAGACTGCTGTAAGGTGAGTCCCAACATCAAAACCTCGGAAAACCTCAGCTTCACCAGAGACAATGACCTTCACAGTGGAAGAACCAAGTGATGAAGAAGGTGATTCCAGCAAGAAGAATAAAAGGGCTAGAAAGATAACTGCTACAGTTGTTGGCCGACCTTCCATGAGGTAAGATGATCAGGAGGAGGAGGACGAACATGCTGAAGCACCTACAACAAGACACAGAAACTCATGGAAGATGCTATGAAGTCAGCCGCTGCTCCCTCCAAGCCCAAGTCAAAGCCCAAGGTTTCTGCACACAAGAGGTCAACAAGAAACATTCTAGCTGCTGAGAAGAACAACACCCAGTGCCTGAACTTCAGGATGATGATGAGCCGCTAGTGCTTAGGAAGCTCTAGCCCAAGATCCCAGACCATGAAAATGCACACCCTGTTGCAGAAAATATGATGCTCAGGAAGGACAAGGTTTTACGAGAGTGGAGGAAAGTGGATCCCTATTCATTTAGGAGGAGGACCGCTTGTGACTACTGTTTCCACACCAGGGAACAACAAGATTTCTATGAGACAGTTTTGCATGATAAGAAGCTCATTGTTAGTGACATGAAGTGGGTGGACTGGAAATACATATATGCAAATGAAGATTATTTCCCCCACGTTCATAAGAGCTTTAGACTTGCCAGAGTTTATGCATTTGTTGGTAAGAAGCTCACCAAGTGGAATGATGAGACGATCATGCAATTCTACTCCACAACACACTTCTATCCAGATGGGAGGATTGCATGGATGACTGAGGGTTCCAAGTACCAGTCATCAATCTCTGAGTGGGATGCTCTCATTAATGCCCCTAAGGAAGATGATGTTGATGTTTATGGGAAGCCTAGGATGGACCACAACTTAATGGTAAATATGTACAAGGAAACTCCCAAGAAAGATCTTGGTATACACAAGCTTGGGTCAGTCAAGCAATTGCTAGCTGGGTTGGCCACAACCAACACTATCTTGAGGCATACCCTTTTGCCCAAGTCTGGAGATGACAAGATGATCCGTGGACATTCCATCAACTTGATTCACTTGTTTGACTCCCCACCTTAGAAGTTCAAAGTTATGAGTTTAATGCTTGAGATGGTCAAGAGGATAGCTGCTGACCAGAAGAGGTCTTGTGGATATGCCCCACAAATTCAGATGCTTATCAACTCCAAAGTTGGCACAGACAGATATCTACTAGACCGTGAGAACCTCCCTCTTCAGCCAGAGTTCAAGGATAATGTGGTGGTGATGGATCTGTCACACCCCACATCAGTTGAGGCTCAAGAGGAGGCCTAGGCAGCAGCAGTAGCTAAAGTAGGTTAGGAAGGTGCAACTCCCAATGCACCCATTGCAAACCTCAATTCCAAGAACGATCAGATGACATATCTGCTAGAAGCCACCCTAAGGATTGAGAGGAGTCTGGCCAACATCTCCAAGAACCAGGAGAGTCTAGAGCGGGCTCTCGAGATGAAGATTCATGATCTTGATGTGAAGATCACCGAGGTTCAAACAGTTGTGGAGAAGCTACAGGCAGATGTTGAGGCAAGCAGGATTGCTGCCGAGGACAGTGGAGATGAGAGACCTACCACTTAGAGGTTCCAGACTGTACCCATGGCACCTAGATATTCAGCTATTACAGTTGCAAGCACAAGGCCTACTCACTCTGCACCTGTCGCTACTACTCCAATGCCGCCTCCAGTGTCTACTCCACCAGTCCAGCAGACATCTTCAGAGGCATTTGCAGATGCAGTTCTCTCCACGCCATCTACGCACACCGAAGCCACAAGCCAGAAGACCCCTTCAGGAGCTCCAGAGGATCGTGCCTACATTGGTACCGTGAGGTGCTATACAAATGGTTTTTAACCCTTTTCTGCGATGGCATTTGGAACCGTTGCCTAGTGAGTGACTGCGATAGGGGGATCCTTCCCACACAACCCAGAAACCATCGGGGATATGCCCTCCTGGCACACACGCTTGGAAAAATGAGGTTGTGTGCAACCGACGAGCGATCAAATATGGTTATACGTATAGTAGTGCTAAAGAAATACAATTATACAGGCAAAATTGTTTCCGGTCGTTAGTACATCCCACACAATCAGTCCCCGCTAAATGTTTCCATTCGTATGTACATTCCACACAGTCAATCCAAGGAATACGTTTCCATTAGTATATACATCACACACGGTGTGTGGAATAAATTGTGTGGCAAGTGTTGTCCATCACACACACTTTTTATGTGGTAATCGGTTACGAAAGGTGGCCTAACGTAAATAGTTTTCAAGAGGATGCCGTGTGTGATTGTTCATTGATCCAACACGGTTTATTCCTAGAAACTATGTGCGTTGTCTGAGGTCATCTCCCATGGTGTTTTATCAATAACCGTTTGCAATATAAAAACCCAATTAGCTGGCTAATTTTCCTATTATTAATAATCCATTTATTAATCTAATTGAAATTTCATATTAAGCACACAATATATATCATTTCCATATTAAGGAAGCATGATTTCATAATTGAAATACATTAGAGTACAACATCATATAGCTTCAACACTCAGCTACCCCATTACATAGCTGCACCAGCACCATGTTTCAGATGCAGCATCTACAACATTTCGAAATTAGCATCATAGTTGGAACATAGATAGATGAATCTCATTTGGAAAACTGCTAAAGTGGAAGGCGAATATTGAGCCCTCATTGATGTTGAAGGTCTTTGCAACTTTAGGCCAGTGCCTGTGGATGGTTGACTATCCATCCTTTCTACCTCTTCAGGAACACTTCAATATTGAAACGTGGGTGTTGTATGAAAACCTTCCTCGCCTCCTGACCATACAAGTGGTTTGAGAGGTAGTCATCAGTGAACTGCTTTGGAAAGGCCTAAAACAAGGATATGCATAAATATCTTCTCCAGATTTGAAATGGCGCAAAGGAATTAAAAATACAAGTTATAACAGTTAGTACCACCCCGTAGAGAACTAATGTATTCTTCATTGTGCATACAAAAATCTTGTTGTTTTTTGTCGCTAATTTCTTTATCATAACAATCTTTCCGAGTGTCTTGACTTGACTGATATTAATGGACAACTCATTTCCACATATGCAAAAAGGGTCAAACAATGGGTCAAAACCTCTGGCATCAGGACCTACATGTGCAAGACCAAATTGTTAAAACCTAATATTTAAAAACCAGAAGTGGAAAGGTGTGTTATTAACAACATGCCTAATATTTGAAAACAAGCAGACGTAGTCATTCAAACATGTATTGTGCAGGTCTAAGTACGCTAGTTATTGGCCCTGTTTGGATCCATGGGTTAGAGTTAGTTTGAGTTAGTTTGGGCTCAAATAGCGATAAAGTATCCAAACATGAGGGCTAGTTTGAGCTAGTTGCGTCAAACCCACCCAAAACAACTATCCCACCCAAGGGGTGTTTATTGGGGCTAGTTCTCCTATTGCATTTATTGTCAATCTAACACTTTCATTGAAGCACCTCTTTGGCTAGAGTTAGTTCAAGGTTAGTCATTGTTGAGTATCATTATTATTTAGGAAATGTAAGATGGCGTAGGATTTAATCTACCTTGACTTATACTCCAAGATGACCATGTACTACTATATATATGCCCACGAGGCTCAAGCAATACAATCAACTATTCCACCAATCTCTCTCCCTCCCTCCCCCCCCCTCTCTCTCTCTCCCTTTTAACCGCCATGAGCTAGAAACTAACTCTAACCTCTAGCTAAGTTAGAGTATCCAAACAGTGCCATTGTTAAATCAAATGGAAAGGCGTGTTCAATACTCCCTCCGGTCCTTTTTACTTTGCATATAAGAATTGTCTGAAGTCAAACTTCATAAAGTTTGACCTTATTTATATGAAAAAATATCAACATCTAGCATGCTAAAGTTATACAATATGAAAATTTAAGTCATGACACATGTACTGATATTTATTTCATATTGTGAATGTTGGTATTTTGTTCTATAAAGTTGGTCAAACTTTAAGAGGCCTGACTTTAGACAAATCTTATATGCGAACTAAAAATATTCGGAGGGCGTACAATATGCTTAACAGAAACCAAATATAGTCATTCATAGAGCTATTGTTAAATTTGGTATTGATGAAATTGAACTGCATAATTCATACTAGCACATATAGAACATCACACTATTAATAGCTGAAATAAACAAGGCATACTACGAACAACCAAAGATGGCAATTGAAACTGGACATACGCTAACTACAAACAACCGAACAACCATAAACCGTAGAAATAAACAAGGCGTAATGCAAGCAACCTAATATAGCAATAAATATTGGACATGTTCTCACTACAAAAGGGGTTCGAGAAAACAAATCATGGGTTTCCTCACTTGTCACAGAATGGCTCCCTCCTCGTGGTCGCCGTCGATGAGGTCTAACTTACCAGCTGAGGATCCCAGGCCAGCATCACAGAATGTGTCCTTCAAAAATGACAAAAGGGCCTCCATGGCGATGAAGGATGGCAAATTGTTCATAACAAGCCACGGGAGAACATTGGCAAGGGCATCGATGAGATCAATGGCTTTAGAACCTGAAGAGTTGGGGGTGGGCAACTTAACCTATGACATAACCCACGTCAAGCCGTCGGTGTCGACGACCTCAATGTCGTAGACGGTGTCTGCGACATGCTGGAATACTCTAGCCAGCTGATTGAAAGGCTTAATCCAGGTACAGTCATCATCGTTAGCTTCCTCGGCGGCCACCTCTCCGACGTCCGGCGAAGAGGCCGCAGTAAAGCTCTTTTGGGCTATTCGCTCCCCGAGCTCCCTGGGAAGCGTAGCCAAGCTTAGGTTGCGACACTCTGGAGTGGGGGAGGGGGGTGGGGATGGGGATCTCTGGGAAAGGGGGTGTTTTGCAGGCGTCATCTAAGAAACTCAGGGTGGCGAGGGTATGTATATCAGTGGGTAAACTGCACGAGCAGATCGGCAGTGGTTGAGGATGGAGGCGGTGCGGCGGCGACCTAGCTAGGTTTGGAGAGAGGGAGGGGTGGTGTATATGTGTGTGAGTGGGGGATTCGGGGTGAGCAAAGGATTTGGGGTGTGTGTATGGAGGGGTCCAAGGTGGTGTTTGAGGAAATGTCGCGGGTACTGAAAATTTTACTAGGCAGGAGTAAAATGGGCGGGCTATCGAAAATTTGGATCAAGGAATTGAAGCAGAGCCAGGCGGGAGTAAAATGCCGGGGCTACTGAAAATTTGGATCTACTGATTGAAATAGAGCGGGAGTAACAGACATCTCACATGGTCTAGACATACTAATCGTGTGCTATCAAATAGAAAAACCATCTACGCGGACGCAGGTAGATATTTTTGAGATTGCGAGGGAGTAGATATTTTCGAGAGAGGGAGGGAAGCCTTGTGGATCCCAATCTACTGTGATCACATGGGTGACAGGGGCAGGGGTGCAGCACACGGGTAGTCTTGGGGAACCGTGTCTGTTTTGTACCCGATCGCAGACGGTTGCTGCGTCCGACTCGTCTGATGTTTATAAATTTGGCCAAAAAACACGGGAAAGGGTCAGAACACAAACACACTTGCATGTGGACCAAATATATGTATGAAAAGGGTGGTTTGATGTTCAAATACCCAATGCACAACTTTGATGTGGCACCTGTCGCACAAAGCGCACGTTATTATTGCTAGGAACCCCCAAACACACACACTTCATGTTGCCCCCAAATCGCTAGGTCTAGCGTCTCACCGTACCGTAACACAAAACCAAAAGAAGTACATCAACACCCCCCTTTTCTTGCAATCAAATGTGGACCATGTGCGGCCCACACATGTGTTCTTCTGGCATTAGATGGGTGATACCACTTACCAACCACACATGCGGGTCGCCCGATGTGTGTGTGTGTGTGTACATGTGTGTGTGTGTGAAAACGATGTGCTATGATATTTAAGTAACCAAATCACAAATTTGATGTGGCACATGTGCATCGCAAATTAACCGGGCATCCCCAACCCCATGTAGGTTCATCAAGTACAAAGTAGTACTGTGCCCCCACACACTTTGAGTCGGTGGGAGGGGGCATCTCACCAAGGATTATTGTAATACTAACCAAGAAGAATCATCACCTTGGTTATATAACCTCTCTTGTTTGTTAGGTCAAAGTCATGCATTGAGTTCCACACGTAGCCCCACAAAATAGGCTAGCTTGTCGCCGATAACCACGCGAGGGAGTTCCTGAAGACAACCACTGCGTGCATGTGTGGCCCAAACATATGTATGAAGTGTCATGTGGTGTTTGAATATACCCAATGCACAACTTTGATTCATGTGTATGCAAGCCCTCAAACTTAGGTCTCAAATCTCACCATGATCGACGTACGACTATACGGTAACGCGAACCATGAGAAGAAGAATCCACCCTAGTAATCTCTCTCACATTGTTGGTCGAAGTGATGGAGACGTCCACGTGGGCCCACTAATATATAGGGCGTTGATGATAACCAAGTGAGGAAGAGTGTCCAAAGACAACCACTGCATGTATGTGCCCCAAACATATGTATGGACATGCGTGATGCATGCATATATGTTTGAATACCAAAAGCACAACATTTTGATGGGGTGCATGCATGCGTAGAAAAACGCACAATCCCCACACAGATCTGGTTCATGACACGTCGCGTGCTCCTCCCCCCACCACTTCGACTCAGTGGGAGGGATTCGTGCGTACACATGTGCGCGAAGTATAGTTTCATGTACTGAACCATATAAGACGAACCAACATTTAATCCCCTCCTAATTATAAGTGAAATTAACCTCTATCGCTGTCGGTCGAAGTGATTGACCAAGCGGGCACACAGAGATGGACGAAGCATCTCACCGATAACCCCGTGAGTGAGTGCTAGAGGACAACCGCCATCTCTTGCTTGTGGGCCAAACACATATGTATGGAGATGTGTGGTTGTGATGTTTGAACACCTAATATATATGCATAACTTTGATGTGGCACCTGCCTCGGAAACCTTTAAGTCCCCCCACAGACGAGCCGAGGTTCATGACATGTAGTATATACTCCTACGTATGTACCGTAAGACAACCTGAAAATAATCCTCCTTGTTCATAAAATTACCTTTCTCATTGTGTCATATATTAGATGGACGACGACCTCACGGGCCCATGGAGGGAAGATTCGCTGGCGATTGAGTGACAACCATCGTATGCATGTGGCCCAATGTGTTGGTGATGTTTTTAATACCCAATATGCACAACTTCTTTGCGACACCTACCTCGGAAACCGAAAAGTCCCGACACGGAGTGAGATCGATTCATGACGTGTGTGTAGTATATAAGTGCTGCCCTGGCCCCCTCCCCCCCCCTCTTCGACATGTACTATATACTCCTACGACAACACAACCCCAAAAGAATCCTCCTTGCTGGGTCAACATGATGGAGGACAACCTCGCGGGCCCACGGATGGAAGCATCACACGCGAGTGTGTGTGTCAAAATAACCTCTCTCATCGCATGTCATAGTGCTGGAGGGCGACCTCGCGGGCCCATGCGAGTGAGTGTCCTAGGACCACCGCGTGCATGTCAAAGTTTTTCTGCAGCGAACATGCAACCAAAGGAGTTTAGTGTTGAAAATTGAAAAAAAATAGATAACATATATTCGTTTTTTATACATTGATTGATTTCCTAGGGATTTAAATGTGCAAAATCAAATTTGATCTACATGAGACCCATGATAGTGCATGAAAATGGATTACAAAATCATATGTTTTTGTGTCCCTGAGTACATGTTTAGTCCCCATGCAAGAAATTTCTAACATCTAGAATATTGATATTAAAATCCAATAAATCCAAAAAGTTGAAATTCATGAAACTTATTATGGTGTCATATGGACACCAATAGACTGTGATTTTTTTTAAAATTTGAGACAAGTTTTGATATAATCTTCTTACATATAGGAAATTATAAAAAATTACCAACCAATATCGCAAACGAACTCTTTATTCGAACCGTGGGTGTTAGACCAACAATGTAAGTGTCATGCTTCGGTTAAGAAAAAAAGCGGCAGAATTAATCATCAAAAAGGAAAAATCAATATAATACGTGTCATGCTCTCGTCCCATGTGCCGTACGAGCATGCGTGAGTAAACGAGATGCATGCTAGCAGGCAGACCGGGAGGCCGAGGCATGCGTGTGTTCGCTATGCACTCACCGTGCGGGGCATGCTAGTAGCTGTGTGAAATGACGGTAGGCGTGCCAACAGTCCACCGTGCAGGCTCACCGGGAGGTGAGCCAACCCTTTGACCGCCGCCGACCTCGCTCCCACTTCTCCATATTAATGGCGCGTCCGCCTTGCTTTGTGAAATGATGGTACAGGAATGCCAGAAGTCCATCGTGCAGGTTCACCGGGAAGCGAGACAACCTTTGAACGCCGCCCGCCTCGCTCCCACTGGTCTGTATTAATGGTGCGCCTGAGCGGCCGTACCCCCATCCTCGCCACACACACAGTCCTCTCTCTCTCCGCCCGCATCCTCGACACCGCTCTCAGTCCTCAAAGCCGGTACCCCCATCCTCGCTAGACACACAATCCTCT
>NC_041392.1:395724601-395734885 GCF_002162155.2 Triticum dicoccoides
TCTCTCTCTCTCTCCGCACGCATCTTCGACACCGCTCTCAGTCCTCAAAGCGAGCACCCCCATCCTCGCCAGACACACAAACCTCTCTCTCCGCCCGCATCCTCGAGCCCGCTCTCAGTCCTCAAAGCCGTTAGTGTATGAGGATGCGGCCGAAGAGCCCCATCGGAGGGAGCGGCGACGCCAGGGCTGCTGAAGCACCGGAGCACGACGCGAATATGGAGATAGAGGTTTCTGTTGCCGCCGACGAGGTAGAGAGCGAGGCTGCCAACAAGCAGAGGCAGTCGAGAAAGAACCGCAAGCGACTTAAGCATGCCTAGACTTCATCAGCAGCCTCCCTGATGATATGTTGATAGTCATCATATCCCTCTTCCTAATCAAATATGGGGCGGGGAGAACCACCCTTTACCGGCGGTGGCGCCCTTTATGGCTCTCCACCCCTGTCGACCTCCTCGATGCTCACGAGCTCTACCATTGCTATCGCAAAAGCTTGGATGCATTCTCCCACATCCTCAGCAGTCACCGTGGCCCAATCATAGGCTTTATCACGGGCAAGTTTGGTTCCAATGGCAAGGACCGAGCCAAGCTTGATGAGTGGTTCCGATCCCCCGCCCTAGATCAGCTCGAGGAGCTCAGTATAATGATGGGCATATGTGCTTGCTGCCAACATCCGCTCTGTGCTTCATGCCCACGCTGCGCCTCGCCAAGTTCATGAACTACCATCCTCCTTAATGACGCGCCCGCTCTTTTTCTACCACGACTGAAGCACCTCGAGATCGTCTTCGTCTCTATCCCAAAGGATGACATGGAGCACCTGCTCCGCGAGTGTATCGCACTTGAGTTCCTTCGTCTTCAGGCGAAGAATTGGTCATGTACCTTCCACATCACATCCAGGACTCTTCGGACTATTTATGTGTGTTGCTGGTGCTACAACAAGAGATCACAAAAGGTGGACCACAATATGGTCATTGAGGACACACCTTCACTTGAGAGATTACTTGTAGCTTATCAACACGGCCCAACAAGAATCAATGTCATTTCTACGCCGAAATTGACAGTGGTGGGCTACACGTCCGTCAAATGCTACTACTTTCAAGTACAACAGTCGCCTTATACCTCTCCTTCTTGATATCAGCATTATTTCTAGTTTTGAAGATGTGTGTTCGTCTGTCATCCAGCAAAGCTTCACCCAGATTCTGGGCACAATGAAGGTCTTGGCAGTAGAATCTGTCGGCCCCAACCTGGACCAAGTTGTCAGATTCCTGAGATGCTTTCCGTGCCTGAAGAAGTTGTATATCGAGGTGATGTTCCTTTCCTGTTAATGTTAACCATAAGGGGGTTCAATTTTTTGCACCTTTTCCCAAGTTTACAATGACAATGTACTATGATTTCTGAAGGAATTTTGGAGGATTTCAGGACATACACCCCCACCCCATATTCGTTGCTTGATTCATATGGTTACAATCCACAAGCATTTCTCCTTTGGATTCATCTGTACTAGTTTTCTTAGGGATTTTTTCATCCAATACAACCTCTTGTGAAGAAGGCTACATTTTTCTAGATTGTAATCAAATTCCCATGTTAATCATGTCAGATCGAAGATGGCACATTGGTGCATTTTACAAATCCTACAAACCTAATAGTCGTGTAGTAGTGTTCAAAACTGCATGTAGGCACTAACATGTTCTCTTCTTTTGCAGATAATAATAGACCTGGAGGTGGATAATGTTTATAAAAACGACCACATCGAATGCCTGGATCTGCATCTCTCAAATATTACTTTGAACTCCTACCGAGGGACCTTACCAGAGATTACACTCGCATGGTTCTTTCTTGCCAGAGCAAGGGTGCTGAGGGTACTGAGGTTTAACATGCATTTAATTAGGATAGATGAATGGTTTGTTGATCCGAGCCGGCAGGTACTGCAGAATGGAAGAGGCTCAAAAAAGCTAAACTTTGTATTGGAAGAGCATCTGACAAAGTAATTGGAAGTCATTGTGTCAAACCCATACATGACTTGTCAGCGGCTGATCCCTTTGCAGAAATGACAAGGTTTGCAATGTTTGAATTTGGGCATTGTAATCTATGTATTTGAACCTTGAAATATTTATGGTATTTGTTATATAACATAATTGGATGTTTAATTTGGTATTGCAATCAGGTCCTGTTACAAGTATATATATGTTGTTCTTCTGTACACAGAGCATAGATGTTCTGCAGACAAAGCATATCACATCGCACACGGACCACACTAGGTAACCCGCCGGCGATGAATTCATCAATCGCAAACAGATATATACCAGCAAGCGTTTTCCCACAATACACACAGCTTATTCCATCACAAATAGCTCAGATGGATCAACTATATGCCACGTATCGCACACACAACTCTAATCTGATTCGTGCTTGATGTCTCCAACATCACTCGCACAGTTCATCTTATTTGCCACGTATCAATGTGACAGCCACTACTTGTGTCTGTAACACCCTCGATGCGACTATATCTCCCATGTGTCGAGGCACGACTTAGAGTCATAATCGCATTGAAGGCATATGTCGCAAGTTAGGCAATCTTCACAAACATCCCATGTAATAGATAATAAAAGGGGAGATAACATAGTTGGCTTACACTCGCCACGTCAATCAAGTACATAAATAACATTACATCATCCAAACACTCATGGCCTGACTACGGCGCCAAAATAAAAGATAACCCAACATGCGACACGGTCCCAATCATCCCCAACTGGGCACCACTACTGATCATCGGGAAAGGAAACATAGTAACGTTGAGAGTCCTCGTCGAACTCCCACTTGAGCTCAAGCGCGTCTCCTGGAGCGGAATCATCAGGCCCTGCATCTGGTGTAATAGTAATCTGTGAGCCATAGGGACTCAGCAATCTCGCACCCTCGCGATCAAGACTATTTAAGCTTAAGGTAAGGCCAGGTAAATATATATGGAGTTGCAGCAAGCGACTAGCAAATATGGTGGCTAACTTATTCGCAAAAGAGAGCGAGAAGAGGAGGCAAAGCACGAGCGAGAAACTAGGGAGCAACGTGCGCAAACATTACTCCAACACCGTGTCCGCTTCCCGGACTCCGCCGAGAAGAGGCCATCACGGCAACACACTCAGTTGATTCATTTTAATTAAGTTAAGGTTCAAGTTATCTACAACCGGACATTAACAAATTCCCATCTGCCCATAACCGCGGGCACGGCTTTCGAACGTTCAAAACCCTGCACGGGAGTCCCAACTTAGCCCATGACAAGCTCTCACGGTCAACGAAGGAATAGACCTCCTCCCAAGACGTTCCGATCAGACTCGGTATCTCGGTTCTTCAAAACAACTCCGACAATGGTAAAACAAGTCCAGCAACACCGCCCGTTGTGCCGACAAATCCCGATAGGAGCTGCACATATCTCGTTCTCAGGGCACACCGGATAAGCTAAGCCTACGGGAGCCAACGTAACCCAAGTTGCCAAGGGACGGCCCCGCACGGTGCCCTTGAGTCCGCGAAACCCAAGGGAAAAAGGGCTAGGTGGCAAATGGTAAAACCAAGGTTGGGCATTGCTAGAGGAGTTTTATTCAAGGCGGACTGTCAAGGGGTTCCCATTATAACCCAACCATGTAAGGAACGCAAAATCCGGGAACATAACACCGATATGACAGAAACTAGGAGCGGCCTCCAATCTTCACCTGCAACTAGCAACGCTATAAGAGGGGCTGAGCAAAGCGGTAACATAGCCAAACAACGGTTTGCTAGGACAATGGTGGGTCAGAGGTTTGACATGGCAATTTGGGAGGCTTGCAAGCAAGTGGTAGGCATCATAGCAATGGCATAGCAAAAGAGCGAGCAAACTAGCATAGCAAAGATAGTAGTGATTTCGAGGGTATGATCATCTTGCCTGCACAGTTGTCAGAGTTGACTGAATCCTCGAAAGCAAACTCAACGGGATCCTCGTTAGCGAACTTGTCTCCCGGCTCTACCCAAACAAGACAAACAAGCAGCAAGGACACAATCAACCACGTGCAAGGATCAAGCAATATGATGCAATGATGGTATGCTATGCGGGATGCAATGCGGGATGCATATGCAAGATATGACAGGAAAAGCAAGAACCTGGCCTCAACTTGGAAATCCAAGTGTGCCACTGGAAAGATGAGATGAAATCGCTTGAAAACAATATAAAGATCATCGGAATCGGAGTTACGGTTTGGAAATGGCAAGAGATTTAAAAATGACACCGGTATGTGATTTACAGCACATAGCCATCTAAATGCAATGAGATGAACATGCTACAGCACCCAAACATGACAACAAAATACATGGCAGGGATGAATTCAAGATTCTTAACAAAAGTCTAGCACTGAGCTACGGCCAATTCATCCCTTAACAGGTTCAAACAAGCATGGCAAAAATGCATATGACAAAAAGATCTCAGACTTAGTGAAATTAACACTTGTCTGAAATTTCAGATCAGGTAGCACTCTTCGGAGCAACAAAACTACATGCTACAGGACCTGAACATGGCAAAGTAAAGCATGGCATGGAGCTACTCAAAGAGCTTAACAAAAGTCCCTTAGTGACCTTGAGTCAAAAGGGATCAGAAAATACAATTGAAAGCATGTGAACAGAGCAAAAACATAATCAGTTTTCAGACTTGGTGAAAACTGGCACATGCTGAAACATAGCTCATGTATGCATGTTTACGAGCTCGATGCACTCACTACGGTGCAAGTCATGACAAACTAAGCATACATCCATCAAGAATACACAAAATGCAAGCTAGACATGGCAAGAAGAAAAGCATAACATGCACGGATCAACTACAACATCATCGGCAAAATTGCAAACTAGTTGACAATCTGCCCAGATTCACAAAGTAGCAAAAGTAGAGCTCGATTGACTCAAGCTAGGGTGCTCCATAATTTCAAACAAAGACATGGATGGATATAGCACTACAATATTAACAAAACATCCTTACTGATCATCCTCAAAAGAGGCACGGATCACTAGTAAACAACATGAACATATGGCATCATGAGATAAACAGATCAAGTACTTAGTGAAATTGCTAAGTCCCTGAAAACAGAATTACCGAGTGCACCACTTTGCAAGCTTGCACTAGTCACCACACTCATCACAAAAATACATGGGTTGCACCTCTAGAAAGATGACAAAACCCTTAACAAAACATATGTAGAACATCAGGGCATATCATGCACACATTAATCATGGCAAAAATGACAAAAAGCTAAATGGAGTAGCAGATCTGACAATTATCTCAAGTAGCCCTGTTCTAACAACATTTCGGGCATCAAGATGAACTCAAATGAAAATGATGCAATGGAATGAAATGATGTACTCTCTGAGATGAACATTTTGATATGCTATATGCATGAATCAGAGCTACGGATGCAAAGTTACGAGGCCACGAACATGAGCATATGGATCTGCAATTTCAGGACTTAGAGAAAAAAATCAACCTCCGGATTAGGGTTTACTGTTCACGGATCTGGATCTCGGCGAGAACACTGTTCACCGGTGGCGCGGAAGCCGAGGATGGCCGGACTTGGCGGCGCGCCGGCCGGAGGAGGTCGAGGGGCTCGCGGGGGATCTCGCCGGAGCACGGGGCGGCGGAGAGGCGCCGGGGAGGCGAGGCCGGCCGGGCGGCGGAGTGGGGCGGACGGCGGCGCAGGGTCGGCGCCGGCGGGGATCCGGCGGGCGGCGGCCAACGGGCGAGGAGAGGGGCGGCGCGGGCGGCGCCGGCTGGAGGAGGACGGCGGCGCTGGAGGGCCAGCCTCGGGCCCGTGCGGGCCGCGGCGGCGGCGGCGGCCGGGTGCCACGTGGCGGGCGGCGGTGACGAGCGGACGCGTCCAGCCGGTTTCGGACGTGTCCGGCCGGTGCGGGGGCGATTTCTAGGGTTTGAGAGGGAGGAGATCCGCGAATTTCGGGAGGGGGCTTTAAATAGAGGTAGAGGGAGCTAGGAGAGTCCAAATGAGGTGCGGTTTTCGGCCACGCGATCATGATCGAACGCTCTAGACGATGGAGCAGAGTTAGGTGGGTTTTGGGCCAAAATGGAGGGGTGTTGGGCTGAAACACACACGAGGCCTTTTCGGTCCCTCGGTTAACCGTAGGAGTATCAAACGAAGTCCAAATGGTACGAAACTTGACAGGCGGTCTACCGGTAGTAAACTAAGGCCGCTTGGCAAGTCTCGGTCCAATCCGGAAAAGTTTAATGCCCACACACGAAAGAAAGGTAGAAATGACCACTGGAGGAGAACAAAGCGCCGGAATGCAAAACGGACAACGGGGAAAATGCTCGAATGCATGAGACGAACACGTATGCAAATGCAATGCACATGATGACATGATATGAGATGCATGACAACGAAAACAACACACGGAGACAAAGACCCAAACCCGAGGAAAATAAATAACTTAACGCCGAAACGGCAAGAGTTGGAGTACAAATTGGGAAAGTTACAACCGGGGTGTTACAGTGTCCCTCGGCAAGCTCTGCTCGCCGTTAGGCGCCGCGACGCGCTCTGCTCGCGTCAGCCGACGCACTTGGCTTGTGGACAACTTTTCCTTGCGTGTTTAACTGCTATATGCATATATATGGTTGCTCGCCGTTGAGGCGACCTGGGAGCGCTCTACACGTGTCGCTCCGCGCGCATTCTGCTAGTGGTTGGGCCTGCGCACAATCACGTCGGGGGCCCTATATGCATGTGGTTCCACCGTGCGCGTAGCCATGTGATGTAGTTATGTGTGACACGATGGAGTTACGCGCTGCAAATTAGAACTGCCATCTTGGTGTGCCGATATTCCAAGCCGTCTGGCTTCCCCTTTAATTCTCGCGACCATTATAACCTTAGTCTCTTCTACCTTTCGATCGCGTCCCACAACACAACAAGCACACCCACGATGACACATAGAGAGGGCATGTCTAGAGGCGCTCCAATGGTGTTCGGTGAGCATAAAGTGGAGACCCATGCGAGGGACACGGATCTCTCGGTGGTGTACACCATCAATCCGGCCGTGGTGGACGACTACATCAACACCGTTGAACAGTTTCTTGCTCGAGACAAGTACAAGGTGGTCGACATCGACCTCCAGTACACCGATTGTCGTCCCGACATAGATCAGAAGGTTGCCGTCGCCCAGTTGTGCGTGCACCATCATGTCCTCATCTACCACTACTGCATGGCCACAGGGCATTGCGACCGTTTCACTAGGTTTTTCAACAGCACTGACTACAAGTTCTCTATGGTGGAAACCACCGACAATGTAAAAGTGCTTAGGGTTACGGGCTTGGCCTACAAGAACCTTGTAGAAATCCGTGAGCACTACAGGGTTTGGGGAAGCATGAAGAAGGACTCCCTGGTTGAACTCGCCTCGGCCATCATCGACCCATACTATGAAAAGATGAAGCAGGATGCCAACAGAACACGTCCCGTATCCTAGCATGGGGCCTGGATGCGGCAACTGGATGAACCTCACCTCAGGTTCGCGGCCAAGAGCGTGTACACAGGCAACACACTACAAAAAAATACACTTCCGTGATGATATGTGTTTGTCACAGTAGGTCACTTTTTTGTCATGCATGTAAATCCATGACGATTTTATGACAGAATCATGATAGTCATACCCGTGTTGTCGTAGAAGTGTTCCATGACATTACCAAAATTATCATCATGGAAGTGTCCACTTCCATGATGATAAATGACGCTTCATGGAAGTGTTCTCGTCAACGGTGACCGACACGTCGCATCCATCATAACGGGTCGCCATTAAGCTATCGGGTCCGGTTTTGGATCCGATAACCCGTTAACAGCCCGGACCAATGGGGATTTTCCACGTGTAAAATTCTCACTGGCCGGAGGAAACATGTGCTGGCTCACCGTTGGACAGATGTCATCCACTCATTGGACAGGAGGCGCCTATGATACGTTGACACGTGGCACAACCCAACAAAGGCCCGTTTTGGTGAAAGGCCCAGTCCGTTTGACTTGGTCAAAAGGTAATGGGGCAGCCCACGAAAAGCCTGTTAATGACATGTTCGTATATAGCCCACTTACGGCCCGCCAACTCACGGCCCGTTACGGCCTATCGGAATTAAGCCCAGTAGCTTCATCTGGGCCGTCCAATATGATTCCAGCCCGTTGTAACTTCCGGCCCATGTATGGCCTATCGTGGGAGTAAGTCTGACAGTACAATAAGGGCTACGTAGGAGAAGGCAAAATCCTAACTACGACAAGGTTGTGCACGCAATGGTTTACGAGTTCAGGCCCTTCTCGGTGGAAGTAATAGCCCTACATCTCGGTGCGCGGAGGCTGGTCGACTGGATTATGCGTGAGAGTTACAAGGGGTGCGAACCCTTGAGCTAGAGGAGGGGGGTGGCTTATATAGAGTGCGCCAGGACCCCAGCCATCCCACGTTTACACATGGTTCAATGTACATTAAGACAGGGCGTTATTGGTAACGCAAGTAATAAAGAGTTATAAATGATCTTTAAGACTACAGACTGACTGTCCTACCATTGCCATCCTGAATGACTTTAGGCCTTCTGTATTCCGAGTGGTTTCTTATATGGTCGAGTGACTTCATCTTGGTTGAATGGAATTTGGGTTACTGAGTGAGGTTGGAGGTCGAGTGGATTGCATCCCTTGGTGAACTCAGTCGGTTTCTTCTATTGTATCTTGAATGTCCTTGACTCTAGGGCAGTGTCCTTGGGTAAGGCATCTAGGTCAGGCCTATGACCCTACCTACCCTAGGTACATGTCATCATCATTAGCCCCCGAATGGATTAAGGTCTGAGTGAAGAAAGAGCTGAAGTTGATTCTGACCCGATTCTATACTGCGAAGGTACCTCATATGAGCCTGTGAACCATGTTGAAGCTTCGATCTTGTTTCAGTCGCGTCGATCAATTCAGAGGTCGTCCAGTGAACTCGACTGATAGTCTTCGAGCGTTGATATGGAACGAAATCTTCGGTGCGATTGGTTACTTTGTGGTTTCCGGATCACACGGGGTTCGAAATTTCGGGGAAGCACGCGAGACGGAGCGTGCCACAGTAAACAGAGTGGATAAACAAGGATGCCTCGATCTTCATGCTTCTTTTTTCGCCACGTATCAGGCGAGCGCATGCGGCAGGATATGATTAGATCTCTCGGGCCTACACGTCAGCCACTCAGAAGTGGCCTCATAAATAGCGTTCGGGCCAAGGCAAAGCATAGTGCGCCCCAATCGTCATCTTCTTCCCCTGCTTCTCCACCGCACTCTCCATCCTCTTTGCCATCTCTGTTATAACACCCTCGATGCGACTATAGCTCCCACGTGTCGAGGCACGACTTAGAGACATAATCGCATTGAAGGCATATGTCTCAAGTTAGGCAATCTTTGCAACATCCCATGTAATATAAATAATAAAGGGGAGATAACATAGTTGGCTTACACTCGCCACGTCAATCAAGTACATAAATAACATTACATCATCCAAACACTCATGGCCCGACTACGACGCCAAAATGAAAGAGAACCCAACATGCGACACGGTCCCAATCACCCCCAACTGGGCACCACTATTGATCATCGGGAAAGGAGACATAGTAACGTTGAGAGTCTTCGTCGAACTCCCACTTGAGCTCGTACGCGTCTCCTGGAGCGGAATCATCAGGCCCTGCATCTGGTGTAATAGTAATCTGTGAGCCACAGGGACTCAGCAATCTCGCACCCTCGCGATCAAGACTATTTGAGCTTATAGGAATGGCAAGGTAAAATATGAGTGGAGCTGCAGCAAGCGACTAGCAAGTATGGTGGCTAACTTATTCGCAAAAGAGAGTGAGAAGAGGAGGCAAAGCGTGAGTGAGAAACTAGAGAGCAACCTGCGCAAACATTACTCCAACACCGTGTCCACTTCCCGGACTCTGCCGAGAAGAGGCCATCACGGTAACACACTCGGTTGATACATTTTAATTAATTAAGGTTCAAGTTATCTACAACCGGACATTAACAAATTCCCATCTGCCAATAACCGCGGGCACGACTTTCGAAAGTTCAATCCCTGCAGGGGAGTCCCAACTTAGCCCATGACAAGCTCTCACGGTCAACGGAGGAATAGACCTCCTCCCAAGACGTTCCGATCAGACTCGGTATCTCGGTAATTCAAGACACTTCGACAGGTTAAAACAAGACCAGCAATACCGCCCGAATGTGCCGACAAATCCCGATAGGAGCTGCACATATCTCTTTCTCAGGGCACACTCAGATTGTCCAAACTTCC